>NC_138770.1:670402142-670707142 GCF_965119305.1 Pelophylax lessonae | reverse complement strand
GTTGTATATAGACAGGCTAGGGTAGTATATGGACAGGCTAGGGTAGTATATGGACAGGCTAGGGTAGTATATGGACAGGCTAGGGTAGTATATAGGCAGGCTAGGGTAGTATATGGACAAGCTAGGGTAGTATATGGACAGGCTAGGGTAGTATATAGGCAGGCTAGGGTAGTATATGGAACGGGCTAGGGTAGTTTATGAAAAGGCTAGGGTAGTATATGGACAGGCTAGGGTAGTATATGGACAGGCTAGGGTAGTATATGGACAGGCTAGGGTAGTATATAGGCAGGCTAGGGTTGTATGTAGGCAGGCTAGGGTAGTATATGGACAGGCTAGGGTTGTATATAGACAGGCTAGGGTAGTATATAGACAGGCTAGGGTTGTATGTAGGCAGGCTAGGGTAGTATAAGGGTGGATTGGTTAGTATATGGACAGGCTAGGGTTGTATATAGACAGGCTAGGGTAGTATATAGACAGGCTAGGGTAGTATATGGACAGGCTAGGGCAGTATATAGACAGGCTAGGGTAGTATATGGACAGGCTAGGGTAGTATATAGGCAGGCTAGGGTAGTATATGGACAGGCTAGGGTAGTATATGGACAGGCTAGGGTAGTATATAGGCAGGCTAGGGTAGTATATGGACAGGCTAGGGTAGTATATAGGCAGGCTAGGGTAGTATATGGACAGGCTAGGGTAGTATATAGGCAGGCTAGGGTAGTATATGGACAAGCTAGGGTAGTATATGGAAAGGCACCCCCTACTGATGTGCGCTCTAGGCCGGCCCCTACCTTGCCTATGAGTAGCGCCAGTCCTGGAACAACCTACCTGCCGAGTTCCTTCAATAACTGTGTGCAAGTCTACTTAGAAGAAGGCAAAGGTAGGTCACTCCAAATATGGATTTGTCTTCTGTTTACTTTCCATTTTGTTAACTGATAAAAATAAACTATAATCACTTCTAATTCTGAAAGCTTTGTTCATTTACAGCGTTTTTTTTTTTTTTTTTTTTTACACCTGCCTAAAACTTTTGCACAGTAGTGTATTCCTATATACATTGTACAGAGATACTTTCTTAGTAATCAGGGCTGCAAAATAATATTCAGAAAACAAAAACATTCCTTGGTTTTATTCTATGGGACGGAGATGTTGGGTTATGTCTTCTCGGTGACACGGAATAGTCTCTCTGGAAGAGCCGGCACTGGTGAGTGCACTGTAGTAACCTCCATCCCGCCAGCCTCCATCTCCTCATCTGGTTGAGGTTCTCATGTGAAGTCTGTTTCCTCCCTGCGGTCACACAAGTCCTCAGGGGTTGGGGGAGAGGGGGGGGGGGGTGATGACATGGACACATGTCCCCGGTCTGCGGTGATGTCATTGCTTGCTGTGCGACGGAACGAAGAGAGATCAGAGGACTGCGGTTATCCCTTCGCTGGAAGAACCCCAAAATAAAAACATTCCATAATACAAAAACTTCCCACTGGATCGCATACACTCTGACCGCATCTATTCAGGTCAGAAGGCTTTGATTGTTTTTTTACTTTTTTGTTTACAGTTTTAGTTTATTTTTATTCCTATAAAAAAATAAAAATGGATAAATTCCTAATTTGACAGTTGATATATTTCTGGCATTGTATGAGATTTGTTATACAAGGAATGAAACGTTCGATCCTTTGTGGGTGTTTTATTTGTTTCCATAATTCGGTTGAAAAAAAAAAAAGACAAACGTCCATCAACTTCAACCAACAATCATTTCCCTTTTAACCACTTAAGCCCCGGAAGATTTTACCCCCTTCCTGACCAGGGGGTATTTTGCGATTCGGCACTGCGTGAATTTAACGGACAATTGCGCGGTCGTGCGACGCTGTACCTAAATGAATTTGACGTCCTTTTTTTCCCACAAACAGAGCTTTCTTTTGGTGGTATTTGATCACCTGTGCGATTTTTTGATCATGCGCTTTAAACAAAAAAAGAGCGACAATTTTGCAAAAATAACAATATTTTTCCAATTTTTTTATATGAAATTCACAAAAAAAAAATGTAAAAATCAAAATTTTTTAACATTTTAGGCCAATTTGTTTTATGCTACCCATGTTTTGGTATTTTGATTGGTTTGCGCAAAAGTTATTGCGTTTACTAACTACGGGAAAGATTTTTGTAATTTTTGTTGTTTTTTTTTTAACGAGTAATGGCGGCGATCTGAGATTTTTTTTGCGGTACTGCGACATTGCGGCGGACAGATCGGACCCTTGACTGACATTTTTGACACTTTTGGGGTTACCAGTGACATTACTACAATAATCAGTGCTATACATATGCACTGTTACTGTAAAAATGACACTGGCAGGGAAGGAGTTAACTTTTTTTGAGAGGGAGGGGTTAAGTGTGTCCCTAGGGGCGTGTTTCTAACTGTGATTGGCTGTGGCTACTACTGTAAGAACAGTGATCAACGGTCCTACATAGTAGAACCGCGTGATCTCCATTCTTACACAGGGAAGAATGACAGGCGGCTTTGTTTACATTAGCCGCCTGCCTTTCTCCCACTCTTAACGGACGATCGCGAGTGCCTGGCGGGCATCGGGTCCACCGGGCACACGCGGGGGGTCCGTGAGCGAGCGGGAGCGGAAGTGCGCCTCCAGCGGCGCGCGCTCGCTACCTAGAGCCTCACAGGCTAGCGACGTACCCCTACGTCACTTTGCCTGTGAGGGGCTGACCGCCAACGTAAATCGTCGTTAGGCAGTCGGCAGTAGGTTAACCACTTGCCTACCGGGCACTTTTACCCCCTTCCTGCCCCAGGCCAATTTTCAGCTTTCAGTGCTGAATTGGGTCGTCATGCAACACCGTACCCATAAGAAGTCTTTATCTTTTCACACAAATAGAGCTCTCTTTTGGTGGTATTTAATTACCGCTGTTTTTTATTTTTTATTTTTTACTAAATAAATGAATAAAGACCGAAAAAACTTTTTCATAGTTTGTTATAAGATTTTGCAAACAGGTAATTTTTTTCCTTCACTTATGGGCGCTGATGAGGCGAAACTGATGGGCACTAATGAGGTAACACTGGTGGGCATTGATAAGAAGGCTCTGATGGGCACTGGTAGGCAGCACTAATTGGTGACACTGATGAGGGGGTACTAATGGGCACCATTTGGCAGCATTGATGAGCACTGATTTGCAACACTGGTGGGCACAGATAGGCGGCACTGATGGGCACTGGTAGGTGACACTGGTAGGTGACAATAACATGGAGGCACTGATAGGCAGCACTGGTGGGCACTGATTGGCAGCACTTTTGGGGATGCAGTGATAATCAGGACACTGATAATTCTATATGTTGTACTGTGTTATGTCATGTAGTATTGTGTTGTGTCACACTATATTGTTTTATATAGTGTTGTTTCTTGTAGTGTCATATCATATTGTGTCATGTTGTGTTATGTCGCTTTGTGTTGTGTCATGAAGTGTTATGTCACGTTGTGTTGTGTTATGTAGTATTGTGTCATGTTGTGTTATGTAGTGTTGTGTCACGTTGTGTTATGTCGCTTTGTGTTGTGTCACGTAGTGTTGTGTTATGTAGTGTTGTGTCACGTTGTGTTATGTCGCTTTGTGTTGTGTCACGTAGTGTTATGTCATGTAGTGTTGTGTCATGTAGTGTTGTGTTATGTCCCCTTTTGTTGTGTCATGTTGTGTTGTGTTATGCAGTGTTGTGTTATGTGGCTTTGTGTTGTGTTATATAGTGTTGTGTCATGTTGTGTTATGTGGCTTTGTATTGTGTTATATAGTGCTGTGTCATGTTGTGTTATGTCGCTTTGTGTTATGTTATGTAGTGTTGTGTCATGTTGCTTTGTGTAGTGTCATGTAGTGTTGTGTCATGTTGTGTTATGTTATGTAGTGTTGTGTCATGTTGTGTAATGTTATGTTGTGTTGTGTTATGTAGTGTTATATCACTTTGTGTTGTGTCACTTTGTGTTGTGTCATGTAGTGTTGTGTTATGTAGTGTTGTGTTATGTAGTGTTGTGTCATGTTGTGTTATGTTATGTAGTGTTGTGTCATGTTGTGTTATGTAGCTTTGTGTAGTGTTATATAGTGCTGTGTCATGTCACATTGTGCAGGTGTAGGCAGAGATGTATAGTAACGAAGTAGAACTACTTAAGTACTGTACTTAAGTACCGAAATGCGGTATCTGTACTTTCCTAGAGTAGAATTTTTTTCTCCTACTTCTACTTTTACTTCACTACATTTTTTCGATGATTTCGATACTTCTACTCAAGTATTTTTTTTTTGTGCTGCATAGTTACTCGTTACTTTTAAAAAAATTACCACTGCCAGAACAGTAGATGGCAGGTTGCATAAAGCTCAAAAAAATGTGTATAATGTCATTTGTAAATCAGCGCATACGAAAATAAAGGCTGTGTATAATAAAAGCTGCTATACCAAATCTTTCCAATAAAAAGAAAATATGAAACAAACAAATAAATGGTGCTACAGCGCTTAAAGTGCATCAAGAAACTACTAGAAAACACTGGTTAATCATTTGAATAAATGATTTGAAATAATAAAAACAATATGATGTTCAAACTTTTGACTTCTTTCTTTAATAACTACATAACACAGTACTTCTACTTCTACTTTCAGTACTTGAGTAGAATTTTTTTTTCAAAACTACTGGTACTTTTTACTTTTAGTACTTAAGTAGCAAATTTTTTGAAAAAACTACTTGCAATACTTAAGTAAAAAAAATGTTGAATACTTTAGTACTTCTACTTAAGTAACTTTTTCTGCGAGCACTTCCACTTCTACTCAAGTAATTTTTTGATCGAGCACTTGTACTTTTACTCAAGTAGAAATTTCGAGTACTTTATACAAGTCTGGGTGTAGGATATTTGCAGACTCGTCAGTTTGCAGTGGGTTGTGGTTGGACTGGTGTATCACGTTGTATGGCGGCTCTCCAGAAACACCAATCCCAGATCTGTGGCTGGTGTCAGCCGAGGTAAGAAGTGGGACGATAATTGCAGACGCCCCGGACCCCCCACTTTCCAGCAGCCTGCGGTTTCCTCCCAGAGGAAGTGGTCCTCACAGCCGCTCTGCATGAACTGAGGGCTGTGCGCCTTATATATTCCACATGGGGCTCACAACATGCGGGAGGCGCACACCAAGCGTGACTGTCGCCATCGCACACAAAGACCCTCGTTTTATTTTTGTCACACATAAGAATTATCAATGAATTATTTACTATCAGACATGCTGATTGCCATAGAGCAGTTTTGTTGTTTTAAGATACGCGGTGACAATTCCATCCACAATCTCCGATACGGATCATATTGGATGTTCTGCAATACTATAATCATTCCGCATCATTTATATGTTCCTGGATGACATCACACCGACCCACCAATCAGAGTGGAGACGGGAGATCTCATTATGTAAGAAGAAAAGCAAATTTAACAAATGAAATATCACGTTACATGAGAATGATACAAATGATTAAAATGAGAAAGATACATCTGATTGGACGAGATCCCAGATTACTGTACTGTCAGGAAAGGAGGACGGAATGTGTAATTAAAAACAAAAAACATTCGTTTAGATCTACAAAAATAAAATAAATCTCATTAATTAAAATGTAATATATTTTCTCATTCAATATTTTGTAATAATTATAGATAAAAAATACTGTAAACCATTTCCAAATATCTTTGCTGAGAGAGGATCTGATTGGATCTGATAATCAACGTGTAGAGTTCACAGGTGTGGTCACTATTCCACCTACAGGTGTGGTAACTGCCCCGCCCACAGGTGTGGTCACTATTTCTCCCACAGGTGTGGTCACTGCCCTGCCCACAGATGTGGTTACTGCCCCATCCATAGGTGTGGTCACTATTTCACCCACAGGTGTGGTCACTGCCTTGTCCACAGATTTGGTCACTATTTCACTCACAGGTGAAGTCACTGCCCCACCCACAGGTGTGGTTACTATTTCACCCACAGGTGTGGTCACTATTTCACCCACAGGTGTAGTCACTTTTTCACCCACAGGTGTAGTCACTGCCCCATCCACAGGTGTCACTATTCCACTCACAGGTGTGGTCACTGCCCTGCCCACAGGTGCGGTCACCATTTCACTCACAGGTGTGGTCACTGCCCTGCCCACAGGTGCGGTCACCATTTCACTCACAGGTGTGGTCACTGCCCTGCCCACAGGTGTGGTCACTATTTCACCCACAGGTGTGGTCACTATTTCACCCACAGGTGTGGTCACTATTTCACTCACAGGTGTGGTCACTATTTCACTCACAGGTGTGGTCACTATTTCACTCACAGGTGTGGTCACTGCCCCACCCACAGGTGAGGTCACTATTTCACTCACAGGTGTGGTCACTATTTCACTCACAGGTGTGGTCACTGCCCCACCCACAGGTGAGGTCACTATTTCACTCACAGGTGTGGTCACTATTTCACTCACAGGTGAGGTCACTATTTCACTCACAGGTGTGGTCACTATTTCATTTACAGGTGAGGTCACTATTTCACTCACAGGTGTGGTCACTGCCCCGCCCACAGGTGTGGTCACTATTTCTCCCACAGGTGTGGTCACTGCCCCATCCACAGGTGCAGTCACTATTTCACTCACAGGTGCAGTCACTGCCCCCATATCAAGGAAGTTGAGCACCACTGATGCTGGATAGCAGAATGTATGAGCAGGTAATGTACAGCATAATGTATAGAGTGCAGCGTTCCAGAGCAGGTAATGTACAGCACAATGTATAGAGTGCAGAGATCTGGAGAAATTTGAATACAACAGGCTGTACAGGGTGCAGCAGCCCGGAGTATGTCATGTACAGCACAGCACACAGTATGCAGCAGTCGGGGAGGGGGGGGGGTTGTAATGTACAGCACAGCACACAGTATGCAGCAGTCGGGGGAGGGGGGATGTAATGTACAGCACAGCATACAGTATGCAGCAATCAGGGGGGGGGGATGTAATGTACAGCACAGCACACAGTATGCAGCAGTCGGGGAGGATGTAATGTACAGCACAGCACACAGTATGCAGCAGTGGGGGGGGGGGGGGTGTAATGCACAGCAAAGCACACAGTATGCTGCAGTCGGGCAGCACGAGGGATGTAATGTACAGCACAGCACACAGTATGCAGCAGTCGGGGGGGGGGATGTAATGTACAGCACAGCACACAGTATGCAGCAGTCGGGGGGATGTAATGTACAGCACAGCACACAGTATGCAGCAGTCGGGGGGATGTAATGTACAGCACAGCACACAGTATGCAGCATTCGGGGGGGATGTAATGTACAGCACAGCACACAGTATGCAGCAGTCGGGGGGATGTAATGTACAGCACAGCACACAGTATGCAGCATTCGGGGGGGATGTAATGTACAGCACAGCACACAGTATGCAGCAGTCGGGGGGATGTAATGTACAGCACAGCACACAGTATGCAGCATTCGGGGGGGGGGGGATGTAATGTACAGCACAGCAGACAGTATGCAGCATTCGGGGGGGATGTAATGTACAGCACAGCACACAGTATGCAGCAGTCGGGGGGATGTAATGTACAGCACAGCACACAGTATGCAGCAGTCGGGGGGATGTAATGTACAGCACAGCACACAGTATGCAGCAGTCGGGGGGATGTAATGTACAGCCCAGCACACAGTATGCAGCAGTCGGGGGGATGTAATGTACAGCCCAGCACACAGTATGCAGCATTCAGGGGGGGATGTAATGTACAGCACAGCACACAGTATGCAGCATTCGGGGGGGGATGTAATGTACAGCACAGCACACAGTATGCAGCATTCGGGAGGGGATGTAATGTACAGCACAGCACACAGTATGCAGCATTCGGGGGGGGATGTAATGTACAGCACAGCACACAGTATGCAGCATTCGGGGGGGGATGTAATGTACAGCACAGCACACAGTATGCAGCATTCGGGGGGATGTAATGTACAGCACAGCACACAGTATGCAGCAGTTGGGGAGGGGGGGGAATGTAATGTACAGCACAGCACACAGTATGCAGCAGTCAGGGGGGATGTAATGTACAGCATCTTGTACAAAAGATGCCCCTTATGTCATGTTCTGTTAATGATATCCCAATAATGGGCACTAGAGGGCACTGTGGTATCATTCTGTTTCCTTGCAGGATTCCAAGCACAGCTCTGCACTTTTCCATGTTCCTGGAATGGGTCTCATCAGAAATTGTAATGTTGTATAGTTTTGATTTTACATCAACAAACAGAGCGAACAGAAAGCGCTGTGTAACCCACAAATTAAATTCTCCATAAATTACCGGAATACATTGTAACTGGAAGATTAAAAGACTGCATGGGGGGGGGGTATGGCAATAGAAGCTCCAACCCAGCTGTATACACCGTCATTATATTGTACATCGTGTGACATCATTATTCCATATCAATACGCACATATATCCATCTGGATCTGTCATCGGGGGATGGGGTAGAGCCAATGCCGAGACAAGGTCATCCAGCTCCCAGGGCAAAGATGCCAAACTGCGCCCCCCCCCCCCTTTCCCTTAGGGTTAGGGTCATGGTGCCCCCATCCCTAAGGGAAAGGGGGGCGCAGGCCAATGGTTTATTACCCTGGGCCATTGCGCCCAGGGCAGCCACCCTTCTACCCAGGGCCGGGACAGGGGGTGGGCAAGAGGGGCAGCCTCCCCTCCTGCCCACCCCCTTGTCCCGGCCCTTGGTAGAGCAATGTTCTGTAGATCTCTAGAGAGGTCAGTTATGGAATAATCTTCAGAATATAAGAATACGCCGACCCGCCATCATATTATGACCGCCCACCTAATATTAACCACTTCTGGACCGGAAGGATTTGCCCCCTTAATGACCAGGCCATTTTTTTGTGATTCGGGACTGCGTTACTTTACCAGACAATTGCGCGGTTGTGCGACGCCGTTCCCAAATAAAATTCTTTTCTTTTGGTGGTATTTGATCACCTGTGAGATTTTTATTTTTTGCGCTATAAACAAAAGAAGAGCAACAATTCTGAAAAAAAAAAAAAAAAAAAAAACATTTTTCACATTCTGCTATATGACAAAAAAAAAAAAATGTAAAAATCAAATTTTTCATCATTTTAGGCAAATTTGTTTTCTGCTACATATTTTGGTAAAAGAAAACCCCAATAAGTGTATTTTGATTGGTTTGCGCAAAATTTATCGCATCTACAAACTAGGGGAAAGATTTCTGTCATTTTATATTTATTTATTTATTTTTTACTAGTAATTGCGACAATCTGCGATTTTTAGCGGGACTGCGACATTGCGGCGGACAGATCGGACCCCTAACTGACATTTTTGACACTTTTGGGGGGGACCAGTGACATTACTACAGTAATCAGTGCTAAAAATATGCACTGTTACTGTAAAAATGACACTGGCAGGAAAGGGGTTAACCCAGGGGTGATCACAGGGTTAAGTGTGGGCCTAGGGGGTGTTTTCTAACTGTGGGGAGGAGGGGCTTGTGGAATCAACACAGAGACCTGTGATCCTATATAGGAGTAGCGGGCGGTCAGCAAGTGGTTAAGTAGGTCCCCAAAACACCTCGGACCCATCGTGGCATGGACTCCACTAGACCTCTGAAGCAGTCCCGGGACAAGCTCATCTAGAGCCCAGGGCAAACATACCAAACTGCGCCCCCCCCCCCCCAGATATATTAGTATTATGTGTGCGCAAAAATCCCACCCCCACCCCAAAAAAAAAATAATCAAGCACTAATCTGCATGTTTACCCTTTAAGCATAAATTCCCCCTCCTCTCAATACTAATCTGCCCCCCCCCATTCCCCTTCCAAGCCCAAATCACCTCTCTCTCCAAATCCTCCCCCACAAAAATCAGCCCTCCTAGCACAAATCCTCTACCCCGACTCCTCATCCCTCCCTCCCAGCACAAATTACCCCCCCACCCCTCCCAATCCCTCTGTTAAATTTTCCCCTCCAAGCATAAATACTTTCCAATTCCTACTGCCACAAATTTCATCCCCCCGCTATATCACCTCTTCTAGCACAAATCCTCCTCCTTCACCCCCCCCCCTTCAGCACAAATTCTCCCCCCAATCCCTCCCAAAAAAATCTCCCCTCCAAGTGCGACGAGCCAGAACCACAGGGGTGACACGTGAGGTGCACGGTGGGCCGATGAGAGACAGCAATAATACAGTTCATCGGTTTACTCACGGTTAGCAGAAAGCCTCCCTGGGCTGGTCGCACAGTGAAGAGGAAGACAGCACGAAATCCTCCGGGGCACGCTCTGTGATAGGGAATCGCCAGCCAAGATGGTGGTTGAGGTGCCCGTGATGACAGTGGTGTTTAGAGTGCTTGTGGTGGCTGGGTCCCTTGGTGGTATTTGTCGTGACGCCAGTACCGTTAATGGTGGTACAACCAGTTGTAATAGCAATAGTGAATAATGAGGTAGACAGTGGTAGGATACAACTCACAACTTTTACTGTGACTGGTTTTGATTGCAGCATAAACATCCAGATAGAATACAGTCTCTGGGTAAATAGAGGAATTCTGCTGATCCACTGTTAATAGGTTTTGGTAGGTCTTTACTCAGGCTGTGGTTCAGTATAGTGCTTACTTGTAAGTGATTTGGCTTCTGGTACCTTTTGAATCCAGGGAAATTTGGTGAGATTGCCAGTGGCTAAGAAATCCTTCACCTTTATTCTCAAAGGTCTTTGCTGCCGTTTGGTGGCTTTTACCCTTTGATTTAAGCAGTTCCAATTTGTCCCTTCTCTGGACTGACCTTCTGTCACCTTCACATTCTCCTTTCTCTCTGTACACTCACTTCCTGAACTCAACACTGACCACAGATAAACCTGAGCTGGGATAGATATCCCAAAGTGGTGCTATCCCCATCTTGTGGTGGGAAGTATGAAGCACACTTGACCAGCCTATGAACAGGGATTAACAAATGTCAAATGCAAAATGACATGCAATACAGCGATGACAAAGAAATAATACATTTGCAGTTCCCACGTGTCATGAGTGGGACGCTGCATACCCCCATGGTAAAACGTGTGTCGACCTCGACACATTTTTGACTCGATGTTGTGTCTTCCTGTAAGATATAAGAGAAAGGGAAAAGCATGCATGCATAGGAAATAACAACATAACCCCATTCTTGTACTTCTTGTATCTGCAAGTAAAATGGGTCAGGCAAACATATCTCAGGCAACAACGAAATGTGTCAAAAAGGGGTGTAGTTTTTCCTCTGAAGACTGGTGATATATGGCAAAACGAGAATAGTCCACGATGAGATGGAAAAAGGAAAATAAAACAAAAATAACATCTCAGGAGGCTCACAGGGTATGAGTCCGTTCCCTGGGCACCGAAAAATGTCAAAAGAAGAATATCACGGAGGCTCAGGTACGTGAAAGTCTATCTCCGGGTGCAGGCTTGAACGTTGCAAAACAGTAGGTAAGTAGTCCTTTTAAAAAGTCCTTTAAAGGAAATAAACATGATATCACAAGTAAGTCTTCTTCTCACTCTGGAACTTCAGACGATGTAAGGATGCATTTAACGATGAGATGGCAGGGCTGGTAGTTGTCTTCTTGGCTGCTGGTGCAGGAAATCCTTAAAACGGACAGGTGGTTGTCCTCTTGTAGTCCTGTCGGATCTTCGTAGCGGCTGAGTTTCTACAGGCCTTGTTTCAAGGGAACTTGGTGTCTCTTGAGCTGTAGTAGACACTTCTTGAGATAGCTCCTCTGGTTGAAGTGCGGTTGTATTGGTCTTGGCAGGCACTAAGATATTGAGCCATGGTGTAAGGAACCACTGTAAAGGATCAGAGTCTAATAATGCTTTTCCAAAAGACTGTAGTGGATTCTCTGAATCAGATGATTTTGTAGGCTCTGGTTCTATGGATTGAGTTTCCTCTTGGACAGCTTCTTCTTGAAGAGTTTCTTCTTGAGTACTTTCCTTGAGACATAACTTAAGGCGATTGCGATGTACTACACGTGATTTGTTTTCTTTGGTGATCTCATAAGTATGAGTCTCTGGATTGAGAATAGCTGTAATGGTGTAAGGTTCTCTCTCCCATTTGCTATCTAACTTGCTGGTGCGATGGTCGTTTTTTAACCACACATGGTCACCAATTTTGAGAGGTTCTGCTTTGGCAGATTGGTTATAATCTTTTTGTTGCTTTTCATGAGCATGTTCCATGCGATGTTGAACAATTTCTTGTGCATCAATTAGACGTCTTTGGTGCTCACTCACCCAATCAGTCTTTGGTAGAGGGTTGATTGCATCAGGCACTTGTACGCCCAAAGTATGGTCAGCAGGTAGTTTACCTTGTCGGCCAAACATGAGATAGTATGGTGTATACCCAGTAGAACAGTGAATGGTGTTATTGTAGGTGTACATCAATTGAGGCAATAGAGTAGGCCAATCACTTCTTGTAGCAGGTGGTACTGCTCTTAACATCTCAATTAAAGTTTGGTTCATTTTCTCACAAAGTCCATTCCCTTGGGGGTGGTAGGCTGTGGTCCTGATCTTCTGGCAATTGTGAAGTGTACACAGTTCTTTGAAGAGTTGCGACTCAAAGGCAGATCCCTGATCTGTAAGGATTTTTTCTGGGCATCCATATGGCAATAGGAAATGTTTCCAGAAGGCATCTGCAGTTGTCTTAGCAGTCAAGTCCTTGACAGGTACGGCTACAACAAATTTGGTATAATGATCAATGATGGTCATGGCGTATGTGTAACCCGAGCGACTTGGTTCCAGCTTCACATGGTCAATTGCAACTATTTCTAGGGGTGTTCGGCTTACAATGGGATGTAAGGGTGCTTTTTGGTCATGTTTTTCATTTCTTCCAACAGCACAGGTGGAACATTCTCGACACCACTTTTCAATGTCTCCTCTCATCCCAATCCAGTAGAATCTTCTACGGATGGTAGCTTCTGTCTTCTGCACGCCAAAGTGTCCCGATTGGTCATGATACATCTCAAGAATGATTCTTGCATCTCGGCGTGGTATTAAGATTTGGTATAGACGATCCCAGGTAATTGGGTCTAAAGTTCTTCTTAATAGTAGGCCCTTCTGTAGGAAGAGATGTTTTCTGTGTCTCCAAAGTTTTGACAATTCTGGATCAGCATTTCTTCTGCGAATTCTTTCAGGTGTTCTTCCGCTGGTGAAGAAATCTTGCAGTTCTCCCAACACTCTGCTTTCATTTTGCAGCTTGATCCACCTTTCTTTGTCCACTTGGGATCTTGGATCCACTTGTTGTTGAAGGTTAAGAACTTTTCTTCCTTTGATGGTGATAATGTCTTGTTGGGCAAAATTTTTGTAAAAAGCTGGCATTTCTACCTCTTCCCAAACATCTTCCTGTGTAGTAGGGTCTTCTTGGGTAGGCAGACGGGATAATGCATCCGCATTTTCATTTGCTTTTCCTGTTCTGTATTTTATGGTGAAATCGTAGTTAGCTAGGCGTGAGGCCCATCTTTGTTCCAATGCTCCCAACTTGGCGGTATTAAGATGTGCTAGCGGGTTGTTATCTGTGAAGGCTACAAATGGTGTTGCAGCAAGGTAATCTTTAAATTTTTCTGTAACAGCCCACACGAGTGCGAGGAATTCCAATTTGAAGGAACTATAGTTTTGGTCGTTTCTTTCAGTACCTCTAAGAGATCTACTAGCGTAGGAAATGACTCTTTCTTTTCCTTCTTGTACTTGCGACAGGACAGCTCCCAGACCTTTCTTACTAGCATCTGTGTAAAGATGAAATGGCTGCTGGTAATCTGGATAGCCTAGGATTGGTGGTTCTGTTAACTTCTTCTTCAGGAGCTGGAAGGCAATTTCTCTTTCTGTGTTCCATTCAACTGGTATTGGAGACTTTTGGTACCTCTTAGGATGTCCTCTCAGAAGTTCTAGTATTGGCCCCGCAATTTGGGCAAAATGAGGAATAAAGCGTCTGTAGTATCCTGCAAAACTGAGGAAACTCCTCACTTCTTTCACTGTAGTAGGAGTAGGCCAATTTCGGACTGCGGCTATCTTCTCTGGATCCGGTTTAACACCTTCAGAGCTTACAATATGCCCTAAGTATTTGACTTCTGACTTCAGTAGATAGCACTTAGATGGTTTAACTTTGAGTCCATGTTTAATGAGGATTTGAAAAACTTCGGCCAAGTGTTTCAAGTGATCTTCATAAGATTTGGAGTAGATGATGACATCATCCAAGTACAACAGGACGGTTTCAAAATTTTTGTGTCCTAAGCAACGCTCCATTAATCTTTGAAAAGTTCCGGGCGCATTGCAAAGTCCAAAAGGCATGCAGTTGAACTCAAATAGGCCCATAGGGGTGTTAAATGCAGTCTTCTCACGATCTTCAGGTGCCATTGGTACTTGCCAGTATCCACTGGTTAAATCAAGGGTAGAGAAGTAGGCTGAAGATCCTAAAGCTGTCAAAGATTCCTCTATGCGTGGTAAAGGGTAAGCATCCTTGTGGGTGATTTGGTTAATTTTTCTGTAATCCACACAGAATCTGATGTTACCATCCTTTTTACGGACAAGGACTAGAGGTGCAGCCCATGGACTATGGCTGTCTCTAATGACATTGGAGTCCTTCATCTCTTGGATCATTTGCTTTACTGATTGGTACATAGTTGGTGGTATAGGCCGATACCTTTCCTTGATCGGTGGGTGTGAACCTGTAGGGATGGAGTGCTTGATGATATCCACTTCTCCATAGTCTGTGGAATGCTTACTGAAGGCACGGTGAAGCTCCTTCACAATTTTTAGTACTCCCTCAATTTGGTTTGCTGGTGTGGAAGCATCTCCCACATGAAGTTCTTTCCACCAGGATGTGTTTACATTTTGGTCCTGTGGGTTCTGTCTCTTGGTAATTTGCTCTGTGGTAGCTGTAGCCACACTGATGACATCTTGAAAAGTGACTTGGATTAGCTGTGCAATAGGACGGTGTTTTGTTAGTGTTACACTGCTATCACTCAAGTTTAGGAGTCGTATAGGCACTTTACCTCCAGAGACGGTTACTAGGCTTCTTGCAGCTCTAACTAGGGGATAGTCTTCCAAAACAACAGACTCTACCAGGGCTTGGTAGTCTTGACCTTGAATTCCGACTACAGCTCGGCACCACAAGAGAGTTTCGGTGTTGGGTTTGAGGATCACAGGTTGCTTATCCCGGATGCGGGCACAGCAAATTTCTCCTTTTTCGTTGGTGAATCTCTGTTGCGCATTTAGTACACGGATGGTTTGTTGGATCACCTTCTTAGAATCAGGAGAGGCAGTAGGCACTAACTGGTGCAATGCTTCTAGCATCTCAACATAACAGTTCCTGAGGACATTCATTCCTAGGACGATTGGAGGGTTAGGGTTATTGTCTCTGACTTGTACCACAATAAGGCCTTGTCGATGTAGTGTAGTTCCTCCTACTTGAATGGTAGGTTCCCAATAACCATGGACTGGTATGGGTTTGCCGTTACTGGCTATGAGACTCAGCCAGGATTCTGGAGGCTGGGTAAGCTGATTTTGATCCCAGTATTTTTCAAAAGCTGCTTGTTGGATAGTGGTGACTTGGGATCCGGTGTCAACTAGGGCAACAAAAGGAACTCCATTTATTTGAAGGGCCACTTCAGGACGGGATCCAACGTATCTTGGCATCCAGTGGGGATCTTCTGGACCTATTGGTTTACCTCCCGAGGGGTGGTCCTTGGCCTCGGGGGTTTCCCGTTTAACTGCCAGCAGGTTGCTTCTGTATGGCCTGGTTTGTGACAGTACGTGCAGATTGGCCGCTTAGGGGTACTAGTGCGGTCAGGGGGGCGTCCGCCAGAATTTCTGGAATAAGTCTCTCTATAATTAGAAGGGAAGAGTCTTCTGGACACAGGTTTCTCATCCTCTAGCATTAATGGTTTCTCCCATTGTTCCAACTTTTGGTGGACTTTCTCCAGACTTTTAGTCAGGAAATGGACTTGCTCAGTCAAGGCGGCAACTGCGTCAGGAACTGGAGCTTGGGTTGCCTGACTGACTATAGGTAAAGACTTTGCAGGGGTAACCAGCTGTGATACAGGCACTTCAACAGATCTAACAGGTTCTGTTTGTGTTGGTGGGCTTTTTCCCAGTATGCTGATAGCTAATTCTTTAAAATCTAAGAAGGTAGCTCCTGGATGTTGGGCGGCTAACATTCTTAGTTGGCTCTTTAGATTGTCTGTATTGACGCCTTCAATAAATTGTTCTTTCAGGGTTTTGTCCTGATTCTCTGCCTCACGGGGGTCTACTTGGACAACAGCTCTAAGGGCTTCCTGCAAAGATAATGCAAAGTCTCTGAGTGACTCACCAGATTGCTGTTTCTTGCTGAAGAACCTCATCTTGACCTCTGACACGGTTCTGGGTTCAAAGGTGGTGTAGAGACGTTCAAAAATCTGCTCCATGGTCTTTCTCTCTGAGCTCGGCCAAGATTTCACTTCTCTGAGCGCAGCTCCTTCCATTTGCGCAAGAAGAATCTCCATCTGTTGCTCTGGGGATACAGGGTACAATCTGAACACAGCAAGAATTTTTTCTTTAAAGTCCATTAAAGTATGAATTTCTCCAGAATATCGTGGGAACCAGGGGGCTCCAAAATAATAAGGCATGGTTAAAGGCATTAAGCTTGGTGCTGCAGCAGTTGGTATTGCGCTGGGACCGACTGCGGCTGCTGCAGGGGGTCTGCTGAGGTCAGGCTGCACGTCATCTTCCTGCACAGACATGGTGACAGCAGGTGAATTATAGTTAGGTAAGTCAAATGCGTTTTTAGACACTTTTAGTGCGGTGTTGCTATGGGCGACCGCTGTCTTGCGGGTGTATGGCCCTTTAAGAATTTAATATCGGCTGAATATAATGCTGCAGCAATGTTGATTTTGGGTCTCTGGCAGAGTTCCTGCTATTAGTGCTGCTTATAGTTAGTAGAGGCAGCTGACAGGTTGCGATTACTGCTCGGACGGCAAGCAATGCGATTATTTTCTCTTTTGCTCGCATGCAAAGTCTAGTGACTTCTGGGGCATGCGCTTGTCACACTCTCCTCCCAGGATTGACACAGCAAAGGTAAGGCGGGCTGACCAGACAATTTTGCATAAATGGGTGGCACCAAAATTTCCCGCTCTTCAGGGGGTGTCACTAACTTATCCACAGTGATGGCACAGACATTTTTAAACATGAAGGCCTCCGGCAGCCATTTTAAGTGAATAGAAACAGTCAATTCAAATACAGCAAGCAGTTTTGTTGACACACAAATGTCTGATTTCCTCTCTTTGGATACTGCGATTTTTATGCTGATAACTGGGATAACACTTCCATGCGACTTTGAAACAGTTTAAAAAGTTCTCTGGCCCCACACAGTGTGCAATAAGTAAACAGTCTTTCAATAAAGCAAAGGGGCTTATTCTGCGACAGTCTTTTAGATAAGGCGCAGGGGTTAAAATCCTGTTCGTGACGCCAAATTTTTATGCGACGAGCCAGAACCACAGGGGTGACACGTGAGGTGCACGGTGGGCCGATGAGAGACAGCAATAATACAGTTCATCGGTTTACTCACGGTTAGCAGAAAGCCTCCCTGGGCCGGTCGCACAGTGAAGAGGAAGACAGCACGAAATCCTCCGGGGCACACTCTGTGATAGGGAAACGCCAGCCAAGATGGTGGTTGAGGTGCCCGTGATGACAGGGGTGTTTAGAGTGCTTGTGGTGGCTGGGTCCCTTGGTGGTATTTGTCGTGACGCCAGTACCGTTAATGGTGGTACAACCAGTTGTAATAGCAATAGTGAATAATGAGGTAGACAGTGGTAGGATACAACTCACAACTTTTACTGTGACTGGTTTTGATTGCAGCATAAACATCCAGATAGAATACAGTCTCTGGGTAAATAGAGGAATTCTGCTGATCCACTGTTAATAGGTTTTGGTAGGTCTTTACTCAGGCTGTGGTTCAGTATAGTGCTTACTTGTAAGTGATTTGGCTTCTGGTACCTTTTGAATCCAGGGAAATTTGGTGAGATTGCCAGTGGCTAAGAAATCCTTCACCTTTATTCTCAAAGGTCTTTGCTGCCGTTTGGTGGCTTTTACCCTTTGATTTAAGCAGTTCCAATTTGTCCCTTCTCTGGACTGACCTTCTGTCACCTTCACATTCTCCTTTCTCTCTGTACACTCACTTCCTGAACTCAACACTGACCACAGATAAACCTGAGCTGGGATAGATATCCCAAAGTGGTGCTATCCCCATCTTGTGGTGGGAAGTATGAAGCACACTTGACCAGCCTATGAACAGGGATTAACAAATGTCAAATGCAAAATGACATGCAATACAGCGATGACAAAGAAATAATACATTTGCAGTTCCCACGTGTCATGAGTGGGACGCTGCACAAGCATAAATACCCCCCAATTCCTACTAGCACAAATCCCCCCCCCACCCCACCATATCACCTCTTCTAGCACAAACCACCCTCCTCGCACAAATCCTCTTCCTTAATCCCCCCTCCCAGCACAAATTCTCCCCCCAATCGCTCCCCAAAAATTTCCCCTCCAAGCATATATACCCCCCAATTCCTACTAGCACAAATCCCCCCCCCCCCCCACCATATCACCTCTTCTAGCACAAATCCTCCTCCTTCATCCCCCCCAGCACAAATTCTCCCCCCAATCGCTCCCCAAAAATTTCCCCTCAAAGCATATATACCCCCCAATTCCTACTAGAACAAATTCCCCCCCCCCCCCATATCACCTCTTCTAGCACAAACCTCCCTCCTCGCACAAATCCTCTTCCTTAATCCCCTCCTCCCAGCACAAATTCTCCCCCCAATCGCTCCCCAAAAATTTCCCCTCCAAGCATAAATACCTCCCAATTCCTACTAGCACAAATCCCCCCCCCCCATATCACCTCTTCTAGCACAAATCCTCCTCCTTCATCCCCCCCAGCACAAATTCTCCCCCCAATCGCTCCCCAAAAATTTCCCCTCCAAGCATATATACCCCCCAATTCCTACTAGAACAAATCCCCCCCCCCCCATATCACCTCTTCTAGCACAAACCTCCCTCCTCGAACAAATTCTCTTCCTTCATCCCCCCCTCCAAGCACAAATTCTCCCCCCAATCCCTCCCAAAAGATTTCCCCTCCAAGCATAAATACCTCCCAATTCCTACTAGCAGAAATTCCCTCTCCACCCCTCCCCCCACCATAACACCTCTTCTAGCACAAACCCCCTCCTCGCACAAATCCTCCTCTTTAACCCCCACCCCCCTCCCAGCACAAATTCTCCCCCATTCCCTCCCAAAAAATTCCCCCTCCAAGCATAAATACTCCCCAATTCCTACTAGCACAAATTCCCTCCCTCCTACCATATCACCTCATCTAGCACAAACCCCCCTCCTCACACAAATCCTCCTCCTTCATCCCCCCCTCCCAGCACAAATTTTACAGCAAAAGATTTCCCATCCAAGCATAAATACCCCACAATTCCTACTAGCACAAATTCCCTGCCCCAACCCCACCATATCACCTCTTGTAGCACAAACCCCCCTCCTCACACAAATTCTCTTCCTTCATTCCTCCCTTCTAGCACAGCCCCCCCCGAATTTCCACTTTTAGCATAAATACCCTCCCCCAATCATCCATACTAGCAGAAATGTACCCCTCCCCAAGAGAAGAAAAAAATTCTCCTTCTAGCACAAACCCCCCCCCCCCCGAATCACCCCTCCCAGCACAAACCCTCTTCCCTATCCCCCTACCCAACACAAATTTCCCCCCAAATCAACATATCCCCTGCCCACCTCAAAATTCCCCCTCCCATCACAAATCCCCCCCCCCCATCATTTTCTCAAGGTGCCCCCCCCCCCCACCTCACACGATACCTCAGTGCCCAGGGCAGCAATCCCTTTTTCCCACCCCTTGTCTTGGCCCTGCTCTGAAGGTACGCTGTGGTATTTGGCACCAAGCCCTCAATAGCAGATCCTTTAAATCCTGTAAGTTGAGAAGAGGGACCTCCATGGATCTGACTTGTTTTTTCAGCACATCCCACGGAGACTCGATTGGATTGAGATCTGGAGAATTTGGAGGCCAAGTCAACACCTCAAACGTGTTGTTGTGATCCTAAAATTATTCTTTCAGCGCATTATCCTGCTGAAAGAGGCCACTGCCGCCAGGGAATACCATTTCCATGAAGGGGTGGACTTGGTTAGCAACAATGTTAAGGTAGGTGGTACGTGTCATAGTAACATCCACATGAATGGGAGGAGCCAAGCTTTCCCGGCATAACATTGCCCTCTGCCTCCACTGGCTTGCCTTCTTTTCATACCGAATCCTGGTGCCATCTCTTCCCCAGATAAGTGACGCTCCCGCACCCGCTCCCGCACCCGCTTCCGCTCCCGCACCCGGCCAGCCACATGATGAAAAAAAAAAACGTGATTCATCAGACCAGGCCACCTTCTTCCATTGCTCCGTGCTCCACTTCTGTTGCTCACATCTCCATTGTGGGCACTCTTGGTCAGCATGGGCTCCCTGACCGCTCTGCGGCTACACAGCCCAATACACAACAAACTGCCATGACCATTTATTTTATTTTTTTTTGCTTTCAACGCATCAACTTCAGGGACAACATGTTTACTTGCTGCCTCAAATATATCCCACCCACTTTTAGATGCCATTTGTCCCACCAACTTTCAGATGCGCGCTTGTCGACAAAAAATAGGCTTTGTGCGTCAAATTGCCTCCTTACCACCTGTCTTATTTCCTCTGAAAAGAGATCTGATTGTGGATCACTCTTCGGAGGAGCAGTGGATTTACATGCACCATCTCATTCTACCCTTCAAATCAGCAAGGCTGTGCAGGGCTCCGCCCACACAGCCACGTCATTTGTTCACGGAGATCTGTGAATGAATAAACTACAAGTCCCATCTACACTGCAGCAGGCAGGGCCGGGACACGGGGTGGGCAGGAGGGACCATTGCCCTGGGCGCAATGGTTTATTGCAGGAATGGGAGGACGCCTTGACCCTAACCCTGAGGGAAGGTGGGGGGGGGTGGGTGCAGTTTGGCATCCTTGCCCTGGGCGCTGGATGACCTTGTCCCGGCACTGGCAGCAGGTGATTAGCTCACTCGTAGTCCATTGACATTTCCTACAGCTCTGCAACTGAAAGGCCATATAGAGGTACAGGCAGAGAGCTGGGGGGGGGGGGGGGAGTGTGCAAGAGCCTGATATTGCACCCTCCATCCATCCATCCACTGATTATGGGGGTAATCCTTTCTCTTAGAGGTTCTTTGCCTATATTAAGAACAATGTGAATTTGGAATACAGGAAGATTCGTTCTCAGTGATAGTGGATTGGGTGCACAGAGGTAAGGTAGCTGTATAACGCCAGATTTCTGGAGGAAATGCGATTGTATTCTGTAACAAAATTTTAATTATTTCCAGGATTTTCGTTTCCACTTCAAAACCTCACACAGAGCAACTTTGTGACTCAGCAGAGGTTATGTTTGGAGGACCGGAACGTTGGGGGGGTTCCTGCTGTCTCTGGAGTACTGAGGACGAGTGTGAATGAATGACAGAATTTTCCATATGCTGATACAGAAGCTGCCGTCATATCAAAGAGAGTCCTACTCGGCTGAGTATCCAACTGTCTATCCAGAGCCTCTGGTTTATAGACCGGATACGTCCTAAATATAGAGCCCTTTATCCGACTGTCCATCCAGAGCCTTTAGTTTATGGACCGGATACGTCCTAAATATAGAACCATTTATCCAACTGTCCATCCAGAGCCTCTGGTTTATAGACCAGATACATCCTAAATATAGATCCATTTATCCAACTGTCCATCCATTCTAAATATAGAGACGTTTATCCATTTGTCCTTCCATAGCCTCGAGATTTTAGACCAGAAGATATATTCTAAATATGGAACCATTTATCCAGCTGTCCATCCAGAGCCTCTGGTTTATAGACCAGATACATCCAAATATAGAACCATTTATCCATCTGTCCATCCAGAGCCTCTGGTTTATAGACCAGATACATCCTAAATATAGAGCCATTTATCCAACTGTCCATCCAGAGCCTCTGGTTTATAGACCAGATACATCCAAATATAGAACCATTTATCCATCTGTACATCCAGAGCCTCTGGTTTATAGACCAGATACATCCTAAATATAGAACCATTTATCCAACTGTCTATCCAGAGCCTCTGGTTTATAGACCAGATACATCCTAAATATAGAGCCCTTTATCCAACTGTCCATCCAGGACCTCTGGTTTATAGACAGATACATCCTAAATATAGAACCATTTATCCAACTGTCTATCCAGAGCCTCTGGTTTATAGACCAGATACATCCTAAATATAGAGCCCTTTATCCAACTGTCCATCCAGGACCTCTGGTTTATAGACAGATACATCCTAAATATAGATCCATTTATCCAACTGTCCATCCATTCTAAATATAGAGACGTTTATCCATTTGTCCTTCCATAGCCTCGAGATTTTAGACCAGAAGATATATTCTAAATATGGAACCATTTATCCAGCTGTCCATCCAGAGCCTCTGGTTTATAGACCAGATACATCCTAAATATAGAGACATTTATCCAACTGTAGATCCAGAGCCTCTGGTTTATAGACCAAATGCATCCTAAATATAGAGCCATTTATCCAACTGTCCATCCAGAGCCTCTGGTTTATAGACCAGATACATCCTAAATATAGAGCCATTTATCCAACTGTCCATCCAGAGCCTCTGGTTTATAGACCAGATACATCCAAATATAGAACCATTTATCCATCTGTCCATCCAGAGCCTCTGGTTTATAGACCAGATACATCCTAAATATAGAGCCATTTATCCAACTGTCCATCCAGAGCCTCTGGTTTATAGACCAGATACATCCTAAATATAGAACCATTTATCCAACTGTCTATCCAGAGCCTCTGGTTTATAGACAGATACATCCTAAATATAGAACCATTTATCCATCTGTCCATCCAGAGCCTCTGGTTTATAGACCAGATACATCCTAAATATAGAACCCTTTATCCAACTGTCTATCCAGAGCCTCTGGTTTATAGACCAGATACATCCTAAATATAGAACCCTTTATCCAACTGTCTATCCAGAGCCTCTGGTTTATAGACCGGATACATCCTAAATATAGAACCATTTATCCAACTGTCCATCCAGAGCCTCTGGTTTATAGACCAGATACATCCTAAATATAGATCCATTTATCCAACTGTCCATCCATTCTAAATATAGAGACGTTTATCCATTTGTCCTTCCATAGCCTCGAGATTTTAGACCAGAAGATATATTCTAAATATGGAACCATTTATCCAGCTGTCCATCCAGAGCCTCTGGTTTATAGACCGGATACATCCTAAATATAGAACCATTTATCCAACTGTACATCCAGAGCCTCTGGATTATAGACCAGAGATGTTCACTTTCTAAAGAATATAGAAAGCTGAAGACAGCAGATATACAAGTAAAACTTATGTAGGAGGATTTGTTTTATCTCTGTGTTCACTTCACTGCGTATATGTGAGTGTTTTTACGTCTACTTTAAGAAATCTGTCTCTGACAATCTTACATTGTCTGATATGGGCTGTCGTCTGGCATTATTGGAAGAAGTGTTTAGCTGAGTTTATGGAAACTATAAATGCTCATTGTTTGTGGATATCTGACCAATAAGCTTGTTGAGTATCTTATTCCAAAATAATAGCCATTAATATGGAGGTGGTCCTCCCTCCGTGTCTATAGCATCCTCCACTCTTCTGCAAAGGCTTTCCACAAGATTTTGGAGGGTGTCTGGGGGTATTGGTGCCGATTTGTGAGGTCAAATACTGATGTTGGTTGAGAAGATCTGGCTCACACATTGTCCCCATGTTGGGCACCAAAAACAACTTGGTTTATAATTGGTATCCAAATGACCCCAAAGGTGTTCAGGAGGGTTGAGGTCAGGGACACTCGGGTTCCTCCACCCCAAACTGGTCACATCATGTCTTTATGGGGCTGGCTTTGTACACAGGGTACAGTCATGATGGGATAGAAAAGGGTCTTCACCAAACTGGTACCACAAGGTTGGAAGGGAACAATTGTCTACAATGTCTGTATGATATAGTATTACCAGGACCCTTCACTGGAGACACCTGAACTCCATCATATGGAGGTGGGTCCTTATACTTTTGGTCATATAGTAAATGTAATAGTCAGGTGTCAATAAACATTTTACATCATTAAGGTAATGAGTATTAATCCTACTCTTTGTGAATCACCTTCTCTACCTCTCCCCGGCTGCACTATGGCCTCAGGAATTTTTATTACCAGGTGATTGTAAAGTTGGCATGGTCTGATACGGCCATAGGTGTGCGCAGCCTATTGCATTAGGGTGTGCACCACAAAGCCCAAACACATAAGAACGCCACCTGCTGTCACAGGGAGGAGGTTCTGGTGGTGGGAGGCAGTTGATTAGGAGCATATTACGTTACGCCCTAAACACTGGTGTAACGTGTTCCTAAATTTGAACCTAGCCTTTATTATAATGGGGCATTGGCACCCCCAACCACCCACCTGGTGCCACATCTGGATAATACCAATGCACATGGGGAGATTAGAGTGTGCCCAGGCACACCCGGCACACCCCGTGCGCACGCCTATGGATACGGCCCTGTCATTGCCAGCTGTCACCTCTGATATGCTGAGTTTCCCAACTTAAAGCAGAACTTCACCCTAAAAGGGGTACCTTCACGTTTTAAAAGGTGCTCGGAGCAGAGGTTCTTCCTTCCCTTTTCCCGAAGCCTTCTGAGACATATCACAGGTCCAAGGAGGCAGCGGGACCTATCATACAGCGCAGCAAGGCTCATGAATGCACAATGGGAAGCTGGCTGTGAAGCCGTAAGGAGTTACAGCCGGCTTCCCTTAGTAAATATTAGAGGTGTAACGAGAACCTTCATTAAAGGCCCTTACCAGTGGTCCCAGGGCCCTTTCCATCAGTCCCAGGGCTCTTTCCTCTGGTCCCAGGACCCTTCCCTCTGATCCTAGGGCCCATCCCTTCGTGCCTGGGGCCTTTCCCCTGGGCCTTGGGCCCTTCCCATTGATCCAGGGGGACCTTTATTCCCATCACGGGCCCTTTATGAGCCCCGGTATACGCTGCTGACTTATCATGTGACTTGCATAGCTCCCAACTGTCCCTGATTTAGAGGGACTGTGCCTGCTTTTGAACAAAGTCCCTCTGTCCCTCTTTCCTCCTCATTTGTCCCTCATTTTGGTCTGATCTATAGAGTTGTATATAAAATGAACTTTTTATCTTTCAAAAAGTGTTTCCCAGTGCTAAGACTCCATTCACACTACCGCGACTGGTCAGCCTGACAAGTCGCGGTCCATTGTGTGCTACGGGAACCGTTCTAATAGGAGCGACTCAAGTCGCTCCGACTTAGAAAAAGGGTCCTGTACTACTTCGGGGCGACCTCGGAGTGACTTGCATAGACATTCATTATATGAAGTCCGTGCAAGTCACACCGAAGTCGCGGTGCATGGGACTTCACAGGTCGCCCCCAAAGTCGTGCCGCGTTAGTGTGAACCGGCACTAAACCTTTCATCCAGTTTCTAAATTGTTACATTTGTACATTTCAAGTGCCAGTATAAAGGAAAAGAAGTGGGAAAAAAAAAGCATTTTTAGGTTTAACTAATCTTTTTTGAAATAATTCTTCTTTAAGGGGGCGTGACAGGGGGTGTGTCCTATGCCTACATACTTTTGCTAATAGGTGTCCCTCATTCCCATCTCAAAAAGTTGGGAGGTGGGGAGTTGTGACATATAGGGGGTTAATTTCCTAAAACTGGAGAGTGCAAAATCTGGTGCAGCTGTGCATGGGAGCCAATCAGCTTCTAACTGCAGCTTGTTCAAATAAGCTTTGACAAAAAAAAAAAACCTGGAAGGTGATTGGTTTCTGTGCTGAGCTGCAACAGATTTTGCACTCCTCAATTTTAGTAAATCAACCAGTCTAATCATTGGGGGAGGGGAGATGCTTCATAAGGATGACATCTTCAGCACTCTCCATTTTTAGTAAATCAGCCCCAAAAAGTCGCATGACAAGTCAAAACACATTAATTTCAATGGGTGCCATCTTAATCAATGTGTCTCAAGTCGCAGTGACGACTGCACTACTTTTCTGCATCTTTGGTGCATTTTGAATGCCATAGACTGCAACGTTAAATCACAAAAGTAGCAAGCAAGTTGCAAGGAAATCACAAGCAAGTTGCACGACTTTGGGGTCGCAGCAGTGTGAACTGAGCCTTATGGACCCTTTCACATGTTCTACAGCAGACCCCCCATGTTACCATCTACCAACGTGTCTGCTCTATGTGCGGTGCCATTTGTTGTGAGTGCCCCTCCCCCCCCCATTCCATTGTACAGTAGAGCACAATGCATCCCATGCATGTTTAAAAAAAGGGGTTACATACCTTTATCATCTATTGCCATGTGCTGACAGCCCATGAATGTGCTGCCTTAAAGCCACGCATGTTGGTGGTTGTCATACGGTGCATTAAAGCGATATTAAAGTCTTGTTTTTTTTTTAAATTAAAATAACAAACATGTTATGCTTACCTGCTCTGTGCAGCATTTTTGCACAGAGCAGCCCCAATCCAGGCTCCTCCCTCCTGCCAGGTACCCCCACAGCAAGCAGCTTGCTATGGGGGCACCCAAGCAGGCGCGCTCCCGAGCCGCGGCTCTGTGCGTAAATTCACACACGGAGCCCCGACTTGGCCCTGCCCCCTGATTGGCTCACTGGTTGTGATTGACAGCAGCGGGAGCCAATGGCTGGCTCTGCTGCAAAAAGCCAATCAGCAGTACTAGTCCCTGGAGAGCCATTGTTTTCGGGGACATCGCTGGATCGAGTGGGGGCTTGGGTGAGTATTAGTGACACAGAAGGTTTTTTTTACCTTCATGCATAGAATGCACCTTCCGCCTTTACAACCACTTTAAGGGCTCTTTCACACAGCCCGTCCATCGGACGGACTCCGTTTATCTGTTGACAACTGCTGCGTGCGGAGACACAGCTGTCAGGTCCCCATGCATCTCTATGGGGGAAATCGGATAGGAACGGACCGTCGGTCCGTTCTCATCCGATCCCATCCGATCCGATCTGCTGGACGGATGGAAAATAGGGTTTCCATCCGTCCAGATTGGACAGACGGATCGGATCGGATGTCAGTGGACATGTCTCCGCTGACATCCGATGCCCCATAGGGATGCATGGGGGGGGGACCATTCAGATCCACCAAAAAAACGGACAGGCGGATCTGAACGGTCCGCCTGTGTGAAAGAGCCCTAAGTGTGTATGGGCCCTCAAGAAGAATGGGGCTACCTCTCACTTTATTTATTGCTACATACAGCTGGTAAAATAAGTATTGAACACGTCACTATTTTTCTAGGTAAATATATTTCTAAAGGTGCTACTGACATGAAATTTTCACCACAAGTCGGCGACAACCCATGCAATCCATACATACAAAGATACACGGAAGGACACAGGGAAAACGTATTGAACACGCTAACTAAAATGTATTTAACCACTTAAGCCACGGAGGATTTGGCTGCTTAAAGTGGAGTTCCACCCTAATTTAATACTTACCTCCATCTTCTCGCTCCGGGTCACCTGAAAAAGAAATGGATAATCGCATTTTTTTTTTTTTTTTACTTACCTCGTAGTGAAGAAAATATACTTACCTTACTTCCTTCTTCCTCCTTCCTCGGCCGCGGCCCGTCGTCACTTCCTGGCTCTGCGATGATTCCTGGGAGCTGAACGTCATCGCTCCCAGGAATCATTACGCCTGCACCGGCCCCGACGTCAGTTCCGGGTCGCGCCCCGGAAGTGACGGCGGGGCCGGCGCAGGGCATCGTGGGACCGAAGAAGGCGGAAGAAGACGCCGAAGGGGATCTCGCTGGCTTCAAGCTGCCCACACCTGAGATGGCAGCGCTGGACAAGACGTTTTCAAGGTAAGTATTTGTCCTAACAGGTAAGTTCAACCCGGGACAGATCAGAGGCTAGCCATTGTGGAATGCACTAGCCCTGACTGTCCCGGGGGTATTTAAAAAAAAAAAAATCCAGGGTGGAACTCCGCTTTAAAGACCAGGGGGTATTTTGCGATTCGGCACTGCGTGACTTTAATGGACAATTGCGTGGTCGTGCGACGCTGTACCTAAACGAATTTGACGTCCTTTTTTTCCCACAAACAGAGCTTTCTTTTGGTGGTATTTGACCACCTGTGCGATTTTTGGATCATGCGCTATAAACAAAAAAAGAGCGTCAATTTTGCAAAAATAACAATATTTTTCACATTTTTTTATATGAAATTCCCCCCATAAAAATGTAAAAATCAAAATTTTTTATCATTTTCGGCCAATTTGTTTTATGTTACATATGTTTGGTAAAAAAAAATCGGAAAAAGCGTATTTTGATTGGTTTGCGCAAAAGTTATCGCGTTTACTAAGAAAGGGAAAGATTTTTGTCATTTTTGTTGTTTTTTTTTAACGCGTAATGGCGGCGATCTGCGATTTTTTTTTGCGGGACTGCGACATTGCGGCGGACAGATCGGACCCTTGACTGACATTTTTGACACTTTTGGGGTTACCAGTGACATTACTACAGTAATCAGTGCTATATATATGCACTGTTACTGTAAAATTACACTGGCAGTAAAGGGGTTAACTTTATTTGAGAGGGAGGGGCTGTGTGTGTCCCTAGGGGTGTGATTTTAACTGTGATTGGCTGTGGCTTGAGCTGTAGAAACAGTGATTAACGGTCCTACATAGTAGAACCGTGTGATCACTGTTTCTACACAGGGGAGAATGACAGGCGGCTTGTTTACACTAGCCGCCTGCCTTTCTCCCTCTCCCCCGACGATCGCTGAGTGACCGGCGGACATTGGGTCCGCCGGTCACACGCGCGGGGGGGGGGTCCGTGACCACGCGGGAGCGGGAGCGCGCCGCCGGCGGCGCGCTCCCCAGAGCCTCACGGGCTAGTGACGTACCGATACGTCACTCTGCCTGTGAGGGGCTGACCGCCGCAGTATATGTACTTGCGGCGGTCGGCAAGTGGTTAATACTTGGTATAAAATCCTTTGCTGGTATGGACAGCTTCAAGACGCCTCCTGTATGGAGAAACGAGTCGCTTGCATTGCTCAGCTGTGATTTTGGCCCATTCCTCCACACAAACAGTCTTCAAATCTTGAAGGTTCCGTGGGCCTCTTCCATGAACTCTGATCTTTAGTTCTTTACATAGATTTTCTATTGGATTCAAGTCAGGTGATTGGCTGGGCCATTCTAGCAGCTTTATTTTATTTCTTTGAAACCAATTGAGCGTTTCCTTGGCTTTGGGTTTGGAATCATGGTCTTGCTGAAATGTCCACCCTCGTTTCATCTTCATCATCCTCGTAGATGGCAAAAGATTTTTATCAAGAATGTCTCGGTACATTTTTCTATTCATCCTTCCTTCAACGATATGAAGTTTGCCAGTACCGTCTGCTGAAAAACAGCCCCACACCATGATGTCCCCACCTCCAAACTTCACTGTTGGTATGGGGGTGTTTTTGGGGTGATCTGCCATGTGACCTCCAAACATGGTGTGTGTTATGGCATGCAAAAAGTTCAATTTTGGTCTCATCTGAGCAGAGTATATTCTCCCAGTATTTCACAGGCTTTTCTAAATGTTGTGCAGCAAACTTTAACCACTTTACCACCGGAGGATTTTGCTGTCTTACGTCCGGGCCACTTTTTGCGATTCGGGCACTGTGCGACTTTAACTGACAATTGCGCGGTCGTGCGACACCGTACCCAAACGAAATTTACGTCCTTTTTTTTCCCCACAAACAGAGCTTTCTTTTGGTGGTATTTGATCATCTGTGCGATTTTTACTTTTTGCGCTATAAACAAAAAAGAGCGTAAATTTTGAAAAAATAACAATATTTTTCACATTTTTTTATATGAAATTCCCCCCCAAAAAAATGTAAAAATCAAAATTTTTTTACATTTTTGGCCAATTTGTTCTCTGCTACCTATGTTTGGTAAAAAAAAAAAATCACAATAAGCGTATTTTGATTGGTTTGCGCAAAAGTTATTGCGTTTACTAACAAAGGGAAAGATTTCTGTCATTTTTGGTGTTTTTTTTTTTAACGAGTAATGGCGGCGATCTGCGATTTTTTTTTTGCGGGACTGCGACATTGCGGCGGACAGATCGGACCCTTGACTGACATTTTTGACACTTTTGGGGGTACCAGTGACATTACTGCAGTAATCAGTGCTATAAATATGCACTGTTACTGTAAAAATGACACTGGCAGGGAAGGGGTTAATTTTATTGGAGAGGGAGGGGTTAATGTATGCCTGGTGCTTACTGACGTGTGTGGGGGGAGGTGACTGAGTGACACAGGGACAGATCGCAGGTTCAGCTATGCTGAACCCTGCAATCTGTCACTGTCTGTCACTTAGGAGATCCGCCAGCTTGTGTAACAAAACAAACTCGATTCCCCGACGATCTGGGAAGAGCAGCGGCGATCGCCGCCGCTCCTCCCCTGGCCCGACTCCCACTGTGAATGAATACAGTGGGAGCGAGCCTCCGGCGGCGCGTGTGCGCCGCCCACAAGGGGAGGAGTCCAGCGACGTAGGTCTACGTCGCTGGACGATAACTAACCACTTTGCCGCAGTAGAGCTCGAGTGAGCGGTCGGCAAGTGGTTAAATGAGCTTCAACATGCTTTTTCTTCAGCAATGGAGTCTTGTGTGGTGAGCGTGCATGGTGGTTGAGTGCATTACTTTTGTACCTGCTAATTCCAGGCCTTTATGAAGCTCTCCACAAGTGGTCCTTGGCTCTTGGACAACTCTTCTGATAATTCATTTCACTCCTCTGTCAGAAATCTTCAGAGGATCACCTGGTCATGGCCGGTTTATGGTGATGTTATGTTCTTTCCACTTCCGGGTTATGGCCCCAACAGTACTCACTGGAACATTCAGAAGTTTAAAAATCCTTCTGTAACCAATGCCATCAATATGTTTTGCAACAATAAAATTGCAAAGGTCTTTAGAGAGCTCTTTGCTTTTACCCTTCATGTGATGTTTCTTGTGTGACACCTTGGTAATGAGACACCATTTTATAGGCCATCAGTTGCTTCAAGTCCAGTCAAAATCACTGTAAAATCACGGCAAAAAAATTGCGGTAAAATTGCGTGACTTTTAGGTCGCATAAGTGTGAAAGGGGCCTAACATGCTTTAGGAGAAAAGGAACAATATATATATATATATATATATATATATATATATTTTTTTTTTTTTAGGTTAACAAACACTTCAAAAATAAATTCTGCCATTTCTCCTTTAAAAATAAATACTCGCGAGTCACGGCTTGCACGGTCACTGACATCACCTTCCTGACATTGTCGAAAAGGGGCGGAGCATGGTTGACCTTAACCACTTCTGGACCGGAAGGATTTGCCCCCTTAATGACCAGGTCATTTTTTGCAATTCTTAAACTTAAAAAAAAAGAAAAAAGAGCGACAATTCTGAAAAAACAAAGAAAACAATATGTTACTATGTAACATTCTCCCCCCTCCCCCCCCCCCCCCCAAAAAAAAAAATTAAAATTCTATTTTTTTCATCATTTAAGGCCAATTTGTATTCTGCTACATATTTTTGGTAAAAAAATCCCAATAATCGTATTTTGATTGGTTTGCGCAAAAGTTATCGCATCTACAAACTAGGGGAAAGATTTATGTCATTTTTATGTTATATTTATTTTTTTTCCTAGTAATGGCGTGGATCTGCGTTTTTTAGCGGGAATTCGACATTGTGGCGGACAGATCGGACCCCTAACTGACATTTTTGACACTTTCGGGGGGACCAGTGACATTACTACAGTCATCAGTGCTAAAAATATGCTCTGTTACTGTAAAAATGACACTGGCAGCGAAGGGGTTAACACTGTGGGTGATCAAGGGGTTAAATCTGAGCTTAGGGGAGTGATTCTAACTGTGGGGGGGGGGCCTGGCTTGTGAAGTGATCATAGAGACCTGTGATCCTATATAGAAGGATCACAGGCGCTCTGTGTTCAGTTCAGAGAAAACAACGGTCAGATGTGTTTACAACAGCTGACTGTGCTTCTCTCTCAGAGAGTGCCCGGCAGCAATCGCAGCCGCTGGCCCCGTGGATCGGCATCCCTGCTGCCTAGTGGGGGTGGGTGCGTGCCTCCGACAGTGCGGGCGTGCCTCTGCCCGTGCTTCTCTCTCAGCGGGGAGCGATCACGGGTGCCCGGCGGCAATCGCGGCTGCCGGCCCCATGAATCGGCATCCCCGCTGCCTATTGAAGGTGGGCGGGCGCCTCTGGCGGTGCGGGCGTGCCTCCGCCCTGTGCTTCTCTCTCAGCGGGGAGTGATGGTGGGTGCCCGGTGGCAATCACGGCTGCCGGCCCCATGGATCAGCATCCCCGCTGCCTATTGAAGGTGGGCGGGCGCCTCTGGCGGTGCGGGCGTGCCTCCGCCCTGTGCTTCTCTCTCAGCGGGGAGTGATGGTGGGTGCCCGGTGGCAATCACGGCTGCCGGCCCCATGGATCAGCATCCCCGCTGCCTTGTGGGGGTGGGCGCACGCCTCTGGCGGTGCGGGGACGTGCCACCGGTGGTGCGCGCGAGCCCCCCGGCAGGGCATGCGCGCCCCCAGGAGCGCTCCCGTGAACCACTGTACAAGTACGGTGGTTCCACCAGCCAAGCCAGCCTGCCCCTGTATTTCTGTGGCGAGCGGTCGGTAAGTGGGTAAAATGATGCCCCCCCCCTGAAGAAAGTTCTGCGGACGCCCACGGATCACCCCTATGATAGGGCTCGACAAAAAAGCTGGCTCCTAACTTTTTTTTAGCTGGCTTCTAAATTCAAAGCAGATTTGTCAAGCCCTGGTTTAGATTTAGGCTTCGTTCTCTCGGGCGCACTGTAGCGCACACCTGTGTAAGGGCCATGCTTGCCTGCATGGGATGCGCAGGTGTTCCACGCATCTGTGTTCAGACGTTGATTGCAGTCCTCACCATGGCAGAGGTGAAGATTTATGTGCCAATCCCATAAAGTCTATGGGATCGTCCAGCGAAGGGTTAACACGGAGCTGGTTTGGTTAGGATGCTTGCCAGCTCACACTGCGGTTTAAACTTTTCTCTAAAAAAAAAAAAAAAAACAGTTCTCACTGGCAGCCTCTATTAATGGGGTATTATTGAGCAATAAAAATTGTCAGATCAGAAATAAAACAGAAATACAACGTTTTATCTGGCTGGCCTTAGAGATTGCAGCAATTCCTTCTACTGGCTGGCTACACGGCAATAAAAGATCCAGATAAAACTCACACAGCGTGCCAGGCGTCCACCCAGGGCCAATTATTATTGCAGATTTGGGGTTGGGTAATGATCACTGCTGTTTGGAAATAATAACTGAGCACGAAGTTACAAGCTTGTCGAGGAACTCTACTATCAGGAAGAACTATACCAGCATGGCCCCTCCCTCCGCGCCATGTCATGTGATCACTTAGCAGCACAAGCATGGTGCTGTCATGGTGCCAACCCTCTTACCTAAATTTTTTTTTGCTAGGAAAGGACTTAGAACCTCCAAACATGATATTTTTTTTTTCTGAAAGCAAAGGCCCTGGGGAATAAAATGTTGGCCGTTGCAATTTCTAATGACACGTGATGTTTTCACACTGGTTTATCCAATGCAAACTTTCAGAAAAATAAATACACGTAAAAGAAATTTAGAGCACCCAAGAACAAGATAATTCTCATTTTTTTGTAAAATAGAAAAGATGATGTAGCATTGAACAAATAGATACCAAACATGTCAAGATTTAATCACTTGTCCTCTGGAAGGTTTTACCCCCCTTCATGACTAGAGCATTTTTTTTTGCTATTCAGCATCAGCACTGCGCTACTTTAAATGGAAATTACACAGTCATGCAACATTGGACTTTTTGTTCCCACAAATAGAGCTTTCTTTTGGTGGTAATTAATCGGCACTGTTTTTTTATTTTTTTTTTATTATATATATTATATATAATATAATATGCATTATATAATTGTGAAAAAAAAACTATATTTTCTCTTTTCATTATAAACCTATCCAAAAAAAAAAAAATTTTTTTTATGAATTTAGACCAATATGTATTCTGCTACATGTCTTTGGTATAAAAAAAATTTAGTCTAATTAAATTAATTGCTTTGTATGGAAGTTATAGTGTTTACAAACTATGGTAGATATATTTGAAAATAAAGAAATTTAGAGCACACAAGAACAAGATAATTCTCAATTTTTTTGTACATTTTTTTTTTTTTTTTGCTAGAAAAGGACTTGGAACCTCCAAACATGATATTTTTTTCTGAAAGCAAAGGCCCTGGGGAATAAAATGTTGGCCGTTGCAATTTTTAATGACACCTAATTTTTTCACACTGGTTTATCCAATTCAAATTTTCAGGAAAATAAATACATGCAAAAGAAATTTAGAGCACGCAAGAACAAGATAATTCTCATTTTTTTTTAAAAAAATATAAAAGATGATGTAGCATCAAGCAAATAGATACCAAACACGTCAAGATTTAACCACTTGACCTCTGGAAGGTTTTACCCCCTCTTTATGACTAGAGCATTTTTTTTGCTTTTCAGCATCAGCACTGCGTTACTTTAAATGCAGTCAAGCAACATTGTACACAAATTCATTCTTTACCATTTTGTTCCTACAAATAGAGATTTATTTTGGTGTTAATTAATAACCACTGTTTTTTTTTTACATTTTTTATTCTATATATATATATATATATATATATATATATATATATATATTATATATATAATATAATTTATATTATATAATTTTGAAAAAAACATCTATATTTTCTCTTTCCGTTAGAAACATATCCAAAAAAAATTTAAAAAAATTAAATTTTTTTACGAAATTAGACCAATATGTATTCTGCTACATGTCTGTGGTAAAAAAAAAAAAATCCCAATAAGTGTAATTAAATGAATTGGTTTGGATGGAAGTTATAGCGTTTACAAACTATGGTAGATATATTTGAAAATAAAGAAATTCAGAGCACACAAGAACAAGATAATTCTAATTTTTTCTAAAATATAAAAGATGATCTAGCATCGAGTAAATAGATACCAAACATGTCAAGATTTAACCACTTGACCTCTGGAAGGTTTTACTCCCCCTTTATGACTAAAGCATTTTTTTGCTATTCAGCATCAGCACTGCGTTACTTTAAATGAAAATCTTGCAACATTGTACACAAATTAAATGAAAATTACACAGTCATGCAACATGATATTTTTTTCTGAAAGCAAAGGCCCTGGAGAATAAAATGTTGGCCGTTGCAATTTTTAATGACACGTGATGTTTTCACACTGGTTTATCCAATGCAAATTTTCAGGAAAATAAATACACGTAAAAGAAATTTAGAGCACGCAAGAACAAGATAATTCTCATTTTTTTGTAAAATATAAAAGATGATGTAGAATCGAGTAAATAGATGCCAAACATGTCAAAATTATTCACTTGACCTCTGGAAGGTTTTACCACCCCCCCCCCCCTTTATGACTAGAGCATTTTTCTGCTATTCAGCATCAGCACTGCGCTACTTTAAATGACCATTAAACAGTCATGCAATATTGGACTTAGAACCTCAAAACATGATATTTTTTTCTGAAGGCAAAGGCCCTGGGGAATAAAATGCTGGCCGTTGCAATTTTTAATGACACCTGAATTTTTCACACTGGTTTATCCAATGCAAACTTTCAGAAAAATAAATACACGTAAAATAAATTTAGAGCACACAAGAACAAGATAATTCTCATTTTTTTTTAGTTTCTCATTTTTTTTTTTTAGTAAAATATAAAAGATGATGTAGCATCGAGTAAATAGATACCAAACATGTCAAGATTTAATCACTTGACCTCTGGAAGGTTTTACCCCCCTTTATGACTAGAGCATTTTTTTGCTATTTACAATCAGCACTGCGCTACTTTAAATGGAAATCGGGCAGTCATGCAACATTGTACAGAAATTAATTCTTCTTTTTCCCACAAATAGAGATTTCTTTTGGTGGTAATTAATAACCACTGTTTTTTTTAAATTATTATATATATTATATAAGAAAAAAACAAAACAACCAAAATTTTGAAAAAAAAAAACGATATTTTCTACTTTCCGTTATAAACATATCCAATAAAAAAAAAAAAAAAAAAATGAATTTAGACCAATATGTTTTTTGCTACATGAAAAAAAAAAAATCCCAATAAGTGTAATTAAATTAATTGGTTTGTATGAAAGTTATAGCTTTTACAAACTATGGTAGATATATTTGAAAATATTATTTTTATACAGGATTTATATAACGCTGACAGTTTATGCAGCGCTTTACAACCTGAGGGTATACAGTACAAATACAATACACTTTAATATAATAGGAATCAGAGGGCCCTGCTAATATATCAATCCTGATGTATTGACTCATTTCTTGAGACCCTTAAAATGCCAGAACAGTGCAAATATCCTCCAAATGACCCCTTTTTGGAAAGTAGGCAGTCTGAGGCATTTAGTATGGTGAGTTTTTCAAAGTAATTTTTAGTCACAGTTTTTTGGAAAATGAAGAAATTAAATAAAATATGGGGTCTTTTTTCATCATTTTGTTTTACATACTGTCAGCAGTGCAGTACAATGTCATCATGACTGGTGTGGCAGTGATGAGGAATACTGACTGGTGACAGTATGTTAAAAAAAAAAACAAAAAAACATTTTTATTACATTTTTTAATGTTTTTGAAAAACATTTTTTAACACTATGGGGTCTTTTTTCTCAATTTTGTTTTACATACTATCACCAGTGCATACTATACTATATATCTAGTATATACATACTATCACTGTCATCATGTGACTGGTGTGGCAGTGATCAGGAATATTAACTGATGACAGTATGTTAAAAAACAAAAAACAAAAACAAAAAAAAAAAAACATTTTTTATTACATTTTTTAAACTTTTTTGAACATTTTTTATTTATTTTTTTTAAACACTGTGCTACTCTCGGGGGGTGATCAGGGATTTTTTATTTATTTTTTATGCTTTGTTTGTTAGCTGCTACGGTGGGTTTCATTCATAACAGCTGTGGTTACGAGTGATTTGTGATTGGCTACAGCTAATCACATGGTACAGGGTGCTGTGATTGGCCCAGGTACCGTGTGATAGCTGTGGGCCAATCACAGCATCACAATACTAAGCACAGCTGTTATGAATAAAATCCGTTAACATTGTGATAATGGGAGCCGCAATCCACTGTGTCCGGTGGACACAGCGTTCCCGGAAGTGGCACACTGGGGGATTGACAATGCGCATGTGCCAGGTGACGTACAGGTACGTTGCTTGGTCTGCAGCTGATGCCCATTCACAGTAAAACTAATGCAGGAGAGCAGAGAGTGGTTAAAAGATAGAATAACAAAACCAGCTTTTACTGAAACATTCATCTTCAATTCAGAGATTTTACCCCACAATCCTTTTTTTTTTTTTTTTTTTATGCCACTAGATGTTCTCAGTCTGATGGCCAGCATCATTCAACCAAGGTAAAGGGGATAAGGCCTCAAAATGGAACCAATGTGTGGTCAGCAGAGGTGCCCATTAATTAAAAGGTGCTTTCAAGTGGATTCTTCAGAAAGGTCGGTATTTATTATTCATAGGGACAGGTTAAGACACCATCAACGCGTTTCATGGCTCTTTAGTGGCCATCAGGAAAACTTGTTCAGTACACCATAATGGGTGTGTGCATTCCTTCAGCAGAGTGTACTTTTCTTATGATCAATAAATATCCACCTTCCTAATGAATCCACTTGGAAGCACCTTTTTACTGAATGGGCTCCTCTGCTGACCCCACATTAGTTCCATTTTGGGTCCTCATCCTCTTTAGTCTTTACCATTGTTCACTGGATCTGATCACTGCTTAGCGCAGTGCAAGAATCTTTGGAATGCCCTGACGAGCATCAACCACCGGGTGTCCTAGTAACTGATCACCTGCTAGTTATTCTGGAAACTTAACTCCCACCCTCCATCCAGTGAGGCTGAACCTCCTGCTCCTCATTCATTGCTATCCCCTGCCTCCCGCTCTCCACACTCCCTTGAGAATGACAGCAGTGGAGGCCAGGGGGAAGGAAGGCTCCTAAATGGGTCCAGATGGGACAGTAGCGTGGACCACCATTTAGTGTTGTCTGGTCTAGAGGTTTGCTTTTTCTGTATGTTATTGTTTGTAGGAACTGGGGAGGAGATTTGGGGTGGTGTTGAATACTTCAAAACGCTTAGTCTCCGTTCACATTAGGTCGCTCCGACTTAGGGGGCGACCTGTGAAGTCGCGCGCAGCGCGACTTCAGCGCGACTTGCACGGACTTCATAACATGAATGTCTATGCAAGTCGCCTCCAGGTCGCCCCGAAGTAGTACAGGACCCTTTTTCTAAGTCAGAGCTGACAAGTCGCCTGACAAGTCGCGGTAGTGTGAATGGAGGCTTAGACATAAATCTTCAGAGGACAGTTTTCTAAACAACAACAGCACAGTTTCTTTTCACTCACAGCCGGGGGCCATGCGATATTTTGTAAATCAGATGCAGCAAAACTTAAACAGTCTTCAGATTCACTGCTGAGGACCATGAAGTAACTTGCAGAACAAATATGAAGCTCTACTCATGGAATCCTGGAACAGTATTGTGACGGTACTCACCGACCGTCACTGGGAGTGAAAGACAGATACTTAATGGTTTGGATTGCTTCAAGTGGGACAGTAATATTTGTCAGCAATATCTCTCAAGGAATATAAAGATTTAATCCCACTTTACACTGTGAGACCTATAGCCTGTTGCCATGAAGTCTGACTGAATAATCATAGCAATACGTAGATGTGTATTCCATGTAGTTCAATGTAGGGGACGTTCAGACTGTCATTGGCAGACTTGTCCTATTGTCTGTTTTGAGATGGAATGTGGATTGTGTTAAGTTTGCCTGTTCCATTGTTAAATGTTAATGAGCCCACATTGTTCTGTCCAGATGGTTTAGATAATTAGTTCAGGTTAATTCTGTTTCTGAATAAAATTTCATCTGCATATGCTAATGTAATCAGACTCACCTGACCTGATAGTGTATATAAATTCTGTGTGACTGCTCAATAAAGAGTTCTACTTCACCCTCAATCTAGAGTCCTGTCTCTTATTGGGGGAATTTACAAGGGATTGCTATGCTCTTCATACTCCCTTGAAAAATCACTAAGCTCTTGTTCCTGCTGCACTCTCTGGGGAAAGAGAGGTTTTCCCACTGGAACCTGGAGCCTTGTCGTAGGTCCAGGGTGGGTAGGAGACGGCGAGACCCCAACCAAGCTGCTGCTGTTCGTGGGGTCTGAGGTGGTTATGGTGTCTGGTGGAGTGCTTGGAGCCCACGGGAAGCACTAGGAGCATCCGTCAACAGAGGTACCCACTCTGAGTGCCAGGTGATCCATTACAAGTATCAGTCCATAGGTGCAGCCTCTTGTAAGTTGCCTATCATCCAGTTCCAGGGGTGCCAGGGGCAAACAACTGCCCTCTTCCTTTCAGCTCACTGATCTATTCCCTCAGTGAGGGAGAAAGACAATCTCCCCAGGGCAACAAGTTATTTAGCAGCTCTCTTAGTCACCATCTGGACACACCTCCCCACGGATTGGCTGGGCCCATGCTCAAAATTCAGTTTGGGCATTTAAATTCTCTATCTCTAAACTCCAGAAACTTCTAGGGGCAGGGGTAAGCAATCAAACTCCCAGTCTGTGCAGCCCTGAGCAGACCAGAATAAACAATCACCGCTCCTCTGGCTATAATAGGAGCCAAAAAATAAATTTGCCTAGCAGCCTAACTAGAAGGGTGCTATATCAGTAGTCTCTAGAAGTCTTCTGTAACTTAAAAACAGTCTTTAACAGTCTCTTAAAACATATATATCAGATGTCTCTAGAAGTATTTTCTAGCATGCCAGCCATCTCTAGAAATTAGTAACTTTAAAGCTGTTGTCCCAGGTGTGTGTCCTGCCTGGTACCTTCCATGCCAGCAGTAAGACATTAATGATGGCCAGCAGTGGGCAGGGTCCGCTCCTCTCAGCGGATCCCTGGCTGCCTGCGTCTCCTAACAGTCCTCGTCCTCTGGGCCACTGTCACTGTTGATGTTGGAGCTGGGAGCATAGAGAAGGTTGATGGAGTCCAGGCTCTGGGAGAGATGTGGGTTCACAGAAGAAGGGCCCCAGAGGTTTTTATCATAGAATACCAATGCTGTATGAAGGCCAGTGACTTAAGCCAGTGCTCCATTTACATGTGCACTGACAGGCTGACTCCCCACCCCTTTAACCTCTGCAGCAATGCTGACAGCACTCATATGTCTATTTCCCAAAGACAACCTCTGGATATTATGTTGAGCACGTGCACTCTGAAATGGCAAGGCCTGTTCTGTGTAAAACCTGTCCCGTTAAATCGCTGTATGGTCTTGGTCACCGTGCTGCAGCTCAGTTTCAGGGTCTTGGCAATCTTCTTATAGCCTAGGCCATCTTTATGTAGAGCAACAATTCTTTTTCTCAGATCCTCAGAGAGCTCTTTGCCATGAGGTGCCTTGTTGAGCTTCCAGTGACCAGTATGAGAGAGTGAGAGCGATAACACCAAATTTAACACACCTTCCCCCCATTCACACCTGAGGCCTTGTAACACTAACGAGTCACATGACACCGGGAAGGGAAAATGGCTAATTGGGCCCAATTTGGACATTTTCACTTAGGGGTGTACTCACTTTTGTTGCCAGCGGTTTAGATTAATGGCTGTGTTACTCACTGCAGCTGCTCCTGTGAAAGTTTCTCATCTCTCCCTCCTTCTGTCATTTCCACTTTTCCGCATTGTGGAGGCAGCAAGCTGGATTGCACCTTCTCCATAGCCGCCAGGTGTCCGCCACCGAGGCCAGCGAGGATTTGTCCCAGAATTCTTGGTTGGACCTTGACTAGTGATTTCCATACACACTTGACTGAATTAAAGTCTGGTAAGAGGCGACCCCTACTGGTGTTTTTCTGACATTACATCCTGTGTCACTTGGAGTTACTTATACACACTTACCTTTACTTGATTTTGGTAAGAGGCTTGTCTAGCTGGTGATGGTCCAAGCACTTATCTTCAATATTGTTATCATTCACTTGGGTTTATAAGATAATTTGGTCTGGTAAGAGGCAACTCCAACTGGATATTTTTTGCACTTTATCTCACATTTGTTTTGGTACGGTTTCACACTCCAAAAAAATTTTTTTTCCTAGCTATCTTGGTGGTAGCTTTTTACACTTTTCCCAATTTCTATTATAAGTCACACTCAAGGTGATACTATTTTAGTCGTTGGGTTTTACGCTATTGCGTTTATTTGTATTTTTACATGATCCAATGACCTCCGAGTTCAATGCTTACACGGGCCTGGATCTTCTATCAAATTGACAAGATTAAGCATATCCGCTTCAATTTTACCTCAATCTGGTAAGCGTACATTCTTAAGGGAGTTGGGCTCAGGACCTTACCAAGGATACTTTCCATTTGTTATCAACATTGGGACTTTGTGGACTTTATACCTCCATAGATCATATTAGCGCAACTTAATTTACATATTACATATTAATGGCTGTGTGTTGAGTTATTTTGAGGGGACAGCAAATTTACACTGTTATACAATCTGTACACTCACTACTTTACATTGTAGCAAAGTGTCATTTCTTCAGTGTTGTCACATGAAAAGATAGAATAAAATATTTACAAAAATGTGAGGGGTGCACTCACTTTTCTGAGATACTGTATTTACTGGCCCCTTCCTTTGTTCTCCATTCTGAAATGTTCCCCACAGCATCTGGTGGGAGAGGAGAGGAGAGGAGAGGAGGAAAGCAGGCAGTGCAGCAGGGGAAGGCATGGGACACGGGCAGCAGGGGCAATCTGCACCTCATAAGGTGATTAGAGTGTGCCCAGGTACATCTGGCACACCCCATGTATACGCCTATGACCACTAATGATTAGAAAACAAATGAACTTTCTTACAACAAAAGATGTTGAACAAAGTTTACACAGTTTTACACAATAAGTTAAAAAAAGACATGTTCCAGCCGGTACGTGGGATGATGACACAGAAGAATGATGCAGCAATGCAGATATATGTATCTATGAAATAAGCAGCTGTCTGTACCTTGTCATATGTAAATCTGTATAAATACTGCCTGCAGAATAGTGTACATGTCCTGCTAGTGGGAGGGAATTATCTGTCCTTTACATTGAAACAGTTTGATATGAATCCTAAGTAGAGGATTTTCTTGGCCTTCTTCTGTGATCGGTTCCAGAAGACGAAGGAGGCTGAGACGCCGCTTTGCGGGGCTGATGTTACGTCCCAATTCTCCTAATCTCCAGCGCTCACCTCTTTGATATTTTTTTGGATATCTTTCAAAAAGCCCCAGAACGAGACTCGAAAACCAAACGTCAGCTCTGCTGTTCCAGCTCCGATGTCTGAGTTTTCGTTTCGCATCGCAGACAAGAGACATACGGAGGCCAGATGGAGCGTTTCCTAGGCCCTACAAGTGTTTACATAGCAGAGTTACAGCGGGGAGTCGGCACATCCAGCCGGGAGAACCCAGGGCCACATCTGCCCGGCACCCGGCCCTCTGCTGCTCCATAAACATCTCCAAGCAGGAAGAGAAACTTGTTACAATGTATCACATGCTGATCTCTGTGTGTGCTCTGCCCCGAGCTCTACACTTTAAAATATCCTACAAATTCACGTTTAACTCTTCTAATAATGATAGTGAGTCATTGTCACACAATGCCCAATGAATGTGGAAAGGTGAAATGACATCATTTTATACCTTCCAGCTGGGAAACGATGGGCAGGTGTTAAAGTGGACGTGTTGATAACTTCACATCTTCATGAATAAATTCCTGACATGTCATGATATACACCTACAGTATCATTTTTCATTATCTTTTATCATTAAAAAGCCTCCCTTGAGCTCCAATTAGTCACTTTGCCTAGTCTGAGATGATGTCATCAATCTGCTGCATGCAGGGGGAAACATTTCCTCAGTCTCCTCCTCTCCCAGTGATCAGACTGCAACATTGTAACTTTGCCTAAGCTGATGTCTTCAATCTGCTGCATGCAGGAGGAAACATTTCCTCAGTCTCCTCCTCTCCCAGTGATCAGACTGCAACATTGTAACTTTGCCTAAGCTGATGTCTTCAATCTGCTGCATGCAGGAGGAAACATTTCCTCAGTCTCCTCCTCTCCCAGTGATCAGACTGCAACATTGTAACTTTGCCTAGACTGATGTCATCAATCTGCTGCATGCAGGAGGAAACATTTCCTCAGTCTCCTCCTCTCCCAGTGATCAGACTGCAACATTGTAACTTTGCCTAAGCTGATGTCTTCAATCTGCTGCATGCAGGAAGAAGCATTTTACAAAAAAAAATTTATTTAAACCCACAAATGCCTTTTTTCCCCCACTACGATTCCTATATATTGGATTTTTAATTGTACAATTGCAGCAATTTAGAAATTGGATGAAAGGTTTAGCAATGGGCAGGGGGCTTAACTACAGGGGTTGCAGGGGTTGCAATTGTAACCGGGCCCCATGCTCCAGTGGGCCTGTGCGGCTCCCCTGTACACCTGGATAGGATAGGATGTCACAATAGGGAACCAGGAAGGGGTCAGTAAATATGTAATTTAGCAGCTCCTTCCTTTTCTGAATGGACAGAGTCATAGTCAGTGACATTGTAATAATACAATTAAAATACCAAAAAATAAAAACTACTGACAGCAGTGGATGAACTAGCAGGATCGCAAAGGTCACACTTGCGACCGGGCCCTGGCATTCCACCACCGTGGGGAGGCCCCAAGATGGCAGGAAGGGAGCCCACTGCAGAACTTGTAAAAGGGTTTCAGGATCAGTGGGAAGAGCCCCAGGCTTGAAGGGAAGGGCCCCAGCCAGGGGTCCAGGGGGCCCTTCATGGTTTCTTGCACCGGGGGGCCCTGAAGGTTCTAGTTACGCCTCTGGCACTGGGAAACACTTTTTGAAAGATAAATAGAGCATTTTTATTTTATACAACTATATAGATCAGACCAAAATGGGGGACAAATGAGGAGGAAAGAGGGACAGAGGGACTTTGTTCCAAATCTGGGACAGTCCCTCAAAATCAGGGAAAGTTGGGAGCTATGGTATCCCTTCTCCCAGTGATCTGCAACATTGTAACTTTGTCTAAGCTAATGTCATCAATCTGCTGCATGCAGGAAGAATTTTCTCAACCCCCCCGTGATCAGACTGCAACACTGTAGGGTTGATTTACTAAAATTGGGGAGTGCAAAATCTGGCAGAGCTCTGCATAGAAACCAATCATCTTCCAGGTTTTATTGTCAAAGATTAAAGGAGTTGTAAAGTCAGAAGGCTTTTTATCTTAATGCATTCTCTACATTAAGTACATTAAGATAAAAAACACCTGTGTGTAACAGCCCCCCTTTAGCCCCCCCCCCCGATGCTTACCTGAGCACCCTCTTGATCCAGCGATATCCCCGACTGTCTCAGCTGTCTGGGACTCCCCTCCCCATTGGCTAAGACATAGTAGTGGCGCCATTGGCTTCCAGTGCTGTCAATCAATGTTAGCTAGCCAATCATGAGAGAGAGAAGGCAGGTACAAACCACAGCTCCATGTCTGAATGGATACACAGAGCAGTGATTCAGCTCGGGTGCCCCCATAACAAGCTGCTTATTGTTGGGGCACTCAACAGGAGGGAGGGGCCAGGAGAGCCAAAGAGGGACCCGAGAAGAAGAGGATCCAGGCTGCTCTGCGCAAAACCAACTGCAAAGAGGAGGTAAGTATAAAATGTTTATTGAAATAAAAACGAGACTTAATAATCACTTTAACCACTTTACGTCTGCTCACAGTAATATTACTGCGGCAGAGTGGCTCGTTATCGTCTGACGACATAGTATTAACGTCGTCAGACACTCCCCCTTCTGGGCGGCGCTTGCGCGCCGCCGGAGGCGCGCTCCCGCTGTTTTCATTCACAGCGGGAGTCGGGCCAGGGGAGGAGCAGCGGCGATCGCCGCTGCTCTGCCCCGATCGCCGGGGATCTAGTGTGGAGATCCGCCCGCCTGTGTAAACACAAGCGGACGGATCTCCATAGTGACAGGGAGTGACAGATCGGACTGTTCAGCATAGCTGGACATCCGATCTGTCCATGACTCACTCAGTCACCTCCCCCCCTACACGTCAGTAAGCACCAGGCATACATTAACCCCTTCCTCTCCAATAAAATTAACCCCTTCCCTGCCAGTGTCATTTTTACAGTAACAGTGCATATGTATAGCACTGATTACTGCAGTAATGTCACTGGTATCCCCAAAAGTGTCAAAAATGTCAGTCAAGGGTCCGATCTGTCCGCCGTAATGTCGCAGTCCCACAAAAAAAATCGCAGATCGCCGCCATTACGCGTTAAAAAAAAAACCCACCAAAAATGACAGAAATCTTTCCCTTTGTTAGTAAATGCAATAACTTTTGCGCAAACCAATCAAAATACGCTTATTGTGATTTTTTTTACCAAACATAGGTAGCAGAAAACAAATTGGCCAAAAATTTTTTAAAAAATTGGTTTTTACATCTTTTTTGGGGGGAATTTCATATAAAAAAATGTTAAAAATATTGTTATTTTTTCAAAATAAACGCTTTTTTCTTGTTTATAGCGCAAAAAGTAAAAATCGCACAGGTGATCAAATACCACCAAAAGAAAGCTCTGTTTGTGGGAAAAAAAGGACGTAAATTTCATTTGGGTACGGCGTCGCACGACCGCGCAATTGTCAGTTGAAGTTGCACAGCGCCGAATCGCAAAAAGTGGCCTGGACGGAAGACAGCAAAATCCTCCGGTGGTAAAGTGGTTATTTGAACAAGCTGAAGCTAGAAGCTAATTGGCTACCATGCACAGCTGTACCAGATTTTGCACTCTCCAGTTTTAGTAAATCAACCCCTGTAACTTTGTAGCAAGTCACAAGGTGAGAGGCTTCAGCAGGAGCTGATCTGGGTCAGACATTTGTAAATGCAGCCAAGAACTGCATAGGCTCCAGGATTTACATGATTGTGTCATCCCTGAGCCAACATCTCAGTCCCGGAAGTAGATAAGATACCGCAGGGTAGTGGGTAGATAATGCAGGGTACAGAATGTGCACCTTGAGAACTCAAAGCACCAAACCCATAGGCATGCCAACCTTTCGCGACATGCTGTTCGTTCAACATTTGACCAATGTCAAAATACTAATACTAGGACTGTCCAACCAAAATACAGGACAGCTATGCACATTGCAATAATAAAATATGACTTCACGCTGGAGGAAAAGAAAAGTTTAACAGAGTTTGGAGCTCATGAGCTCTACCATTTCTGGTTGGTAGGACAATGTTCTTGCTTTAAAATGTGAATGAAGAGGGAAATGGAGATGCCTTAAGGCCCGTACACACGTACCGATCGTCGGCATACAAACGTCGGTGGACGAAGGATCTGCCGATTGTACGCGTGTTAGTATGGTGCCTCCGACAGATGTCTGCGCACAATCCGCGGACAAAAGTCTTTCTTGCAAACATGAAAATTTTTGTATGCCGACACCAGAACAGACGATTGTTCGCCTGTCAGTACAGAATTCGGCCGACAGACCGCAGATTTGCAAGACTGGGCATGCTCAGAAAATAGAAAACACAGGGAAAGTTAACCATTACATGACATCACTTCTGCAGTCGGCGGACAAAATTCTTGTGCTGTCCTTGTGCTGTCTTTGCACTTTTCAGCAGACACCGACATCCCGGGGAGAAAAGAGGAACATTTGTATGCCGACCATCGGTACGTGTGTACGGGGCTTTAGAAGCTGGTCTGCAAATTCCTTCCTCTCTTTAAGATGACAGAGTAGCAACATTGCTAGACCCTGACACCTAGGGCTTGCCGCTACTACCTTCCAAGACTGGTCAGAGTGCTATTCATCCATGTCTGGGGGAGCGTAGCTGAAAAAAGGGAGACACTCATTCTGTGTACCAGACACACAGGCATTTTTGTCTGCTCCTCAACGTCTAGTGGTGGGTAGAAATATTTTGTCTACTACTTTAGACCAAGCAGCAGACAAATTGTCTCTCTAATGCCCCATACACACATGCAGATTATCTGCAGACTTTTGTCTGCAGACTTACCAAAACCATATAATATGAGGTCAAACCTAAACACTTTCAATTTGTATGCAATCCGGCAGGCCCTTGCACTACATAGAAAAGGTAAGTCTGCAGACAAAAGTCTGCAGATAATCTGCACGTGTGTATGGGGTATCAGTTAACCCTGGGAATTGGGACAGTGGGATTTAAATGTTAAGCCCCGTACACACACACAGATCGTCGTCATACAAACGTCGGCGGACGAAAGATCTGCCGATTGTATGCGTGTTAGTATGGTGCCTCCGACAGATGTCTGCACACAATCCGCGGACAAGAGTCTTTCTTGCAAACATGAAAATTTTTGTCTGCAGACACCAGAACGGACGATTGTTCGCCTGTCAGTACAGAAATCAGCCGACAGACCGCAGATTTGCAAGACTGGGCATGCTCAGAAAATAAAAAACACAGGGAAAGTTAACCATTACATGACATCACTTCTGCAGTCAGCTGAAGTCTGCGGACAAAATTCTTGTGCTGTCCTTGTGCTGTCTTTGCACTTTTCAACAGACACCGACATCCCGGGGAGAAAAGACGAACATTTGTATGACGACGATCTGTGTGTGTGTACGGGGCTTAAGGGATGGGGGCAGTGGGATTTACTGTAAATGGTGAGCATGGGACAGTGAGGAATTGAGTGTTGGAAACTGGGGCGGTGGTATTTAAGTGGAGATCATGGGACAGTGGGGGTAGATTTGGAGCAGTGGGATTGAAGTGGTGGGGATTTGGGTGATGGGGTTTGCAGTGCTGTATTTTGGCCTAGGCCAACAAGGCCCAGGCCTAGGGTGGCACTTTGCAGGGGGGCAGCAAAAAATCCACCCCCCTCCACCTGAGACTCTATTGGCCACTGGTTGCTAGAGCCACCTCTCTCTCACCCCCTCTCTCTCTCTCTCTCTCTCTCACTCACCCCCTCTCTCTTTCTCCTCCTCTCTCTCTCCCCTCCTCTCTCTCTCTCACCCCTCTCTCTTTCTTTATCATCCCCATCTCTCTCTCTATTATCCCCCCTCTCTCTAACATCCCCCGCTCTCTCTCTCTCGCTCTCTTTTATCCCCCCTCTCTCTCTCTCGCCCTCTATCTCTCTCTCTCATCCCCCCTCTCTCTCGCTCTCTCTCTCATCCCCCCTCTCTCTCGCTCTCTCTCTCATCCCCCCTCTCATCTCCTCTCTGTCTCTCTCTCACCCCCCCTCTCTCATCCCGCCCTCTCTCTCTCTCTCATCCCGCCGTCTCTCTCTCATCCCGCCCTCTCTCTCATCCCTCCCTCTCTCTCTCTCTCTCATCCCTCCCCCTCTCTCTCTCATCCCTCCCTCTCTCTCTTTCATCCCCCCTCTCTCTCTCTCCCTCCCTCACCCACCCCCCCCCCCTCTCTCTCTCTCTCTCTCCCTCCCTCACCCCCCCCCTCTTTCTTATCCCCCCTCTCTCTCCCTCCCTCACCCACCCCCCTCTCTCTCTCCCTACCTAACCCACCCCCCTCTCTCTCTCTCACCCACCCCCTCAGGGGTTCATTGTGGGACTTGTAGTCCTTCAATTTTGGAGGGAGTCACATTCGTTAAAAAAGGAGTGGGGAAAATGTACATGGGGGGGACACCCAATTTTAGTCTTTCCTAGGGCAGCACAAAACCCAAATACACCACTGGGGGGTTGGGTATTGGGGCGGTGGGATTTTAATGGTGGGGATTGGGGCTCTGGGATTTGAGTGGTGAGCATGGGACAGTGGGGATTTGAGTAGTGCAGATTTGGGGCAGCAGTATTTAAGTTATAGGGATTGGGGTGGTAGTGATTGAATTTGTGGCATAGAACAGTAAGGATTGGAGCAGGGGGGATCGACCATAAGGGAATCTAAAAAAAGACTGGGGGAAGGTTTAGCTTTTATCTTATAAAACAGATTTGCGCTTGGTCTTCAAGTTCCAGGCAATAAGTTGCACAGACAATGTGAGAACATTTGTGTCATTGCTACTAAGTCTTCAGAAATACAGAACCGCCCGCTGACACTTTATTGGCGCACAGCCAGGGCCGCTGATAGGGGGGGACCACCGGTCCTCTTGTAGGGGGCCCGAGCACACAGGGGGGGCCACACAGGGAGGGGGATTAGTGATGAATGACATTGACAGAAATTTTCTTCCAGCAGCTAAAAGCTGATCTCTCCCCCTCTCCCTGCTGCCAACTTTTATCTGCTGAGAAAGAGACAGTTGTCCATCACTAATCCCCTGCCCTGCGCGGTCCCCCCTCCCAGCCCTGGCTCTAATGTTAGCTCTGTAACTTTGTTTCTCTCCCTGCAGTTCTTCCTATACTCCTTGTTCCAGCCTGTATATTTTTTCATCTCTCCCCCCCATTGCTCTGTCTCCCTGACACAGTCACAGCTGATCAGCTGCATTCCCATGGGGAGAAGAATTTACTGTTACACCGGTTCCATAGCTGCCTGTTATCTTGTCCCAGTGCAGTTTAGTGTGCTTTATGTAGCTGGGCTTCCCCCTCCTCTACCCCAGACTGCTTCCTGACCTATGCAGCTTTGCTTCTTCTCCCCTTCACTGTCAGTTCCCTCTGCATCCATGTATCACCTCCTTCTATTTACCCATTTACGAACTGATCTGGCAGTAGTAAACTCCATATTTTATTTAGTATCCACAGGTAAGGCTATAATAGGGCTTACCTGTAGGAACAGTGAATATCTCCTAAACGTAGCAGCCGGTGATAGCACCAGCGCATGTGCACTGCGCTCTCAATGGATGACATACCGTCCATTGAGATTTCATCATGACCACAGCAAAGACTGCCATGAACTGTCTGCGGTTATTGTCCCAGACATCTGAGGAGGATTCCTTTTAGGTCCACAAAGCTGTAAATCTGATCCTGGCAGAGTCTAGCTCTGGAGAGTTGCGAGTCTCTGAGCATCCCGACATTTCCTGACCATATGTTCCTCCGCTAAGAAGAACACAATTCACCGGCTTCAGAAACAAGAAACAGATACATTGTAACGAGGCCATCAGACTTTTATGAACTTTGTGAAATATGTCGGTCATATGGTGATCCGTCTCTCCATGCTCCAGGTGCTAAAATCTGAGCTTCAGAGTTTCACTTTGAAAATATATTTTAAAGGGCAGCGGGGGAGCCAGAAACCTTCCCGTGTTATTTGATGTTTGATGTATAACAAAGTTTCTGATTCACTCAATATGCTGGAGCTTCAAAAGGGACAGAAGTGAGCTTCACCACCAACAATTAGCTGCAATAGCGGCCTTTAAAGTGGACAGAGAATCAGATATAGTTTCCAAGTTTAATGTAGCATGCTCAGCAATGTATCACTTCCAGGTATTTATTGTTACACCAGAGATCACAATGACAATGCCTTCATCTGCTTTTCTTTCCAGAAGGATGGAGCCATCTTTGTTCCCCCATCATGCAGGACTTCCTGAACTGAGATGTTGGTTTAAGGATGACACAATCATTTTGTAGCACCCTCCTAGGTAGGTGCTAGAGAGAGAGTATAGTTTTGACCTCTGTCTGCTTACCAGAGGGGCTGCAGGTAAATCTATATTGTTCTCTGCCTACCAGAGAGCAGGATCTGTTAGTGAGGTCTGCTCGTTGTGCTCAATATGCGATTCATGCAGTCTAGAGAGTGTTTCCCGCTGGTCCAATAGGGAGGCATGTTGGACAGTGGGAGGAAACCTGACGAATGGGTGCATAGGCTTTTGATATAGTCCTGGTGATTTTCAGAGGGCAGGTCGTCTCAGTGCATTCTGGGATAGTGTATAAAAGCTGGCTGGAGAGCAGAGTCCCGGAGGGAGAGGACAGGGGGGGGCGACTGCCTACTCCTCTGTAGCAGTGGCATGCAGTTGCAAAAAGTTGTCCTCAGGGCCGAAGGAACGGATGAGAGAAGCTGAACCCAGAGGTCCAGGAGAGATGACTGTTTGATGTGATATATGGAAGGAGACAGCACAAGCCATTACTGTACAGAAGCCATGCTTTACTGAGGTAAACCAACAGGAAAAGGAAACACAACACAGGAAGTAGTACAACAGAGATGCACCATAGAGTTGCATTTAAAGAAACATATCATCCATAACATCTCCCCCTTTTAGTATTAATAAATGAACATGTGAAATTCGATAGAGACACAGTAATAACACATTCTATAGGTTAAGTCTCATAGGTGGTTTTGAACATCTACCACTACGGGTGAAGACTGGCCCTTGTGCAAGGATTCCTTTAGCCCTCTCTGAATTTACTGGGCTTCTCTTATCAGGTACTGGTATGCTCTGCGCTTGACGGTCGTCAGGCATACTTGCTTGCCCAGAACTGTCATTGCCGCTGGTATGAGGCTGTGCCTCTGTACACTCCTCACTGTCAATGGGTGAGTCTGAACTACCAACGGGATACTGAGATTCAGGCTGCTCTGCCACTCTCAAATCCACTCGATTGCGGCGATAACGAGTACCGTCAACGTCCACAAGATAGGAGCGTGGTGCCACCTTTTGCAGACAAGTACCTATTCTCCAACGGCCTGTACGATCGCCAGGCAATGGCTTCATACGGATTCGTTCCCCCAGATTCAATTCTGGCAAATCTCTGGCCGACGTGTCATATCGTGCCTTAGACACTTGTCTCTTAATCCTTAATTTTTCTGGGACACCTTGTATGACAGCGGGTTCAAGCAGCCTATTTGCTACTGGTAAGGAGGTCTTCAATCTCCTTGACATAAGTCTTTGTGCCGGACTACTATCCATGCCTTCAGTTGGAGTGTTTCTCCAATGTAAAATGGCTTTCCATGGGTCTTTACCATCACTTTGTGCTTTCTTGCATAAATTTTTAACAATCTTTACAGCTGATTCTGCTTTGCCATTAGCCTGTGGATGACGGGGTGAGGAGGTAACATGCTCAAACTCCCATTCAGTAGCAAATTTTCTGAATTGTAGGCTTGCAAATTGAGGGCCATTGTCGGAGATCACTGTATCTGGTTGGCCATGACGTGCAAACTGTGCCTTGCACCTCTTAATTGTAGATTCCGTGGATAAGTCGGGAAGAAGGTCTATTTCCCAGAAGTCTGAATAATGATCAACTAATAGCAGGTATTCCTTGCCTGCGTAGTTGAATAAGTCCATACTGATAATCTGCCACGGACGTGTAGGTATCTCATGTGACATCATGGTTTCTTTTTGTTGTAAGTGGGCATATTCATTGCAGGTGGGACAATTACTGACAAAGTCTTTGATCTCACCATGCATGTTGGGCCAGTAAAGGGTATCACGAGCTTGTCGATAGCATGCTTCACCACCAATATGGCTGGAGTGTATGCGCAATAACATTTCTGCTCTCAGTGACTTTGGCACGATGACTCTTGGACCTTTGTACAAGATACCATTTTGTATGCTGATCTCATCTCTAAAGGACCAATATTCCCTTACAATTCCAGGTACTGCCTCTTTTACATCCGGCCACCCACTCAAAACAATAGACTTCAAAGCTTGTAAAGTTGCATCACTGTCAGTGTGCTGTATGAGTTGATGTAATCGCTGATCTGTGACATTAAGATAGTCCGCTTGATTGATATCAGCAAAGAAATTTTGTTCCCGTTGCAGCAGACAAATTGTACGATGCTCATGCTCACCTCCAGGTGCCACATCATCTGACGTAGCTCTGCTCAGGGTATCGCTGATATACATATCACATCCTGGCTTGTAGACAACATTGAGGTTGTAATGCTGCAATGTAAGCATCATGCTCTGCAAACGCTTGGGAGCACACAAAAGGGGCTTTTTGAATATGGTTATCAGAGGTTTGTGATCAGTTTCAGCTGTAATTGAATCCCTTCCATAAAGATAATGATGGAAACGCTGGCAAGCAAATACAATGCTTAAACATTCCTTCTCAATTTGAGCATAATTTTGCTCAGCTGATGAAAGAGCTCTGGATGCATATGCAACTGGTTGACCTTTCTGCAAAAGGCAACAACCTAGACCATTTTTACTGGAGTCACTTTGTATCGTAACAGGCTTTGTGACATCATAGTATTTTAACACTGGGGCAGAGGTGACCAAGCGTTTTATGTCCTCTACTGCCTGGTCATGCTTGGGAAGCCAGTGCCAAACTGCATCTTTGTCCAGAAGTCGTCGTAATGGCTCACACACCTCAGATAAGTGTGGGAGGAATTTTGCCAGGTATGTAACAAAGCCAATAAATCTCTGTACCGCTTTGGCATCAGCAGGCAGTGGCATGTCCACAATGGCTTTAATCTTATCCGGGTCAGCTTTTAAGCCTTGTGAAGACAGGATATGTCCATGGAAACGAACTTCTCCCACCTTGAACTGCAATTTCTTTACACTAAGCCTCAGCATCACCTGCCGACAACGATCCAGTAGCGCTATTAACTTTTCATCATGGTCATGCTCAGCCTCCTTATCAGTATTACCGCAGCCAACTATAAGAATGTCATCAGCTATTGGCTCAATTCCATGAAGACCACCTAATAGTTCATGCTGCTTTCGCTGGTATACCTCAGGTGCTACAGAGACTCCAAATGGTAGTTTGAGCCATCTCTTTCTGCCCCAAGGAGTCCAGAACGTGGTCATGTAGCTACTCCTTTCATCCAGTTTGCACTGCAAAAAGGCATCTCTAGCATCAACAAGTGTGAAGACACGCGCTTTAGGAAGTTTGTGCAAAATATCATCGAGCGTTGGCATTAAGTAGTGTGACCGTTTCAGGGCCATATTCAGAAACTTGGGATCAATGCATATTCTGATCTTCTCAGGCTTTCTGATAACGACCATGTTACTGATCCAATCTGTAGGCTCTGATACTGAAGTTAGATGTCCTTCAGCTTCATATTTATCTAGTTGAGCTTTAACCTGTGGCTTAATGGCGATAGGCACATTGCGAGGGGCACATTGTACAGGTTGAATGGTAGGATCCAGTTCAAAACGAACCTCTCCTGGAACAGAGACTATCGGGCCCTCAAACACATCACTGTAGGCGTGAAGAATTTGCTGTTTTGTCAGTGGCCTAGTCAGAGATTTTGCAGGCTGCTTATCCACATTATGTAGCTCAGCAGGAATGGTGAACAGCATCAGTCCAAGGCGCTCACATGTTGAACCCGATAATAGAGGTTGCTGATCCGCGTCTACAATCTCAAAGTTCAGTTTGTGTATACAATCACGTATGCTGCATTCTGTTTGGAATAGCCCCAATGATTCCATTAGTTCCCCTGAATACAATTTTAGTTTGGTGCTACTAGGCTGAAGGGGTGTTCCGGGTGCCAGTTTCATTTTGTCCTTTATACTCATGACATCACACGTTGCACCCGAGTCCAGCTGGCATGGTTGGATTATATTGTTTAATCTGAGGTTTACAAACCATTTTTTGCCCTTTGTGTTTACAGCACCAATGCATTCTGAGGAGTAAACCATATCAGTGCTAAGCAGGTGTGCGTCCTCCGGATCGGATATTTGCTCAATTATGTGCAGCTTCCTTGCTTCCATTTTACTGGAGAGACACACCCTTGCAAAGTGATTTGGTTTACCACATGCAGTACAAATTTTCCCATATGCAGGACACTTTTCTTTCTTTTGTACATGCACATTGCCGCAATACTTGCATGATGCAGGCTTCCTCCCAGGTGAGTTGTGTAGGTGACCCTTGTGCTGAAACTTATGCTGGTGGTTTCTGAAGTTTTGCTGTTGTTTAGAGGCTGCATGGATATTGTCAACCAGTTTATCCTGCTCCATAGCTTTCATATGTTTGTCAGTAATTTCTGCAGTGCGACATATCTCAATTGCTGTATGTAGATCTAAATCATGTTTCCTCAGCAGGTGGCGACGTGTGCTTTCACTGGTGATACCCAAAACTATTTTATCACGAATAAGTTCATCTCTCAGAGAGCCATACTCACAGCTTGCAGCTTTTTCTCTTAGCCGTGTGACAAACCTGTCTATTGATTCACAGTCTTCTTGCTCACAGCAGCCAAATATATATCTTTCATAAATTACATTTCTAGAGGGTCTGAAGAAAGCTTCCAATGCATTCAGAATGGTTTTGGTGTCACTCTTTTCCTCCTCTGTGAGGTTCAGATTATGCTTGTACACATGGAGGCATTCACTGCCCATCACCCTCCTCAGTGTGGCTGCTTGCACTGCTGCAGGCTTCTCATTCATCCCTGTGGCTAGGGAGTAGTCCTCAAATTCAGCCCTGAAATTGTCCCAGTTACTGCTGACATCTCCACTCACCCTCATTGTCTCAGGCAGTGGAATGCTGTTAGCTGCCATGATGCTGTTCTCCTTGCTGCAAATACTCAGTATCCAGGACAGGACTGCAAGTGTTAGAAAGCACAATCAGGTCTAAGAACACTCACATCAAGGCTAGCAGGCTCTCAGCATCAAATGTGTAGAAGGAGTATGGATCCAGAAATCTTCTGACACCATGTTTGATGTGATATATGGAAGGAGACAGCACAAGCCATTACTGTACAGAAGCCATGCTTTACTGAGGTAAACCAACAGGAAAAGGAAACACAACACAGGAAGTAGTACAACAGAGATGCACCATAGAGTTGCATTTAAAGAAACATATCATCCATAACAATGACTGAGGGGGAGATACTGGAGACCCTCGGGCCACAGTATAGTGAGTACAGGGACTCGTGTCAAGGGGCCTGACCTGAGGGGGGCCACCCCACGTGTAGGATAGTCAGTGGATGAGTGTCGGCAGCAAAAATAAAGAGGATACTAGGGAGAGTGTCCTGAAGATAATTGCCAGTTCGCCAAGTCATTTTAGGAAAAGAGACTTAATCCAAGTTCACCCATAGTGGCAGGGTGTTTCAACAGCCTGGCTGTACCTGAAGATAGGAGTCCTCAACCATTATGCATAGTTAATTTGGAGTATCCCACTATTCCCTTCTCCTATCCCTAATTTATAATAAACACAAAACAACTAAATACCCCTGGACTGATTATTGGAACGAGCCGAGGAAGGAGAAAGTAAAGATTTGTTTCTGTCACTATTGTGTGCTGGTAACTCAGGGGGACCCGTAAAGTGTAAATTTGGCAGTCCCTACGGGGGCAGTGCTACACATTTAAATTCTGTGTGCCTGTTCAAGTTCCTGGCTGTGTTCACAAATATCTGACACAGTTCAGCTTCTGGTACAGCCTCTCTCCTTGTGACTTGCTCACAGACACTTAGCAGCTCCTGCGTGCCTATGTGTAAAATGCCCGACACTTTCTGGACTTCAGTGAACCACAAGTGCATGACTGTAAGAGGCCATGCTTGGATAAATGCCAATTGTCAGTGCGGCATAAATAAATGAATAATGACCTGGTCATGAAGGGGGTAAAATCTTTCTGGAACTGAAATGGCTAGAGTGCACTCTAGGAGAATGGCTAGGATATGTTGCAGTGTCCCCTGAGAGGTACCTCTTAGCATAAACAATAAGAAAAGGTTTCTGTGTAGCAGCTATAAAGGTAAAGTCTTTAGTTCTCACTCTTAAGCAGGCTAACAATGGGGCCCAATAGTACCATTGGTGCACATCTTAATAGTCCCAGTCAAGCCTGCAGGCAGCAGTAAGGCTACTAAATGGCTGTATAGTCAGTTCCTAAAGGGCTCAGTCTCTCAAGCATCAGATAGTAAATCCCCACAGCAGCAGCTCACCAGTCCCAGCAATGTTGCAGCTCCCCACCCGGTCACACACAACGATTAGTCCACTCTCTGCTCCACACCCAAGTGATTCTGGTCATCACCCCCTGGCTCAGCACTCCGGATTCTGCTCAGGCCACCGGTATGCAGCAGTGGTGGTACATACTGGACAGCGATGTGTTCTCTCCAGGCTCCCTCATGGCAAGAGAAAGCTGTGTCCTGTACAGCCTAAGAAAATGCAGCTCTTTCCCCTCTTTCTCTTTGCAGTCTCTCTCTTGGGAATGCAGTTCAAAAGCTCTTGATTACACAGTAGAGGCTCTCTCCTCTGGATTACAGTTCCCACAGTGCAGTGCTGCATGACTCAGTCTTTTGAACTCTTCCTGCTCAGAGCAGCTGCAGCCAGTGTTTCCCTCACTCTCCAATCTTAGGCAAGCACCTGGCTACATGTCTACTGTTATCATTAAAAAGGGAAATTAAAAGCAAAAGCCAAATTATGGGTTGGCCACAGAAAAGAAATAAAGGGGAAATCTTCCAACGGGGACACTAGTTCTGGTGACCTGGGGGTCCCTAAGTAATTCCCTTAATATGCAGTGATTTCCCCTCACTTCCTGTTTGGCTATGAGAAATTAAGTAAAGGTAAATCTCCCCAATGGGACACAGATGGCAAAAAAAAATGGGACACTTGGGTATACTGAGAAAAATGCTTTATTAAGGTAATTAGAAATTCATAGACTCCCAAGACAAAGACACAGACTCACATAAAAAACATTATTAAGAACAAAAACAAGGGATCACTGCAATAACCTGATAACATTCCTGAACTTGTGAGGATATGAAATAATAGCTATAAATGGATTGGACCCCGAAATTGGGGATTAAGCACAGTCACTGTAAGAACATTCACTTCACAAGTAGAGGTGGTCTGATGGATTGAGACCCACAGGGCTTCCAGGATTTATACAGCAAAAGGTGACACAGTGACAGTCCTTAACTGTATGAAGGAAAAACACTCCTGTTGTTTGCTGGGTGTGCTTGGACACAGGACATAGGGAATCAGCCCAATATACATGGAGGCTATGCTTGTCAGCTTAAGACATAGGAAGCAATAAACTAGGCACAGTTGTTATTAATGAAGATACCTCCTCCCAGGGCCATCTTTAATATTGATTGGGCCCTGGGCAAACATTTTCTTGAGCCCTCCTGAGTCCTCTTATCAGCTGTTTCCGAGCAGTGCAGGCTCAAGGGGAAGCTGCCTTTCACCCCATTACAATGACTGGGCCGGGGCAGCTGCCCCTTTTGCCCTGTGTTAAAGACGGCCCTGCCTCCTCCTGTTGTGGGGCAATCCCATCCTTCTCATAGTGCACGGGAAGAATCCTGATGCGCTGTGTTGGTCAGCAGTAGCCGGCGTGCTTCCCCTGCCAGGAGGCTCTCTTCCGCCTCCTTCGCTCTACTGAGCCAGTACGGGAGGGGCGAGTGGCAAGCCGTCACTGCGCCGTAACGTCCATGCTTGCTCTCTCCACTGCAGCTGGGCTTGGTCACGTCAGAGTCCCTGACTGGTGCAAAAGAAATGACGCGGTGCTGATGCGTTTCACCAGCCAATGGACACTGGTTTCCTCAATGCTAAAGTGGCCAATAGTCAATATTGTCTTGTCATTTTGGCATCTCGAGGCCCCATCTCCATACTATTAATATCAGCAGGAATCTTTAATTGAATATATTCCAATACAGGCATACCCCACTTTTAAGTACACAATGGGACCAGAGCATGTATGTAAAACCAGAATGTACTTAAAGTGAAGCAATACCTTTTTTCACTTCTCAATGCATGTAAATTCACTAGCTCTATGGGAAAGCTTAGTCAGCTTGACATGGCACTGCTCCCGAACCATAAGTGACAAGGACACCAAACTTGGGAAGCACGTTAAGGGGATCCGGGACTACGAGCTTGCCTAGATTACCTAGGCAAGCTGGCTGACGCCAAAATTGGATATGTTGTAGTCCTGGGTCCCCTCTCAGTGCCTTCTAAGTTTGGTGTCCCTGTCACTTATGGTTGCGGAGCAGTGCTATATCAACCTGACCATAACTTCCCATAGATGCCAATGTTAGACAGGGAGCAGTGCCATGCCAAGCTGACCAGGATTTCCCATAGACGCCAATGTGTCCGCTCTCGCAAGTGTACGAAAAGTAAGGGTACATAAAGCAAGGTATGGCTGTATTGAACAGGCCTAAGACAACTGATGGCCATTGCAATCTAGAATATGACTTCACCGATCTCAGAGCTCTTACTCAAATGATGCTCGCTAGTATTCCCTTGCAATCATGTATTTATCTCTGAGGATCACTGACCATCCTCCTATTTATCTGATGACGGGGCAGAGAGGATGATAGTAGGAGCTCACACACAGCAGAGACCCGTCCTTCGCTCGGCACACATTACAATCAGCTCTGACTGTGTACAGCTGTTGTACTAAGGGCACTGCTCCAACCGGCACTTATGTTTTATTTCTTTATGGGTGCATGGATTACACATTTCTGACCTTGCCTAAAAAGTCTGGTGTTTCCTAACAAATGGCTGTGCAGGCTCCTGCTATCTGCCTACATAGCAGAAAGGGATGGGGCAGGACAAGGAAGGAGCAGGGGGAAGGAGGAGGACAAAGAGGGAGCAGGGGGATGGGGCAGGAGCAGGATGGGGCAGAAAAAGGCAGGAGCAGGGGGACGGGGCAGGACGAGGAAGGATCAGGGGGATGGGGAAGGAGCAGGAGAAAGGGTCAGGACAAGGCAGGAGCAGGAGAATGGGGCAGGATGAGGCAGAAGCAGAGGGGTGAGGTAGGATGAAGAAGGGGGATGGGGCAGAAGCAGGGCAAGGTAGGAGCAGGGGGATGGGGCTGCAGAAGTAGGAACGGGGAAGGAGCAGAACAAGGCAGGAGCAAGGAGATCAGTTAAGAGCAGGATGAGGCAGGAGCAGGGGGAAAGGGGCAGAAACAAGACAAGGCAGGAGCAGGGGGAAGGAGGCAGAAACAGGAGGAGGTGGGAAGGAGCAGGAAGAGGCAGGAGCAGGGGGTTGGGGCAAGATCAGGGGAAGGGGACGGGAGCAGGGCAGGAGCAGGGGGATGGGATAGGAGCAGGACAAGGCAGGAGCAGGGGGTGGGGCAGGAGCAGGACAAGGCAGGAGCAGGGGGTTGGGGCAAGAGAAGGGGAAGGGGGCAGGAGCAGGGCAGGAGAAGGGGGGCAGGAGCAGGACAAGGCAGGAGCAGGGGGTGGGGCAGGAACTGAAACAAGGCAGGAGCAGGATGGGGCAGGAGCAAGGGGAAGGAGGCAAGAGCAAAACAAGGCAAGAGTGAGGAAATGGGGCAGAAGCAGGATGAGGCATAAGCAGGGAAATGGGGCAGGAGCAGGACAGGGCAGCAGGATGGGTCAAAAGCAGGTTGAGGCAGGGGGAAGGGGCAGGACCCAGAACAAGGCAGGAGCAGGGGGATGGGGCAGGAGCAGGACGGGAAGGAAGAGGTTCAGGTTGTGGGGCTGATATAACCTACTGCATACATTATTATATAAAAGTAGCAGTGTCATCATCACTATGCTGTACATAGCCTGTGCAGAGAGCAGAGCACAGAAGGCTCCACCTACTTCAGGCTGCCTGCAGAAATCTACAGGAGGGGGCGGAGACAAGACCAGTCACCCTGCACAAGGAGAGAGAGCAGCAGTGAGCGGTCTTTTTTACAGGAAGTCTCACACTGGATTACTGCACAGATCTGGAAGAAATGCACAAAGCTCACCGAGATTGACATGATCGATGGATTTAGATGCTATTGGCTGATCCCGGAGATCAGCACAGGCTCCCTTACAGAAATTCTTCTCATCATTAAAGCGGAGTTCCACCCTAGAAAAAAATTTATACCTAAAAATACCCCCCAGGACGGTCAGGGCTAGTGCATTTAAGCAACGATAGCCTCTGAACTGTCCCCGGTCTCACTTACCTTTTAGAAGAAATACTTACCTTGAAAATGTCTTGTCCAGCGCTGCCATTTCAGGTGTGGACAGCTGAAGCCGGAGCGTCCCTCTTCGGTGACGTCGGAGTCCCAGAATGCCCTGCACCGGCCCCGCTCGTCACTGCCGGTGCAGGCGCGTCATCCCTGCACAGCTTCTGGGCATGCCCAGAAGCCGTTCAGCAAGGAATGACGCGCCTGCACCGGAAGTGACGAGCAGGGCCAGTGCAGGCGCATTGACTCCTGGGAGCGATGACGCTCATCTGCCAGGAGTCATCGCAAGGAGGAAGTGACGGCGCAGGCCGCAGCCGCAGAGGGAGGAAGAGGAAGGAAGGTAAGTATATTTTCATTAAAAAGAAGGTAAGTGAAACAAAAAAAAAAAAATTTAAAATTATCCAATTCTTTTTCAGGTAAATTAAAGCAAGCGGACGGTGAAAAATAAATTTCAGTGTGGAACTCCACTTTAAGAACTGTCTGTGAGAGTCGGGCATGTAGGCGGTATACATGTAATATTTCCAGTGCCAACAGTGTTGCCCTTAAACAGAGTTTAGTAGACCCGGGCAGCGATGACCGCACATCGCAGACATGTCAGAGTCGGATTGGAAATGAAACCACAATGTCTCCAGCACACCACAACACAGCTTCATTTCCAGAAACTCGGGGGAATGCGCGGCATGCCATGCGGACGTGCCGTTCCCTGCGTCCAGCTCGGTGCCACGTTACAGATGGCGATCTGTACTTGGCAACATCAGCGGACCAGCGGAAAAGAATGACCGCAAATTCTTCTCTCTGGAGTTCATAGAGATTACCGGATTTATTGTTTAACCTTATTACAATATTTCCAAATACAATCCTGGAATGAATTTCTCTCAATCTGAATACAACAAGTATCTTTTACATAAACTAAACTGCGGGGGAAACTCTTTAAATGGGAGGGGCAGAGACACAATTTGCTGCAGGAAATTCACCATTGTGGGAGGGGCAGAGACACAAACTACTGCAGAGAAATCTCACCATTGTGGGAGGGGCAGAGACACAAACTACTGCAAGAAACATCACTATTGTGGGAGGGGCAGAGACACAAACTACTGCAAGAAACATCACCATTGTGGGAGGGGCAGAGACACAAACTACTGCAAGAAATATCACCATTGTGGGAGGGGCAGAGACACAAACTACTGCAAGAAACATCACTATTGTGGGAGGGGCAGAGACACAAACTACTGCAAGAAACATCACCATTGTGGGAGGGATACAAATGACTGCAGGAAATCTCGCTATTGGGGGAGGGGCAGAGGCACAAACTACTGAAGTAAATCTCACCATTGTGGAAGGGGCAGAGACACAAACTACTGCAGGAAATCTCTCCATTGTGGGAGGGGCAGAGACACCAACTACTGCTGGAGATCTCACCATTGTGGGAGGGGCAGAGACACAAACTACTGCAGAAAATCTCACCATTGTGGGAGGGGCAGAGACACAAACTACTGCAGAAAATCTCACCATTGTGGGAGGGGCAGAGACACAAACTACTGCAGGTAATCTCACCATTGTGGGAGGGGCAGAGACACAAACTACTGCAGGTAATCTCACCATTGTGGGAGGGGCAGAGACACAAACTACTGTAGAAAATCTCACCATTGTGAGAGGGGCAGAGACACAAACTACTGCAGAAAATCTCACCATTGTGGGAGGGGCAGAGACACAATCTACTGCAGGAAATCTCACCATTGTAGGAGGGGCAGAGACACAAACTACTGCAGAGAAATCTCACCATTGTAGGAGGGGCAGAGACACAAACTACTGCAGAGAAATCTCACCATTGTAGGAGGGGCAGAGACACAAACTACTGCAGAGAAATCTCACCATTGTAGGAGGGGCAGAGACACAAACTACTGCAGAGAAATCTCCCCATTGTGGGAGGGGCAGAGACAAAAACTATTAGAAGGAAATCTCCCAACCTGGAGTTTCTTTTAAAATAGTAAACCTCAATGGTATCATTTATAAAATTGCTGGGTGTGATATTACTTCTGATGTCTCAGCACTCTGCCATCACTGCTGATCCCTGAGAGTCTTCCCTACCTGCCATGACACCTTTCACTGGCTTTAAAGTGATTGGTTGCTTTGGCTCTTCTCAGTGTCGTCAATGGGTTTTGGCGTTCTGTAGCGTGCGGAGGGTGTTTGTCGCTCACTTCATATGTTTAGGCTTAGCCTCAGAGACACGTTAACACGTGTCTCACCAGTTTACATTTCATGACACATGTTTACAGCCTGTGACATTTACTGCCACCCACGCCGCCAGCTCCATGTTAACCCTTTAATCTCGCTTAGCTAGTGGACATTGGAGATGATGGCTGGAGCATTTTCTTTTCTCCACCCTTAATGTAATGAAGTAACGATCTGTGCACCCATTGAGAAGAACTGTGATCTGTACACATCATAGAGAAAAGATATCCCTGTGCTCAAACACCAATAGCTTGTACATGTATTTGATCTACGAGGTGCTAAAGGGGCGTGACCACATATTAACACTGCAAATTCTGTATAACCCTCTGCACACTGCTATATACGCTTTCCAGCAAGCTATGCAATGAAAAACAGGGATATTTTGTACACACATATTGCTATACATGCTTAAACTGGCTAACTGCGTCAAAGTAATCCCTCGTATGGCCAGTCCTACTCTGCTCTGCCATTTCAAATGATACAGTGGACACCATGCCAACCTGGGGCATAGCGACACAAGGTGGGGTGGGGGGGGAGAGCCACTAGGATTAATGCTTAACCGGACCAACTGTGTCAAAGTAATCCCTCTTTTGGCCAGTCCTACTCTGCTCTGCCATTGCAAATGCTCCGGTGGACACCATGCCAACCTGGGGCATAGCGACACAAGGTGGGGGGGGGGGGGGGTGGGAGCCACTAGGATTAATGCTTAGCCTGACTAACTGTGTCAAAGGAATTTCTCTTATGGCCAGTCCTACTCTGCTCTGCCATTGCAAATGCTCCGGTGGACACCATGCCAACCTGGGGCATAGCGACACAAGGTGGGGTGGGGGGGGGTGGGAGCCACTAGGATTAATGCTTAACCTGACCAACTGTGTCAAAGTAATCCCACTTATGACCAGTCCTACTCTGCTCTGCCATTGCAAATGATACAGTGGACACCATGCCAACCTGGGGTATAGCGACACAAGGTGGGGTGGGGGGGGAGCCAATATGATTAATGCTTAACCTGACCAACTGTGCAAAGGAATCCCTCGTATGGCCAGTCCTACTCTGCTCTGCTATTGCAAATGCTACAGTGGACACCATGCCAACCTGGGGCATAGCGACACAAGATGGAATGGGGGGGAGCCACTAGGATTAATGCTTAACCTGACCAACTGTGTCAAAGGAATCCCTCTTATGGCCAGTCCTACTCTGCTCTGCCATTGCAAATGCTACAGTCGACACCATGCTAACCTGGGGCATTAATACACAAAGTGGGGGGGGGGGGGGGGTTACTACTAGGATACATGCTTAAGCTGACCAAATGTATCATGTATTGCAATATGTTTGAACTAAAGATTCCTGTTTTTCATTGCATAGTTTTCTGGAAAGTGTGTATACAGTGCCATGAAAAAGTATTCATACCCAATGAAATTTTCCACATTTTGTCATGTTACAACCAAAAACGTAAATGTATTTTATTGGGATTTTATGTGATAGACCAACACAAAGTGGCACATAATTGTGAAGTGTAAGGAAAATGATAAATGGTTTTCAACATTTTTTACAAATAAATATGTGAAAAGTGTGGTGTGCATTTGTATTCAGCCCCTTTTACTCTGATACCCCTAACTAAAATCTAGTGGAACCAGTTGCTTTCCGAAGTCACTTATTTAGTAAATAAAGTCCACCTGTGTGTAATTTAATCTCAGTATAAATACAGCTGTTCTGTGAAGCCCTCAGAGGTTTGTTAGAGAACCTTACTGAACAAACAACATCATGAAGGCCAAGGAACACACCAGGCAGGTCAGGGATAAAGTCGCGGAGAAGTCTAAAGCAGGGTTAGGTTATAAAAAAATATCCCAAGCTTTAAACATCTCAAGGGGCACTGTTTGATCCATCATCGGGAAATGGAAAGAGTATGGCACAACTGCAAACCTACCAAGACATGGCCGTCCTCCTAAACTGACAGGCCGGGCAAGGAGAGCATTCATCAGAGAAGCAGCCAAGAGGCCCATGGTAACTCTGGAGGAGATGCAGAGATCCACAGCTCAGGTGGGAGAATCTGTCCACAGGACAACTATTAGTCATACACTCCACAAATCTGCCCTTTATGGAAGAAAACCATTGTTGAAAGAAAGCCATAATAAGTCATATTTGCAGCTTGGGAGAAGCCATGTCCAAACATGTGGAAGAAGGTGCTCTGTTCAGATGAGACCAAAATGTAACTTTTTGGCCTTAAAGCAAAATGCTATGTGTGGCAGAAAACTAACACTGCACATCACCCTGAACACACCATCCCCACTGTGAAACATGGTGGTGGCAGCATCATGTTCATGTTATGGGGATGCTTTCCTTCGGCAGGGACAGGGAAGCTGGTCAGAGTTGATGGGAAGATGGATGGAGCCAAATACAGGGCAATCTTAGAAGAAAACCTGTTAGAGTCTGCAAAGGACATGAGACTAATGCGGAGGATCACCTTCCATCAGGGCTACCCTAAACATACAGCCAGAGCTACAATGGAATGGTTTACATCAAAACATATTCATGTTAGAATGGCCCAGTCAGAGTCCAGACCTAAATCCAATTGACAATCTGTGGCAAGACTTGAAAATTGCTGTTCACAGACGCTCTCCATCCAATCTGACAGAGCTTGAGATATTTTGCAAAGAAGAATGGGGAAAAATGTCCTCTCTAGATGTGCAAAGCTGGTAGAGACATCCCCAAAAAGACTTGCAGCTGTAATTGCAGTGAAAGGCGGTTCTACAAAGTATTGACTCAGGAGGGCTGAATACAAACGCCACACTTTTCACAGATTTATTTATAAAACATTTTGAAAACCATTTATCATTTTCCTACCAATTCACAATTATGTGCCACTTTGTATCGGTCTATCACATAAAATGCCAATGAAATAAATTTACGATTTTGGTTGTTACATGACAAAATGTGTAAAACTTTAAGGGGCATGAATACTTTTTCAAGGCACTGCAGCAGTGTGCAGAGGATCCATCTAGAATTTGTAGTGTTAATCATAGGCGTGCGCACAGGGTGTGCCGGGTGTGCCTGGGCACACCCTAATCACCTAGGGCACATTAGCATTATCGCTCTGCTTGCCAGTGAGGAGATGGGAAAGATCTCCCTCGGACCTGCTCTGCCATAAGAGAAGTGCCACACACTTCTATTTCACTTTGCCAGCAGGGAGAGTAATGTATCGGGGCCATATACATGTAGGCAAACATATGCATGTGTATTTAAACTTTGGGGTGCACACCCTAATGCAATAGGCTGCGCACACCTATGGTGTTTATGTTGTCACACCCCTTTTTCACCTGATAGTTTAACCGCTTGCCGACCGCCGCAAGTAGATTTACTGCGGCGGTCAGCCCTGGCCAGGCAGAGTGACGTTAATTAACGTCACTAGCCTGGGAGGGTCTGGGGAGCGAGCGCCCGCGGAGGCACGCTCCCGCTCCCGCGTGGTCACGGACCCCCCCGCGCGTGTGACTGGCGGACCCGATGTCCGCCGGTCACTCGGCGATCGTCGGAGGAGAGGGAGAAAGTCAGGCGGCTTGTGTAAACAAGCCACCTGTCATTCTCCTCGGTGTAAAAACACTGATCAGACGGATCTACTATGTAGATCCGTTGATCAGTGTCCTTACACCTCAAGCCACAGCCAATCACAGTAGAAACCACGCCCCTAGGGACACACACAGCCCTTCCCTCCCAAAAAAAAGTTAACCCCTTCACTGCCAGTGTATTTTTACAGTAACAGTGCATATGTATAGCACTGATTACTGTAGAAATGTCACTGGTAACCCCAAAAGTGTCAAAAATGTCAGTCAAGGGTCCGATCTGTCCGCCCCAATGTCGCAGTACCGCAAAAAAAAAACGCAGATCGCCGCCATTACGCGTTAAAAAAAAACAACAAAAATGACAAAAATCTTTCCCTTTGTTAGTAAACGCGATAACTTTTGCGCAAACCAATAAAAATACGCTTTTTGCGATTTTTTTTTACCAAACATAGGTAGGATAAAACAAATTGGCCGAAAATGTTAAAAAATTTTGATTTTTACATTTTTTTTGGGGAATTTCATATAAAAAAATGTGAAAAATATTGTTATTTTTGCAAAATTTACGCTCTTTTTTTGTTTATAGCGCAAAAAGTAAAAATCGCACAGGTGATCAAATACCACCAAAAGAAAGCTCTGTTTGTGGGAAAAAAGGACGTCAAATTAGTTTAGGTACGGCATCGCACGACCGCGCAATTGTCCGTTAAAGTCACGCAGTGCCGAATCGCAAAATACCCCCTGGTCGTTTAGCAGCCAAATCCTCCGGGGCTTAAGTGGTTAAATACATGTACAAGCTACTGGGATTGGAGCACATGCACAGGTATATATATATATCTTTTCTCTGTTGTACCGCAGGTCAGGGACCAGACCTGAACCTAGTGGCTCCCCTTGCACCTCCAGATTGGCATGGTGTCCACCTTAGCATTTGCAGTGGCAGAGCAGAGTAGGACTGGCCATAGGTGAGACTACTTTGGTCAGCTTAAACATGTATTGCAATATATGAGAACTAAATATCCCTTTTTTTTATTTGCAAAGTTTGATGGAACGGGTGTATAGCACTGTGCAGAGGGTTATACAGAATTTATACTGTACACATCATACACTCCCTGTATAGTTCTGGCTCCGTCCTGACAGTCAGAGTGAGTCACAGGCGGAGTGATATCAAATGCACACCACCTGTGAGGACTCGGAGACTGGCCGAGAAGCATATTCCTCCCTTTTTTTTTATTTGCAAAGTTTGATGGAACGGGTGTGTAGCACTGTGCAGAGGGTTATACAGAATTACTCCCGTATTAGGGTGTGTATGATGTAAGTGAATATAATAATGAATGTAAATTATTATATTTATATATAATCAAGGCCGCCATCAGGGGGGGTATGGGCAGTACACTTGTAAGGGACCCTAGCTAACAAGGGGGCCCGGCCTGCACCCCGTATGCGGCCCCTGAAAGCTGAGCTGTCAGAATGGAGCCGATGTTTCCTGTATAGTTCTGGCCCCCGCCCAGAATTATCCATCCCTCACCGCAAAATATCCCCATCCCCGCCCAGAATTATCCATTCCTCATCACAATATATCCCCATCCCTGCCCAGAATTATCCATTCCTCATCACAATATATCCCCATCCCCGCCCAGAATTATCCATTCCTCATCACAATATATCCCCATCCCTGCCCAGAATTATCCATCCCTTACCACAATATACCCCCATTCCCGCCCAGAATTATTCATCCCTCACCACAATCAGAGTTGTATAAAGTACTCAAAACCCATACTTGAGTAAAAGTACAAGTGCTCTATCAAAAAGTGACTTGAGTAGAAGTGGAAGTGCTCGATCAAAAAGTGAATTGAGTAGAAGTACTAAAGTATTCAACATTTTTTGTACTTAAGTATTGCAAGTAGTTTTTTTTTTTAAATTTTGCTACTCAAGTACTGAAAGTAAAAGTACAAGTACTGTGTTATGTAGTTATTAAAGAAAGAAGTCAAAAGTCAAAAGTACACATTACATTATACACATTTTTTTGAGCTTCATGAAACCTGCCATCTACTGTTCTGGCAGTGGTAATTTTTATAATAGTAACGAGTAACTATGCAGCACAAAAAAAAAATATCGGAGTAGAAGAATTGAAATCATTGAAAAAATGTAGTGAAGTAAAAGTGGAAGTAGGAGAAAAAAATTCTACTCCAGGAAAGTACAGATACCGCCTTTCCGTACTTAAGTACAGTAGTGAAGTAGTTCTACTTAGTTACTATACATCTCTGAACATAATGTATCCCCATCCCTGCCCAGAATTATCCATCCCTTTCCACAATGTATTCCCATCCCCACCCATAATTATCCACTCCTCGCCACAATATACCCCCATGCTCGCCAAGAATTATCCATCCCTTTCCACAATGTATCCCCATCCCCACCTAGAATTATCCATCCCTTTCCACAATGTATCCCGATCTTCACCCAGAATTATCCATCCCTCTCTACAATGTATCCCCATACCCGCCCAGAATTATCCATCCCTTTCCAGCTTTGGTTTTTGTGTTTTTTTATGAGAACTTGGGTAGGAGAAGGGAATGAGTGGGATACTCCAACTTATATAACTATGCACAATCAGCTAGGACGACTGAATAATGCTGAATGCAGCAAGGCTGCTGCTTCACCTTGGCAATAGGGATGAAGTAGTGATAAATGGACCGCTTTAGATAAGCTGTACTGTACTGCATAACACACTTCAGGGCCCTTCCTGGCACCCCCTTTTGTTCCTATTCTTCTGAGCTTTGTACTTGGCACCCCCTTTACTGTCATACTCTCTGTGTGAGCTGGCTCCTTGATCCCCTGACTTCACTGTAGTAGTCCCCCTTCCTGGGCCAGACCCTTTGGCAGGTCCATCAGTAATTATGGACACTGTTTTTCCCAAGAGGCTCTGCCAGCAGCTTCACCGTCAGCACTCTGGATCCTCTGCAGCTCAGCTCCACACCTGGTTCACTAGGCCGACTGCCTAAGACCACTTTCCTCTCACTCTGCAGGAGGAGAGACAGCCGTCCACCTCCTCCTGGGACTCTGCTTCCCGTCAAAGATGCCCTGTCACATGTCCCCTGAGTGTTCAAGGCCAATCCCAGGATGCATTGCAGAACGTCCTCCCACTGGGACTGCCATAAAACATGATGGGTCACTGGCTAGGTTTCCTCCACTGTCCAACAAGCTCCCTCATTGGAATGCAGTGGGGACACTCCCTCAGACCCAGTGAATCACACCTGGAAACATGTAACAGGCAACCTAATAGATCATAAACAAGCAAAAAATTGGGGGAGCAAGCCCTGAACATGTATATCTAAAGCCGGTGCAGCTATGGACCAAGCAACATGTATATTAAAAAAGAATAGCGCACACATGCAAAAGAAATGACTCTCAAATATGGAGACAATCCATAAATAAAAATGGGGATTTGGTCCCACCATATGGCCATATCATGCTCAAGCCCACCACTGCGTCAAAGTACCCCATTATCAGTGGGTCCTACACTATCCATAAAAAAGGGGTGAATCCAACCTCTCTAACCCTTGGAGACAACACTCCTTGCTGGGAAAGATGTGCTAATGCACTACAGGGGACTCCTCCTATATCCACTTAATAGTGGACACTGATAGAGTGTGGTCTCCAAGGGTTAGAGAGGCTGGATTCACCCCTTTTTTATGGATAGTGTAGGACCCACTGATAATGGGGTACTTTGACGTAGTGGTGGGCTTGAGAACGATATGGCCATATGGTGGGACCAAATCCCCATTTTTATTTTTGGATTGTCTCCATATTTGAGAGTCATTTCTTTTGCATGTGTGCGCTATTCTTTTTTAACCTAATAGATCAGGCTCCCCTGATAAGCAGCAGGAGCAATAAATGCTTTACCTAGCACCTACCTAGCTAGGAGGGTGCTACACTAACAAAGACTTATTTAGCCCAATCATCTGCTGTGGTGATTAAACAGCGAGTATTACAAACAAGAATAAGAGATTCAAATGTATAATTGACTTGTTAGATAGAGGAGGAGGAAGCAGTGCTGGATCAGTAATCTGTATATAAGGTGACAGTGTGCGTCTTGTCAGATAGCGGAGGAGGAAGCAGTGCTGGATCAGTAATCTGTATATAAGGTGACAGTGTGCGTCTTGTCAGATAGCGGAGGAGGAAGCAGTGCTGGATCAGTAATCTGTATATAAGGAGACAGTGTGTGTCTTGTCAGATAGAGGAGGAGGAAGCAGTGCTGGATCAGTAATCTGTATATAAGGTGACAGTGTGCGTCTTGTCAGATAGCGGAGGAGGAAGCAGTGCTGGATCAGTAATCTGTATATAAGGAGACAGTGTGTGTCTTGTCAGATAGAGGAGGAGGAAGCAGTGCTGGATCAGTAATCTGTATATAAGGTGACAGTGTGCGTCTTGTCAGATAGCGGAGGAGGAAGCAGTGCTGGATCAGTAATCTGTATATAAGGAGACAGTGTGTGTCTTGTCAGATAGAGGAGGAGGAAGCAGCGCTGGATCAGTAATCTGTATATAAGGTGACAGTGTGTGTCTTGTCAGATAGCGGAGGAGGAAGCAGTGCTGGATCAGTAATCTGTATATAAGGTGACAGTGTGTGTCTTGTCAGATAGAGGAGGAGGAAGCAGTGCTGGATCAGTAATCTGTATATAAGGAGACAGTGTGTGTCTTGTCAGATAGTGGAGGAGGAAGCAGTGCTGGATCAGTAATCTGTATATAAGGTGACAGTGTGTGTCTTGTCAGATAGTGGAGGAGGAAGCAGTGCTGGATCAGTAATCTGTATATAAGGAGACAGTGTGTGTCTTGTCAGATAGTGGAGGAGGAAGCAGTGCTGGATCAGTAATCTGTATATAAGGAGACTGTGTGTGTCTTGTCAGATAGTGCAGGAACATTTTGCATCTACTTCTATGACGTTTATAGAGACATCACATTCTTCATAGCACGTTGCGGTTCCTGTGGCTCTGGGTGCGGTCACTTCCCCGCCTGTCCTGATGAATGGATTATGGTTGACTCTCCTTTTTCTCTCCTTTTTTTTTTTTGGTACGGCTTTGTATGTTTCGTCCAGATCGGATATGTAAGGGTTAACCGTCTGCATGCATTATTCGCATGTGACATCTGCTAGTCATCGGCGGGTAAACGGTCCCAGGCTTGTGTGCGGAGGCGGCCAAGCCTGCTTGTGGTTCACATTAGTGAAATATGGCCGACGCACCAGCCGGTACTGACACTGTGCGGTTGTTTTACTAATAATGTTGCAGCTCTGCATTGAAACCAATCAGCTTCCACGTTTTATTGCCAAAGATTCATTGAACAATCTGTAGTTAGAAGCTGATTGGCTGCCATGCACAGCGGCACCAGACTTTGCACTTTCCAGTCTTAGTAAATTAACCCCAAAGTGTATGGGGGAATGGGGGGGGCCAGTGCTACAATTGTAAGGAATGGATTGTGCCATAAAGGATTAGCGACATTCATGTTGTCACAGAGGGTGGAAGACACTTCAGGAGCCAGAATTCAGGACAGAGTCCAAGCAGCAATGCTATTATGTTGGCTTCTGATGTGACGGCTTTCATAATTTTTAACCACTTGCCGACCGCTGCAAGTACATATACTGCGGCGGTCAGCCCCTCCTGGGTAAAGTGACGTATCGGTACGTCACTCACCCGCGAGCCAATAGGGGGCGAGCGCGCGCCGCCGGAGGCGCGCTCCCACCCCCGGAGGCGCGTTCCCACCCCCACTCGTTCACTGCCATCACCGCACGAGTGACCGGCGGCTCCAATGTCCGCCGGTCACTCGCGATCTCCCGCTGGAGAGGGAGAAAGGCAGGCGGCTGATGTAAACACAACCAACTGTCATTCTCCCTGATGTAACTGCAGAGATCATACGATCCTGCTATTTAGGATCGTATGCCTCTGCGGCAGTGTTGGGGGTAACAAGTTACAAAGTAACTAATTACAGTAACTACATTACTTTTTTGGTAACTAAGTAAAGTAACTAGTTACAATACTAATATTGGTAACTACACTACTTTACTAGGCTATAGGGGGTAACTACACAACTTTACTAGGCTATAGGAGGTAACTACACTACTTTACTAGACTATAGGGGGTAACTACACAACTTTACTAGGCTATAGGAGGTAACTACACTACTTTACTAGACTATAGGGGGTAACTACACTACTTTACTAGGCTATAGGAACGCGCTTTTCTGCGTTACCCAAGCCGTGCGATACAATCGTTATTTGGAAGAATAGAGAGGGATGAAGTGTATGACTTTTTGTTGCACTTTATGTTTTATTCTGTTTTTTCAGGTTTTGTTCTCATGTTTCCCAAAACCTGTGTTTATACAATAACCTCTATGCAGAAAGAGTGTCATGTATCTTCTTCTACACGGTCAATTAAGAAAGAGGAAAGTAAAGTAATAAGTAGTGAAGTTACTTTTCAAATGCAGTAACTAGTAAAGTAATCTCGTTACAATTTACAGAAGTAACTAGTTACATTTTTTGAGTAACTACCCCAACACTGCTCTGTGGTTACTTGACAGAAGCACGCCCCTAGGGACATTCTTAACCCTTGGATCTCTAATAAAGTTAACCCCTTCCCTGCCAGTGTCATTTTTACAGTAACAGTGCATATTTATAGCACTGATTACTGTAGTAATGTCACTGGTACCCCCAAAAGTGTCAAAAATGTCAGTCAAGGGTCCGATCTGTCCGCCGCAATGTCGCAGTACCGCAAAAAAAAAAAATCACAGATCGTTGCCATTACTAGTTAAAAAAAAAACAATAAAAATGACAAAAATCTTTCCCTTAGTTAGTAAACGCAATAACTTTTGCGCAAACCAATCAAAATACACTTATTGCGTTTTTTTACCTAAAAATATGTAGCAGAATACAAATTGGCCTAAAATGTTAAAAAATTTTAATTTTTTTAATTTTTTTTGAGAATTTCATATAAAAAAATGTGAAAAATATTGTTATAGTCGCTCTTTTTTTGTTTATAGTGCAAAAAGTAAAATTCGCACAGGTGATCAAATACCACCAAAAGAAAGCTCTGTTCGTGGGAAAAAAAAGGACATCAATTTCATTTGGGTACATCGTTGCACGACCACGTAATTGTCAGTTAAAGTGACGCAGTGCCGAATCGCAAAATAGGCCCTGGTCTTTGAGCAGCCAAATCCTCCGGGGCTTAAGTGGTTAACATTTCCTCATAATTTAGCCAATTAATCAGTCCTAATTAACTGCTTTCCCCTTTTTCACATTTACTACGATGTTTCTGTTTTTTTTTTATGGTTGTCTTTGTGCTTTTTTTTTATTTTTACATTTTTTACATTTGTTTATTTTTATAGCATTGTGTTTAAAAAATACACAAGAAGCAATAATAATGCCATAGGTGTGCTCGGCCTACTGCATAAGGCTACGTTCAGAAGCTCTTGCACCTTTTTTGGAGCGTCATGCGTCCCGCAATTCTGTTTGCATGATGTTACCGCGATTCGGCAGGCGGAAAGTGCAGCAACATCGCACAACCATTTCCATGTGCCATTGCAAATCACGGGCATCGCACAGGCGTCCCGCAATTTGGAATGATTTCCGGATCGCAGGCAGAATCGCGGTGATTCTGCCCGTGATCCGCTACGTCTACTACATGTGAACGTAGCCTTAGGGTTTGCACCCCAAAGCTTAAACACATGTAGCACTCTTAGGGCTTGCTGTAAGATGACTTCTCGGGTCACCTCTGATTACCAGCACACAGTCACTTAGAGTACAGTTCACACATCCCTCCTTACTCCCGATGGCTCATCACACAATAAACAGTCCAGGGGTATCGGTTTTTAGTATTTATTGTGGAACTTGGATGGGAGAAGGGAATAGTGGGATACTCCAACTGAGACGATTCACAATGGATAAGGACAACTCTCACTTGGCCTCAACAAGTTGCTTGTGGAAGCAGCTGCACTGCTTAATCCATACTGCCACATGTATGGAAAGGGTTAAGTCTCCTTGCTCTGTTCTCTCCAGCAATAGACTTGGGGATCTACATTATCTTTGGGACACTCACTAGCAACCCCTTTACTGACACCCATTCACTGACTCTTCTAGCTGCAGGGGTGGCCCCCCTCAGGTCAGGCCCCTTGACACAGATCTGTACTCACTGTACTGTAGAATCAGATCCTCCAGTGTCTCCCCTTTCAGTCAGTTTCACCGGACCTCTGGGTTAAGTTACTCATGAGCTCTCTCTAGGCACTCAGGTTGACTATCTGAGGCCGCATGGCACCGCTACAGAGGAGGAGGCAGCCGCCCCCTCCCTCTGGGACTCCGCTGTCCAGACAAAAGACCCCAGGCACATGTGCTCCTGGCTTTTATACAGTATCCCAGCACTCACTGAGGCATTTTCCTCTGCCAAATCACCAGGGCTGTATCAAACGCCTGTGTACTCATTTGTCAGGTTTCCTCCCACTGTCCAACATGCCTCCTTATTGGACCAATGTGAAAAACGCTCTGCAGACAGAATGATTGCACCTGAGCACAATGAGCAGACCTCACTAACAGATCCTGCTCTCTGGTAAGCAGAGAACAAAATAGATTTACCTGCAGTCCTTCTAATAAGCAGACAGGACCCAAAACTCTACTTTCTCTCTCTGGCACCTACCTAGGAGGATGCTACACACATATGCCTTTCTCTGCAGCCTCAGCTGCACTGGACAGTGAATGAATGGGAAGTGCTCTGTGCTAAGCGGCTTACTGGTAAATCACAAACGGAAGCACATACTGTAGCTCCAAACTGTCCCTGATTTGGAGGGACTGCATATCATCCTGCTCCAATCTAAACTGAGGGTATTCAAGTCTTGTATTACCCTCCTAGGTAGGTGCTAGTGAGGACATGGCTGGGTTTGGAGGGGGGTGGGTGTAGCACCCTCCTAGGTAGCTGCTAGAGAGAGAGTATAGTTTTGGCTCTGTCTGCCTATCAGAGGAGCAGCAGGCAAATCTTTATTGCTTTCTGCCTAACAGACAACAGGATCTGTGAGTTAGGTCTGCTCATGGTGCTCAGTGTGAGATTCATCTGGTCTAGGGAGTGTCCACACTGGTCCAAATGATATTGGGCAGTGGAGGAAACCAGGCCAATGGGTACACAGGCTTTGATACAGCCTCAGTGATTGGCACAGACTGGTTGTCTCCGTGCATTCTGGGGTGTGATATAAAAGCCAGGAGCACATGTGCTGCAGGGTCTTTGGCTGGTGAGCAGAGTCCAGGAGGGAGGGTGACGGCTGTGTCCTCCTCTGTTATGGTGGCACGTGGTCACAGGCAGTCGGCTTTGTGAACCAGAAGGAAGGAACTTAACCCAGAGGTCCAGGAGAGCTGACTAGAGGGGTTGAGACGCTGGACAACCTGGAAAAACAGTATCGGGAGTACAGGGGATCGTGTCTGAGGGCCTGACCTGTGGGGGGCCACCCCGGAGCAGAGTAGTCAGAGGATGGGTGTCAGCTGGTGGAATAAAAGGGGGTGCTAGGCGAGTGCCCTGAAGATAGATGCTCAGTCAAGTCTTCATTACAGAGACTTTAACTTAATTTAATCTAGTGGCAAGCTGAATCTGCAACTTGGCTGCACCTTCAGATAGGAGTCCTCATCAACTGTGAATAGCTACATTTTGGAGTATCCCACTATTCCCTTCTCCCATCCCTATTTAAAATAAAACAACAAAAACAACTTCAACCCCTGAACTGATCATAGACTAAGCCGGAAAGTAAAATGTTACGTTTGTGCATGCAGTTGCTAACGGTAACCTAGAGGGACCCAAGAAGGTGAAGAATTCAGCAGTCCTCAAGGGGGCAGTGCCACATTTGGATGCATAGGCGTGTTGGAGTTGCAGGAATCGGAAAAAAGAACACATTACAAAGTTTAAACTTATTTCTCAACCTACTGTATATAGTGCACTCCTATCACAAATGTCTGAAAGGCATCTGACTCCTTTAGCAGCCCATAGCCCGGGGTCCCGTAGGGAGTAGAAATCAGGTAACATGGGATTCACATTTCTCGTGAACTTAAAGCGTTTGTTACCCCGACATTTCAAATTCCTGATATGCCTCTGCTGTGCCTTGTACTTGTATGGGAAAGTCTCCTGTTCTCTTTGTATTGCTTCCTTTGTGTGAAATCCCTGGTGATCCTGCCAGTCCCTCTGCTTTCCTATTAAAAACTGACCACACTAAGCAGGAGAACACACCATGGTCAGTTCTCTAGCTATGCTGGGAACTCAGCCTGCTCTCCTCCAATGATCAGACCTGTCTTGACAGGCCCCCGCTGCACAGCCATTCACTGGGAAGCTCAGTGTGCTGCTGCTTCTCCCCCTCCCAGCTCTTATGCAGCTGAGACTAGAGGTAATGTGATCACTTAACCACTTGCTGACTGCCCCACACAGATTTACTGGGCGGCTCGACTGCGCATAATCACGTAGATCTACGTGATTATGAGCATGTGGTCTCGGCGGCGCGCAGTGGTTAGACACTTGTGATTAGACCGCTGTGATTAGAGACCGCCAGCTCCTCCCGCGATCTTTAGAGAAACTGACAAGAGAGCTGCCTGCCAATGTAAACAATTCAGGCGGCTCTCCTGTCAGACAGGCACAGTGAGATTGTGTGTCTCAGCTAAGCTGAATCACCTATCTCTGTGTGCCTGTCACAGAGCCCCCCCCCCCCCCCCCCCCCGCGCAGTTAGAAAGCACAATTTAGGAGCACACTTAACCCCTTGATCGCCCCCAGTATTAACCCCTTCCCTGCCAGTGTCATTTATACAGTAACAGCGCATTTTATTTAGCACTGATCACTGTATTGGTGTCACTGATCCCCAAAAAGTGGCACGGGGTGTCAGATTTGTCCGCCGCAATGTCACAGTCCCGCTAAAAATCGCTGATCGCCGCCATTACTAATAAAACCAACAAAAAATAAATAAAAAAGTCCAAAAATCTATCCCATAGATTGTAAACGCGATAACTTTTGCACAAACCAATTAAAATAAGCTTTTTGGGATTTTTCATACCAAAAATATGTAACAGAATACAAATTGACCTAAACTGATAAAAAATATGATTTTTTTATTTTTTATTTGGAATTAATAGCAAAAAAATGAAGAAAAAAAATGTTTGTTTTTTTTTTCAAAATTGTCGCTTTTTTTTTGTTTATTAGCGCAAAATCTAAAAACTGCACAGGTGATCAAATACCACCAAAAGAAAGCTCTATTTGTGGGGAAAAAAAGGACATCAATTGTATTTGGGTACAGCGTCGCACGACCGCGCAATGGTTATTTAAAGCAACGCAGTGCCGTACCGCAAAAAAATGGCCTGGTCATTACGGGGGCAAATCCTTCCAGTCCAGAAGTGGTTAATATACGCTTTTTTTTTTTTTCCGCCGCAATGTTGCAGTCCCGCTAAAAATCGCTGATCGCCGCCATTACTAATAAAACCAACAACAAAAAAATAAAAAGTCCAAAAGCTATCCCATAGTTTGTAAACGCTATAACTTTTGAACAAACCAATTAATATACACTTTTTGGGAATTTTTTTTACCAAAAATATGTAGCAGAATACAAATTGGCCTAAACTGATAAAAAATATGATTTTTTAAAAAATTTTTATTGGGAATGTTTTATAGCAGAAAGTAAAAAATATTGTTTTGTTTTTTTTTTTTCAAAATTGTCGCTCTTTTTTTGATTATAGCGCAAAATCTAAAAACTACAAAGATGATCAAATACCACCAAAAGAAAGCTCTGTGGGGGATAAAAGGACATCAATTGTATTTGGATACAGCGTCACACGACCGCGCAATGGTTATTTAAAGCAACGCAGTGCCGAATCGCAAAAAAATGGCCGAGTCATTACGGGGGCAAATCCTTAGTGGTTAATATACGCTTTTTTTTTTTTCGCCGCAATGTCGCAGTCACGCTAAAAATAGCTGATCACCGCCATTACTAATAAAACCAACAAAAATAAAAAATAAAAAGTCCAAAAATCTATCCCATAGTTTGAAAATGCGATAACTTTTGCGCAAACCAACTAAAATACGCTTTTTGGGAATTATTTTACCAAAAATATGTAGCAGAATACAAATTGGCCTAAACTGATAAAAAATATGATTTTTTAATTTTTTTTATTTGGAATGTTTTATAGCAGAAGCTAAAATATATGGTGTTTTCTTCAAAATTGTCGCTTCTTTGTTTATAGCGCAAAATCTAAAAACCGCAGAGGAGGAAAAAAGGACATCAATTGTATTTGGGTACAGCGTCGCACGACCACGCAATGGTTATTTAAAGCAACGCAGTGCCGAATCGCAAAAAAATGGCCTGGTCATTACGGGGGCAAATCCTTCCGGTCCAGAAGTGGTTAATATACGCTTTTTGGGATTTTTTTTACCAAAAATATGTAGCAGAAAACAAATTGGCCTAAACTAATAAAAAAAAATAGATTTTTTAATTTTTTTATTGGGAATGTTTTATAGCAAAAAGTAAAATATATTGTGTTTTCTTCAAAATTGTCGCTCTTTTTTTGTTTATAGCGCAAAATCTAGAAACCGCAGAGGTGATCAAATACCACCAAAAGAAACCTCTATTTGTGGAGAAAAACAAGGACATCAGTTTTATTTAGATACAGCGTCGCACGACCGCACAATTGTTAAAGCAACGCAGTGCCGAATCGCAAAAAATGTCCTGGTCATTAAGGGGGCATATCTTTCCGTGGCTGAAGTGGGTAAAAAGGGGAAAAAATACATTTATATTGTTTTTTTTATATCTATACAAACATGTTTTGTCTTTCATTTCTTTTTTATTTTATAAAGGATTTGTTCGCAATCACTTTAACATTAACCCCCGACTGTAACATCATAAAGACATTCATCTGATTAAACATGCAAACTCACCTTTTCTGAACCACAGAGCGCTTGTGGTGAAGTCTTAGCGCCAGAAGCTCCTTCTTCATTGTTTAATAATCAAACCATAAAACAACCGAATGCAATAAAATTCTGGATGTTAGACCAAAAAAGTTGTTAAGTCAGGATTGGACCTAAAAGTGCCGTATAGTTTTCATTTTATGCTCTGTAAGCCTCCTCCTGATCTTCATCCAAACCAACAAATGTGTATCGTGTTAAAAGTAAAGGAGTCGATAAAAGTAAAGGAGTCGATAATCCAAAGAAGGTGTCACCTCATAAAACCTATAGAGGGATCTCCAAAATCTTGGATTGCGGTATTTGAGATCATTGATAAACTTTCAGCTGCATCCAGGAAATATGATCTATAGAAATTTTCAAAAAGACACTTAAAGAGGCAGTAAACTTCCATGGATTGTTTGTACCTATAGGTAAGAATTAATAAGGCTTACCTATAGGTACCGTAAATCTCTCTCAAACTTGCACCATTTAGGAGATATTGACTGTATATGCCGCCAATGACGTCATCGGCGCATAGGTCTGAAGGTACAGCCACCTGTGCCGTTTCTTCAGAGCCCTGTGCCGTGACAGGTGACTAGTGATGAGCTGAACAACCCCCTGTTCGGTTCACACCAAAACATCTCAAATGTTCTAGAGAACATGCGAACTCCATTACAGTGGCGTACCAACGGGGGGGGGGGGCGCCACGCACTGGGGGGGTGTCAGCCAGTGTCCTGCCCGGCGTGTTCTGACAGATCCCGTATCTCAGTGTGAAGGCAGCTGCAGTGGCAGCTCCTTGAGTCCGCGCTGCTAGCAGGGGGGGCGGAGCCGTGGCGGGAATAATGGGGCGGAGCCGCAGCGTGAAGAAGGGGCGGAGCCTCGGCAGGAAGAAGGTGAGTGCCCAAGTGTGTGCTGGATACCGTAGGAGGGGGATGGGACAGCTGCATATAGAGGAATTCATCTTTCCCTATTCTTCCTGCAGCTACTGAATAACTGATTCTCCTCCTCTCCCTCCTGCAAGAAGAATAGGAAAAGATCAATTCATCTATATGCAGCTTCCCCATCCCCCTCCTATAAAACTTCTTTTGCTGGCTCCCCAGTGCTCTTAACCCCCCCTCCAGTGCTCTTAACCCCCCTCAGTGCTCCTATCCCCCTCAGTGCTCTTATCCCCCCTCAGTGCTCTTATCCCCCCTCAGTGCTCTTAACCCCCCCAGTGCACTAGACCCCCCTGCTCTTTAGCCCCCCCCCCAGTGCTCTTCAGCTCCCCACAGTGCTTTTCATCTCCCACCCCCCTATGCTCCCTGTCCCCTCCAGTGCTCTCTACCCCCCTGGTTTCCCTTGCCCACCCCCCAAGTGCTCCCTGTCCCCCCCAGTGTTCTCCACCCCCTGCACCTTCCAACCCCCCTGCAATGCTTTCCAAACCCCCTATTAATTCTCTCCAGTCCCCCCCCCCACTGTGCCCTTCAGCTCCTCCAGTGCTCTCTGCTTCCCCTGTCCTCTCCGGCCCCCCTAGTGCTCTTCTATCTTCTATCATGTCCTCAGTCTCTGAGCATCTCTTGTATCATGTCCTCAGTCTCTGAGCATCTCCTGTATCATGTCTGCAGTCTCTGACCATCTCTGGTATCATGTCCTCAGTCTCTGACCATCTCTTGTATCATGTCTGCAGTCTCTGACCATCTCTTGTATCATGTCCTCAGTCTCTGACCATCTACTGTATCATGTCCTCAGTCTCTGAGCATCTCTTGTATCATGTCTGCAGTCTCTGACCATCTACTGTATCATGTCCTCAGTCTCTGAGCATCTCTTGTATCATGTCCTCAGTCTCTGAGCATCTCCTGTATCATGTCTGCAGTCTCTGACCATCTCTGGTATCATGTCCTCAGTCTCTGACCATCTCTTGTATCATGTCTGCAATCTCTGTCTCTTGCATCATGTCCTCAGTCTCTGACCATCTCTTGTATCATGTGTGCAGTCTCTGACCATCTCTTGTATCATGTGTGCAGTCTATGACCATCTACTGTATCATGTCTGAAGTCTCTGACCATCTACTGTATCATGTCCTCAGTCTCTGAGCATCTCCTGTATCATGTCTGCAGTCTATGACCGTCTCTTGTATCATGTCCTCAGTCTCTGAGCATCTCCTGTATCATGTCTGCAGTCTCTGACCATCTCTTGTATCATGTCCTCAGTCTCTGACCATCTCTTGTATCATGTCCTCAGTCTCTGCCCATCTCTTGTATCATGTCTGCAGTCTCTGACCATCTCCTGTATCATGTCCTCAGTCTCTGACCATCTCTTGTATCATGTCTGTAGTCTCTGACCATCTCCTGTATCATGTCTTCAGTCTCTGACCATCTCCTGTATCATGTCCTCAGTCTCTGACCATCTCTTGTATCATGTCTGCAGTCTCTGACCATCTCCTGTATCATGTCTGCAGTCTCTGAATATCTCCTTTAGCAAGTCTCCAATCTCTTACTCAAACTTAAACACATTGCTAATAATATTAGCTATCTATCTATGCTGAAGGTAGGACTGTGCAGAGGAGGCAGAGAGTGCAAAAGGGGGAACTGTGATTAAAGAGATGGAGGGCAGACTGCAAGGGGCACTGTGATGGGGGGCTGTGAAATTTGTGCAATAAATATTCTTGAAAACATTACAAATTTTTGTGGGTGTTTTTACATTTTAAAGTTAAGGGGGTGCCAGATATAGGATCCGCCCCGGGTGCCAAATGCTCTAGGTATGCCACTGCTCCATTAAAATCTATGGGACACAAACAAGAAAAAAAAAAATCAAAAGTCCTAATTTTAAAGGCTTATATGTAAGTTATTGGCCCAAAAAAGTGTATGGGAACCCGGGTACTGCCCTGGGGGACATGAATCAATGCAAAAAATGTTTTTTTAAATCGATCGTTTTTACAGGAGCAGTGATTTTAATAATGCTTTAAGTGAAACAATAAAAATGAAAAATTCCCTTAAATATCATACCTGGGGGGGCCCCATTAATGTGCCTGTAAAGTGGAGCATCTGTACGATGTATAGAGCCTGCTGCAGCAATACTGACATTTCTTAAGGAAAAAATGTCATTTAACCTTGCTCGCGGCTGTAATGTATTGTTGGCTCCCCGGCAATACAGATACAAAAATGAAAAAAAAAACGACGTGGGGTGCCCCTCAAAATCCATACCAGACCCCTCAAGTCTGGTATGGATTTTAAGGAGAACCCCACGCCATAAATAAAAAAAAAAACAGTGGGGGGGGGGGTTCCCCCTAAAATCCATACCAGACCCTTATCCGAGCACACAGCCTTGCTGGCCAGGATGGGGTCCTGAACCATACCAGGCCACATGCCCTCAACATGGGGGGGGGGTAGGTGCTTTGGGGCACCCAAAGCACCTTGCCCCCATGTTTATTGGGACAGGGGTCTCTTCCCAACAACCGTGGGCTGTGGTTGTGGGGGTCTGCGGGGGGGGGGGGGCTTATCGGAATCTGGAAGCCTTCTTTAATAAGGGGGCCCCCAGATCCCAGCCCCCCTATGTAAATGGATAGCGGGTACATCATACCTCTACCCATTCACCAAAAAAGTGTACAAAAAATAAAGACAAAAGCCAGATTTGGAAAAGTCCTTTATTAAAAAAATAAAAAAATAGTGTCCCCCGATGATCTGTCACCCGACCGCCCACCCCAAAAAATAGAAAAACTACTCGTGACTCCTGTGCGAATGTGTGGGAGTGACATCACGGCGCTCCGGCCAATCACACAGCCACAGTCTGCTTACCCGGAAGGAAGACAGGCGAAGATGGATGCCGCCTCCAGCGGTGACAACGAAGGCTTTGTTTGTAGGTAAGTTTCACATAATGTGCTAGGATGCAATGCATACTAGCACATTATGCCTTTACTTTGCGGGTCAGAAAAAAGAAAAAAAAAAAAAAAAAAGAGGCAGCGTTTACTTTCTTTGAAGGTCACAGCAGAAAGAGTTTTTTTTTTTTTTATCCAGGAAAAGCTTATAATATATTCATTCTTCCATTTCTGTGTTGTCTGCATCGGAAATTTGACTTTCATTAGATGTATCTTCAACATTTCTTCAATGTGTTACCTGCAAAAAAATCTACACAGAATGAGTTGTGGGCCCAGAAAGGTTTTATTTTTACATGAAGGAAAACACACATGGGAGCCAATCAGCGGGTCCGGAGGACTCTATGTCCACGGGGGCCCACTGATCATTCCAGAGAGAAGCAGAATGGCGTAAACAAGGCAGATCGCTGTTCTGTCAGTAAGGAAGGTAGAGATCCTGTGTTTCTGCTAAGCAGGAACACTGATCTCTGCCTTTCCACAGTAAAAACCACACGCAGTTAGTAAACACTCCCTAGAAACACATTTAACTCTCTGATCGCCTCTGATGTTAACCCTTTCCCTTCTATTAGTACAGTGACAGTGTATATTCTTAGCACTGATCACTGTATTAGTGTCACTGGTCCACAAAAAAAGTACCAAAAGTGTTACTTAGGGGTTTATTTACTAAAGCTAGAGAGGGCAAAATTAGTCACAATTCTGCAGAGAAGCCAATCAGCTTCCGGTTTTAATTGCTAAAGCTTAAAGCATAACTCCACTTTTGTTGAGATAAAAAACATTCCCCTCTGGGTGATCTCTGTACATTACAAGGATTATAACAAACTTTGTTGCAGATTCCTACCTTTTGTTATTCTGAACAAATCACTGTTTGTTCCTCTATGCTGAGTGGGTCTAAGGGGAGTGGATTCATAATTATCAATCAGCTGTGCAGCTGCAGAGCACTAATGAGGAAATCTGCTGGGTCTGCATCCCTTTAGAAGTGTTCCTATTGGGAGTATTTTTTCTTATTAAGGAAAAGGAAAGTCTTAGGGATCTCAAGATGGCAACCCAGCTGGGCCCTGAATCTCTTCACCCTAGGTAGGGGGAATGAGTTTAACGAGCACGCTAGTAGAGCATCACCCTAAGGTAAAGGAGTAGATGGGCAAGGAGTGTTCAAGAGGGAAACACAACTACTCCAGGACCATGAGATGGTCAAATATACATTAAGCCAAGTGTAGTGACGGGAAGTTGGGGGGAAGGGGGGAATGGAGAGGGCACTTGGGAGGTTATGGGGTAGGGGAGAGGTAGGAAAAGGAGTGGGGGGTTAATTAGGGAAGATACAATGGCATACTGACTCTGTAAAAATATTTGTTGATGTCGCTTCCCCTTTGGATCTCTGGCTCAAATTCCTGCAGATGACATTTAAAAAACATCTCTGTAACCACACTCGGTCCAGACTGATGGCGGGAGAGAGAGAGGAAGTAAAATTTAGGAGGGGAGAGGAGCAGGGGCTGACTGGCAACTTTCGGCCCAGGGGGCAAGTACAAACCAGAGGCCCATGGTGCAGCAACTCAGCCCCACTCCCACTCTAACTTTTCCTTGTGTCCTCCTGACCCCCATTTCAGGTGGAAGCTTTGCTCCAGGTACTCTCTACTCACCGGCCGAATTCGGGTTTCCGACCTGGACAGCAGGAAGCAGTTGGGGGGAGCTGGGACAGCTTGGTCAGGGCTGCCTGGGGGAGGAGAGCATCCAGTGGGACATGGAACCAGCCTCTGCTCAGACACAGTGTACACCACCTATGCTGGGCGAGAGGCCTGTGCTCTGTCCTTGTCTTCATCCCGCACTAAGTAGGTCAGCCCAATAAAGTCAGATAATGAACATCGGGCTAAGTACAAGAGATGAACTAGCATTACAGAGGGAATCCCCATTCATACCTTGGGATAAACCTAACTTCATCTTTAAAAAACCTCTACCACGTTGTGACGGGGTCACTTTAGTTGGGGGCCCGTGGAACAGCTTACCTTAGAGAAGTTGGGAAATCCCTCTCTCAGCCCCTTAGGCCCCTCTTATGTGTAAGTCACCCTGTGTCTATTAGGGACACAGGGTGACCAAGGAAATGATGGACAGCTACTTAATGGACACTGAGAATATGGTTTGAATTACTTAAAATAGGACAGTAATATTTATCAACCAAATATCTCAAGAAAAATATGAAGACTGCTTCACACAGTCAGACTCATAGCAGATTCTAATATCATCAGCTCAACCACCTGTCTTCCACACATTGTTGAATATACTGATTTACTCACCTGATATCTACTGTGGGTTCTGTGTTTACACTTATAATTATGTGTATTGTACTTCAGGAGCCCAGGGGGTGGCAGTCTGCTAGTTAATTGGCTCAGGTTGATTGAATCATTGTCATCTATTAGTTACTGGTGGAAAAGTAGAATACTGTTTGTGGTGTGGTTCCTTAGATAATTAGTTCAGGTTAATTATATTTATGTATACAAATTCATCTACATATGATAATGTAATCAGGCACCTGACCTGGTGGGGTAATCTTAGCAGGAGGGGGATGTCCATCCTCTATATATTGTGTGTGAGACTGTTCAATAAAGTTGTAGTTGGTTCCAGAACTTTACAAGCTATTCTCATCTAGTTTTGTATGGGGGCGGCTCGAATACCTGATATCTATGTTAAGACTGAAGGAAGCGGTATACTGAAGCCCACAAACACAGTGTGGGTCGCGGTTCCGTTACACACATCAATCATATACCCATGCTAAATTAGATAAAAGCAGACATTAAAAAAATATCAAGACGCCCACTTTCTTGGTTGGGCTGAATAAATTTGGTCAGGATGGTAATCCTACCCAAATTTATATACAAATTTCAAATGTTACCAATAGCCATACCGCAGGCATAGTTTAAAATAATAAAAAACTATAATATTGAAGTTCATCTGACAGGGAAAAGAGCCTAGAATACAGTTTATGGCTCTCAGTAAAGATAAATCACAGGGGGGATTAGCCGCACCAGATATAAAAAGATAACACACACAGCAGTCATAATCTCTCGTATGATAGAATGGACAAAAGTAAAATCAGACAAAACTGGGGTTAAGATTGAACAAGCTAAACAAGAATATTTGTATTCCACCAAGATATAGGGAAATATACTATATGAAGATACAAATGAAATCATGAGAGTTCTATATAAGATATGGAACGGAATGTACCCTAGGATTTCTGCCTCTTGCTGGAGATGCCCCTGTAATTCTGTGGGATTCTCCCATATTTTTTGGGGGTATCCCCGGATTGGGGATTTCTGGCGAGAGGTGACTGGTTTTGTGTCTGTCTTAATAGCTGGCGTGGTCCCCTTGATGGTTAACATCTGTCTCCCGGGGTTGGTGGACACACTACCGGCTTCTAGAGCAACACGCACCCTGGTTGGGGTTCTCTTGTTCTATGCGAGGAAGTCCTTAAATGGAAATCGGAATATCCTCCAACTATGAGCTTTTGGAAGGGACTGGTAGACTCAATGGTACCACTATATAAAATGCATATACATCCAGAGGATGCCCAAACAAATTTGAAAAAGTGTGGCATTTATGGACGAACTCGACTCTTAACAACTGATGACCAGGTGAAGGTTGGGGATGTGGTTGACCTGGGTATGGAGGTCATAGTCAAGGTCATAGTCAAATTGTGGAGTCAAATTGTGGAGGATTGGTTGTGGGAGGAGGAATCCCATTTTGCTATATAAGACGAATACATTACTCTGGAACTGTGGTTTGAAAGGGTGCACTTCAGGCTAGTTTCAACCCAGATCTATGGCGCTGGGGCTGTTACTGGCTCCTATGTTTTTGTAGTAGTATGAGGGTATTTATGTGTTGATTTACCTAAGCCGGGGTATGCCCCAATCGGCTATGTTTTGTTTTATAAGATTTTGCAGTAAACAGAATTAAAAAAAAAAAAGATATGGGACACGATACACAGACAAGCCAAATGGGAATATTATTCCCCGCTACTACCATTAGGGGGCACAAAATATCTTTGCCCCTGGGAACGAGACACGGTTTGGTAATTGGATTAAAAACACGCAGTTAAAAGACATTACACAAGGTGGAAAGATAAGGCCATACCGTGAACTTAAAATTAGGGAGGAAAAGATGTTACTAAATGAATGGAGATATCTTCAGTTAAAACATTTTGTGAGATCCCTGCCGCAACCCATCAGATCTGAGAAGGAATTGAATACAGTGGAAAAACTTTGCAATCCACAAACAAAAATAAAATATAGTACATGAGATGGCAGGCCTGAGGAAACCCCCATTCATAGAAACATTGGAAAAAGAGATAGGATCACGTTTAAAAGAGCACGAAGTGAATTAATACTCAGAGCTGTACATTATTTGGCAATTGACGTCAACACCATTGAAATTAACTATAAATGTCTATCGGGATGGTATATAACGCCGGTAAAAGCACAAAAATGTCATCCAGAATAGTTTCCATTGTGCTGGAGGGGCTGCGATATGCAGGGCACAATGTTTAAAATTTGGTGAGACTGTCCTAAGATGCGTGACTACTGGCAGAAGGTACAAACATCAGCTCTGTTAGGACGTCGCATGACGAAACTAGTAGGGTGGGACCAGGACACTGAACGCTACCGTTCATGCCCAATTCATGCTCACTGGATACTGACAGCAGGAGACGAACGAGCACAGGATTATTTGATTACATGCTTAGTGTCGGAATTACACTAGTTAAATGTGAGTTCACTTTCTAATAAAAGATTCATGTTTTTACGGAGTCACGCTATGTGGATTCATCCTTTTCTCCTAATACATGACACATCCCTGCCTGTTCCTATGAGAGTATCTGTGTGAGGACGTTCAGATAGAGTGGGTTGTGAACCGGTATACCGGACATACAGCATATACAATTAAAGGCACAATAGCTGGTTTATAATCTGACCAGCCACTCCATCTGGTGAGTCAGTTAGGGGTGATTGGTGGAAGCAATACACGGGGTGTTTTCTGGCGCACACCTTTTATAAGATTTGTTACACAGAAATTTATTTGCGATTTATTTGCACTTTTTTTTGCACACTGTTGGACTTTCTTTGGGAATTTTCATTATCTAAGAATCTTGTGGATAATTTTTAACACTTTTTTTACACATATTTATTGTATTAAGTATTGCACATATATGAATTATTGATGATTGTTTATCTCACATGTTTTTTATTGTATAGTTTGGATATTATTTTTATTGCAAATTTTTCTGATAGGGTATATTTGGTAATTTGCACTTGCACTTTTGAGTGATAGGTTTTAGGATACTTTAATATTGAATTAGGTATTTTTGCGCTGATTTTACATTCTTTTTCATTCACCTTTTGCTGCACACCCTTGCAGTCAATTAGCAGCAATTATACGCCATAGTATTGCTATACAAACTTATGCCCCATACACACGTGCAGATTATCTGCAGACTTTTGTCTGCAGACTTACCAAAACCATGTAATATGAGGTCAAACCTAAACACTTTCAATTTGTATGCAATCCGGCAGGCCCTTGCACTACATAGAAAAGATAAGTCTGCAGACAAAAGTCTGCAGATAATCTGCACGTGTGTACGGGGCATTAGAGCCAAAGATTTTTTTTGGGTGCCAGATCAAAACGTTTTTTACATTCAACCTTAGAAGGTACAACAGTATATTAGGGAAATTACAGGTGAGATATCATTGATGACCCATGGGGGTGTCTAAAAAAACAGGTAAGTCAAAACAGGATTATCAAAGTACGATAGTACCAAACCTAATAAATGCAGCAAAGGGGGTAATCCCAAATAAATGTCTAGAAGCAAAAAGCCCCACGCTTAGAGAACGGTTCAAAAGAATTATGACTAATTTTTCCCTCTGTAGCTTTGGTAAATAAACCCCTTAGTGTCAGATTTGTCCGCCGCAATGTCGCAGTCCCGCTTTAAGTCTATGATCGCCGCCATTACAAGTAAATAAATAAATAAATAAATAAAAGAATTATCTCATGCAAACTCAAAATCAATATACACTTATTGGGATTTTTTTTTTTTTTACCAAAAACATATTGGCCTAAATTGATGAAGAAATTAGATTTTTACATTTTTTTTTTTTTTTTTTTTAATAAATTCTTTTATTGAAAAGGACAAGGCATATGACAAGTCATATATAGAAACCGAAATACAAATGTAACGAGCAGTATCAAGATAGATCACAATACACAGCTCTCGGTCAACATATCCAGTACAAAAATATCAGATGAACAATGAATCGAAGCATATAGACAGATAGTTTACCATAACTTAATATAAATACGCTGCCCCCCGGGAACAGAGCACATGTAGAGGTACGTCACCAGATACGGTATGGTAAGTGGAAGGACCATCCGGGGGCCCCCCCCCGTCACCACCGGCGTCTATCAATGGCCGGTTACCGGCGCGGGGGGGCCGCACCCCAACGGCCCCCAGAGTGCCCTTCTGTCCCAAGGGGGAACGATACCAGCATATCTGAACAGAAATAGACCTGGAGCAAAAAGTCAGTTAGAGAAATATGCCGAAAGATACACTTAGAGATAAGGGGGACAGTAAAAAAGGGGAGGTCTAATCTGCGGTTCTCAAAGACACGGCAGACTAGAGGCAGTAATTCGAGAAAAGGAAAGGGGAAAAAGAAGGCATGGGAAGGTCAGAAAAGGGAAGCAGACAGACGACTGAAGGGATATGGGGGGGGGGGAGGGGGGGACCACCCGGGCCGGAGACACCCGCCCCATCAGACCAGTAAGGCACGATACTCCGCTGTAAATGTAAATTCATGCCAATAGAACCAGCGCTTCGAAAATCTCTCTCTCGTTTCCCGTTCTGTCGCCGTCAGGTCTTCCATTTCATTAATGCATTTCACTTTACGGAGCCACATGGCCACAGTTGGGGGCTGATCCTTTTTCCAAAGGGGGGGGGTGCAACTCTTTGCTGCCGTGAGCAACAGCGGCAGGATGGATTTCCGATAAGACGCCCTTGGAAACTTGTAGTGGTGAAGAAGGAAAAGCGCGGGGTCCATTGCCAGGGGATGATCCGTGAATTTTTGGGCGATGGTACACACCGAAGTCCAAAAAGGCTGTAGCCGTTCACAAGACCAAAATACATGGAGGTACGTCCCTACCTCCTTTCCGCACCTCCAGCAGGTGTCCGCGCAGGTCAGGAACATCCGGCGAAGCCTCTCCGGGGTGTAGTGCCATCGGGTCAGGCATTTGTATCCAGCTTCCTGGTAGCGAGAGCAGATCGACGTTTTGTACGCAAAGAATAATAGGTGCTCTACCTGGTGATCGGTGAAGGTCAGGCCGAAAGCCCGTTCCCATCCCGCTATGTAAGGAGGTCGAAATGGGGCCTCAGGGGTAGCCAAGGTCCTGTACATCAGGGAAACAGTATGTCGCAGAGGCGACGCAACAGAGCAAAGTTCTTCAAAGTATGTAAGTCGTCTGGTAAATAGAGGAGCTGAGGGCAGAGATTGCAAAAAAATGGGAAAGCTGGACCTGTTGCCAGAAAGACAGCACAGAAAAGGTGGCATCCGAGTGTAGGAGAGATCTAAGGACCCACGCCCCGTCCCGCACAAAGTGACGAGCTTGGCTGTATCCAGCCTCCTTCAGGGACCGAAATCCCGGGTTGCCCATGCCTGGTGGAAAGTCCGGGCTATCCGTCACCGGGAAAAGCGGCGACGGCAGAGTAGCCAGTCGGCCCCCGTGGCACAACCGTCTACGGACCCTCAGCGTAGGGCCAATGGTCGGGTGATCAGTCAGTTCCTTAGGAACGGGGGAAGGAGTCCACAAAGTGGACTCCGGGGGAGACTTCACCGAGTGTCTCTCCAGCCGCACCCACTGCTTCAGGGGGCCATGGCGGTACCAGTCGAGGATGCGGGACAGGTGGCACGCCTCATAGTAGCTTATGGCGTCTGGTAGAGCCATGCCACCACTCAATTTAGGCATGCGAAGAATGCGTAAGGCCAATCTCGGGGGACCTCTACACCAGAGAAACTCTCTGAACAGCTGGTTCACCTTCCTGAGGAAGGAAGACGGAACGGCCACCGGCAAGGCAGATTTTTACATTTTTTTATTGAATATATTTTATAGCAGAAAGTTAAAAATATTGTTGTTTTTTCTTTTTTTCAAAATTGTCACTTTTTTTTGTTTATAGCACAAAAAGTAAAAACAGCAGAGGTGATTAAGCGCCGGTTCACACTGCAGCGACGCTACTTCGCACCGCGACCTCCGAGCGGCCGCCACTGACTTCATAACATTGAAGTCTATGGCGGTCGCCTCCGGGTCGCCCCAAAGAAGCTCCGGACCCTTTTTCTAGGTCGGAGCGTCTTGTGTCGCTCCTATTAGAACGGGTCCGCAGCTGTCCTATGGGAGGCGACCTGCGGCGACCTGTGAGGCGACCAGGTCACCTCACAGGTCGCCCTAGTGTGAACCGGCACTTAAGAAAGCTCTATTTTTTTAAAAAAAGGCATACATTTTATTTGGGTACAGCGTCACACGACCGCACATATGTAATTTAAAGTAATGCAGTGCCGTATTGCAAAAAATTACCTGGTCATGAAGGGGGGGGGGGGGTAAACCTACACTATGGGCCAAAAAATGATGAGGACATCTGATCATAATAACATTCTAAATGGCCAAAATTACGTGCCCCCCCCCCTCAAAATAATTAGTTTTGTTGAAGGGTATTACTAGTTCTACAAAGACATTTTAGGCAATTGTATATTTCCTGTTACAGCAATTTGGAGAATGTCTTTTTCTATTCCATCGTTACTCTACCCCCCCCCCCCCCCCCCGTGTACAAAGCCAGACTCCATAAAGACAATGTTTTACCAGTCTGGTGTGAAGGAACTTGAGTGTCCTACACAGAGCCCAAACTCACTTATCCACATCTTTATAGACCTGTTGGAACCAGAATGGGCCATCCCCAAACTGCTCCCACAAAGTTGGGAGCATGAAATTGTCCAAAATGTCTTGGTATGCTGATCCTTAAGAGTTCCCTTCACTGGAATTAAGGGGCCAAGCCCAACCCCTGAAAAACAACCCCACACCATAATCCCCCCTCCACCAAATTATTTGGACCAGTGCACAAAGCAAGGCCCATAAAGACATGGATGAGAAAATTTGGGGTGGACGAACTTGACCAGGAACGGGAGAAATGGTCGGCGGTGGGGCAGCTGTCCTGGGCACTGTGGTATCATATGAGGTGGGGGGGGGGGGGAACCATGAGGAGATCCGGGGGAAGGAATTTGTGTTGGGAGAGGGGATTTAGGGGGGTGGCAGGGGGTAAGAATTGTTCTAGGAGGGGAAATGTGGGGGCGTGTGCTAGGCTGTGGTAAATTGGGGGGACTTATGTTGGGAGGGGGGATGGGTGAAGAGGGTTTGTGCTTGGAGGGTTAATTTTGGGAATTATGCTAGAAGGTGGTAGGGGGGGGGGGGAATGGTTTAATTTTTTTTTTTTCGGGGGAGAATTTATGCTAGTCAGGATGATTGGGGTGTATTTGTGCTAGGAGAGGGGGGATTGGAGTGGGGGGGGGGGGAGGCTTTGTACTCATAGGAGTAATTTGAGGGGTAGAAGGGGAAGTGTTTTTTTTGGATGGGGAATTTGTGTTGGGGGGGGGGGCATATGGGGAGAGAGAGGATTTGAGCTGGGGGGAGGGGGCAAAGATTTGTGCCAGGAAGAGGGATTTCAGCAAGGGGGTGTATTTGTACTGGGAGGAAGGGGGGGATTGTTGCTTAGGGGGTAGCATCCAGATTAGTGCTCAATTTATTTTGGGGGGGGGGGATTTTTGCTGACACATAATCATACATCTCAGGGGGGGGGGGGGTTGTGCAAATTTGCCATGTTTGCCCTGGGCACCAGATGACCTTGTACTGGCAGTGCATTTGACTGAGTCTTGAGCTCAACCTGATAGAACACCTTTGGGATGAATTAGAGCGGAGACTGCAAGCCAACTTCTCGTCCAACATCAGTACCTGAGCTCACAAATGTGCTTCTGGAAGGATGCTCAAGCATCCCCATAGACACACTCCTAAACCTTGTGGACAGCCTTCCCAGAAGAGTTGAAGCTGTTATAGCTGCAAAGGGTGGGCCAACTCAACATTGAATCCTACGGACTACGACTGGGATGCCATTAAAGTTCATGTGCGTGTAAAGGCAGGCGTCCCAATACTTGTGACAATAGAGTGTATATAGGTATATCCTTAGGAGGAAAGAAGAAGATGGTAGAGTTCATATCATGGAATGGCCAGCACAGTCTTCAAAGTCTAGTGTTTAACCCGACTGAGCTGATTTGGGATGAACTGGACAGAAGGGTGAAAGGAAAACCTTCGTCTTTGAAAGAACTTCTGCACCAGTGAACTTTCCAAATAATATTTGATCCCCATCATGGAAAGTTTGCTACAAGTGTGTTCAGCTGTTATATCTGCAAAGCGAGACTACATTGGGGAGTGAACATTTCAGATTACTTTTTACTAAATAAAATGATTCCAAGATTTTTATTTTTTTAATCTCCATTTGTTTGATTTATGTTTTCATTTCAGAGTACAAAGACTGGGTTGCATAGGAGCCGTAACGGCAACAGTGGGACAAGCCTAGCAGGGCATCATAAGTGGTCCCAACCCTAAGGTAGTCCTATCTGTGATTTTTAGTCGGGACTGCGACATTGCGGAGGACAGATCGGACCCCTAACTGACATTTTTGACACTTTTGGGGGGAATCAGTGACATTACTACAGTAATTCATAAGGGACTTAAATAAAAGAGCCGGGTGACGTCACTTCCGTGTTCACGGCCGTAACCGGAAGTTCTTTTGTGTACCGCTGGTAGCGGTTTCAGCGTGTTTTAACCTATTTACATGTAAGTGCAATACTTTTATTAAATAAACCATCCCTGAGGATACTACACCATGAGCGATCTTTTCTTTTGCATTCCCATGAGACCGATGCCTATGGTATAGGTTGTAAGAGTGGAAGCGCATTATGGAGCACGAAGATCCCGCCATCCATCCATCCAAAAGAAAGGTCTGTGGAGTGTCTCTGGAGCTTTTTTTGTGTGTTAGAGGTAAGCGGCCACTACACACTCTAGAGCATCAAGAATGGGATTCTTTATCTGTTGATTCACTGCACCTTATTTGCATCATATCTCGGACATTTTGTGGAATTTTTTATGCAGTTAGGAGTGTACACATTTTTTACACAGGATTTATAACGATTTTATCGGATTGATTGGGACATTCGCTGTGCAATACGATCAACTTTTTATTTGATTGGGACATTTTACAATATGGAATTCATTGGTTTTACATTAGCATCATTTTAATCTATTATTATTATTAAAAAAGAAGAATAGCGCGCAAATGCAAAAGAAATTACTACCAAATCTGAAGACAATCCATAAATAAAAATGGGGGTTTGGTCCCACCATATGGCCATATCGTGCTCAAGCCCACTACTGCCTCAAAGTACCCCATTATCAGTGGGTCCTACACTATCCATGAAAAAGAGATGAATCCAGCCTTTCTAACCCTTGGAGATAATACTCCTTGCTGGGAAAGATGTGCAAATGCACTACAGGGGACTCCTCCTATATCCACTTGATGGTGGACACTGATTGAGTACAGGTGTGTGGGGGGTGGGGAGGGTTGCTCAACCTCGATGGTCTGGTCGGACCAAATACATAATAAACAGGCAAAAAATTTGGGGGAGCATCATTTTAATCTATTATTATTCACATATTTTTATTGGGACAGCTTTATATATCTTTATTTCACAGTTTCAATATTGTTTCACTTTTCTGTTAACACGGTTGTCCCGTGGAGGATTAGTAAGGCTGCATTCACATGTCAGCTTATAATCCCGGGCAGAACCGCCGCGGTTCCGCCCGCGATTCGGAGATTTATTGCAAATCGCGGGACGCCTAGCGTTGCCCGTTGATTTGCAATAGCCCCCCAAACGCCGAGCGATGTTGCCGCGATTTACGCCCGCCGAATCGCGGCAACATCGCGCAAACAAAATCGCGGGACGCAATACGTTCCAAAAAAGTACAAGAGCTTCTTTGGAGCGTATTGCGTCCCGCGATTTTGTTTGCGCGATGTTGCCGCGATTCGGCGGGCGTAAATCGCGGCAACATCGCTCGGCGTTTGGGGGGCTATTGCAAATCAACGGGCAACGCTAGGCGTCCCGCGATTTGCAATAAATCTCCGAATCGCGGGCGGAACCGCGGCGGTTCTGCCCGCGATTATAAGCTGACATGTGAATGCAGCCTAAGAGATTTGTGCACTTGCACTGTTTATCCACAGCATTCATTCATCTCACTGTTTTGATAATCATTTGTTTCACAGTAACATTATTGTTTCACTTTTTTGTAAACACGATTGTCCCTTGGAAGATTGGTAAGGGCCCTTTCACACGGGCGATCCGATCAGATCCGCCTGTCAGTTTTTTAGGCGGATCTGATCGGATCCTCCATGCAGCTCTATGGGGGAGCGGATGTCAGCGGAGACACCTCCACTGACACCCGCTGCCATCCGTATCCGATCCTGTCCGTGAAATCTGGACGGATGGAAACCCTATTTTTACAACAGTTCAGGAATCGGATCGGATCGGATGAGAGCGCACAGGCGGTCCGCTCTCATCCGATCCCCCATAGAGGGCAGCGGGGGGCTGAGACACCTCCCTCTCCGCACTGCAAGCGGAGACGGAGCTGTCATCCGCCGGCTCAGCGGGGATCGCAGATCGCGGATCAATCCCCGCTGAGCAACACGGATCCGCCTACGGAGGCGGACCGCGTGAAAGAGGCCTAAGAGAATTGTCCACTTGCACCGTTTATTTACAGTATTCATTCACTTACATTTTGGCCCCTTTCACACTTATGCGATGCGATTTTGCGGCGCGATTTTGACGCGACTTTGCCGCGATTTTGAAAGCAATGGCTATGGCTCAAAACGCAATCAAATCGTGGCAAAGTAGTGCAGGAACTACTTTGAAGTCGGTGCGACTTCAAAACGCACTGATATGAATGGGGCTCATTGAAAATAATGGAAAACGACTTGTCATGCGATTTTGCGGTCCAAAATCGTGGGACAAGTCGCACTAGTGTGAAAGGGGCCTTTTTTGGATTTTTACTTATTGAGATATTCATTGCACAGATTATCCACCTGCACTGATATTGGATTCGTTCATTATTCCTACATTTATTTTTGAAGAATTACACTCTTTACACTACACCATATAGATTTGTTTTACCTACATGGATGCAGGTTACCATTTTTTTATTTAAGTCCCTTATGAATCAGCGCCGATTTTTTATTTTTTTTTTTATTTTTTTTTTAGTTATTGATTGACAGTGGGGACACTGATTAAAATTGGCTGATTTTTCTCTTTTGATTTATTTTACATTGTGGATTTGCACATTTCCATCTGTTGTTTACACCATCCACACCTCACCAGTTTCTTTGAGGTTAGATTATCTCTTAGTAGCGCATTGGTTCTCGTCATTTTATTACTACAGTAATCAGTGCTAAAAATATGCACTTTTACTGTAATAATGACACTGGCAGGGAATGGGTTAACACCAGGGGTCATCAAAGGGTTAAATGTGTCCCTAGGGGGTGCTTTCTAACTGTGAGGGGGATGCACACAGAGACCTGTATTCCTAAATAAGGGGAACACAGGAGCCCTGTGTTCATTACTGACAGAACAGTGGTCTGCCTTGTTTATAGTGTTATAGTTGGAGCAGAGAAGCACCTCACATACACGGATCACCATTACCTGGGTTGTGCCTGCACCTTTGCACATGAATTATATATATATATATATATATATATATATATATATATATATATATATGAACTTTTATATACTATATCATTCACCACCGGCACTTTATATGGACTTTGAATTTTGATATACCTATGCCATATATTTATTTATTGATTTATTTATTGATTCACGTATGCACATTTGCACATGATATTATATTTTATTCATATTTATATCACCAAGCACTTTACGGATTTGGATTCATTTATATTATTCACAGCATTATATATATTTATTGCTATTTATTTATTTATTTGTTTATTTATACACAGCACTTCATTATATACATTTGCATTATTTTGCACAGATAATTTTTTATGATGCTTATATGAGAATTAAGGTTTGAATATCAGCGCCGATTTATTTATTTATTTTCAATCACTTGCTCTCTGGGGAAAGAGAGGTTCACCCACTGGAACCTGGAGCCTTGTCGTAGGTCCAGGGTGGGTAGGAGACGGCGAGACCCTAACCAAGCTGCGGCGGTTTCGTGGGGTCTGAGGTGGTTATGGTGTCTGGTGGAGGGCTTGGAGCCCTCGGGAAGCACTAGGAGCATCCATCAATGGAGGTACCCAGTCAGAGTCCAGAGTGGGAAGGAGACGGCGAGACCCCAACCAAGCTGCGGGGGTTCGTGGGGTCTGAGGTGGTTATGGTGTCTGCAGGGCCGGTGCTAGACTGTTTTACGCCCTAGGCAAGATCAGCTACTTGCGCCCCCCGAAAAAAAAAAAAGGGAAGGGGTTAAAAACTGCTCTATGTCATATCCAGTGACCCTGATCTGATGGTTCCTCCATGTAATGCTGTCATACCCAATGACCCCCATATTCCTCCATGTCACACCTGGGGACCCTGATATTCCTCCATGTCATACGCGGAGACCCTGATGTTTTTCCATGTCACACCTAGGGACCCTGATGTTCCTCCATGTCACACCTGGGGACCCTGATGTTCCTCCATGTCACACCTGGGGACCTCAATCCTCCATGGCACACCCAGGGATCCCAATGCCTCATGGCACACCTGGTGACCCTAACCCCTGTTACACTTGTGACCCCCCTCTCCCCCATGTCACACCTGGTGACTGCGATTCCCCATGGCATATCTGGTGACCGCAATTCTCTTTCACACCAGGGATACTCCATCTCACACCCAGGGACCCTGATTCCCTGTTCTGGGGACACTTACTGGGCAGTATGAAGAGAGTGGCCTGCACTCTGCCCTCCTTCACCGTGATCCTGCTTATTCCTTCTCCCAGGATGCTCCTCTCCTGGACCACAGTGCTCACCACAGCTCCAACCGGCTCCTGGTGGAGGGAGAAGCAGCAGTCAGAGAGCTCCGCACCTCCTTCATCACCAACATCCTCAGACCATTCCGTTGCCTCGTCGCTTCTGCCCCAGTAAAGGTGCCACCCTCCAGTGCCAAGCTCAGGTTCAGCTCTCCTCCACTCCCAGCTTAATACCGACCCAGGGAAGTGAACGGCTGCCCACCAGCTCAGATTAGAGAGTCACTTCCCGCCCAGGGTTTAGGCTGCTCAGCTCCAGACAAAGAGGATCATTATGCAGGTAGCACTCCGGTGGGCTCCTTTCCTGCCCCTTGGGGCTCCCCCAACAATGGTGGAAAGCCAGCGCCTGGTAGTTCTGCCACTGCACCAGACACCTGGCATCTTCCTCTGTCCTTTCTTTCTCCCCCACTGCCGCCCCTCCCCTCAGCTCACAAGGATCATTCAGTGAGTGCTGACTCGTGGCTGCGCCCCTAGGTGGCAATGTGCCCTAGGCGGCTGCCTAGTTTGCCTAGTGGAAGCACTGGCCCTGGGTGTCTGGTGGAGTGCTTGGAGACCTCGGGAAGCACTAGGAGCATCCGTCAATGGAGGTACCCAGTCGGGATGCCAGTTCATCCTTTACAGAATCCATGCTTTCTTGTTGTTTACGCCCAATTCTGACCCTATCATCTGAATTTCGTAGCTTGAATCGAGACTGTGCAGACCATGCAATGTTTTTCCAGTCTTCTATTGTCCAATTTTGGTGAGCCTGTATGAATTGTAGCCTCAGTTTCCTGTTCTTAGCTGACAGGAGTGGCACCAGGTGTGGTCTTCTACTGCTATAGCCCATCTGCTTTAAGGTTGTGATGTGTGTTCAGAGATGGTATTCTGCATACATTGGGTGTAACGAGTGGTTATTTGATTTACTGTTGCCTTTCTATCATCTGGAACCAGTCTGCCCATTCTCCTCTGACCTCTGACATCAACAAGGCATTTATCTCCACACAACTGCCGCTCACTGGATGTTTCCTATTTTCCTTATTACCATTCTCCATAACCCAAGAGATGGTTGTGTGTAAACATCCCAGTAGATCAGCAGTTTTTGAAATACTCAGACCAGCCCGTCTGGCACCAACAACCATGCCACGTTCAAAGTCGCTTAAATCCTCTTTCTTCCCCATTCTGATGCTCGATTTGAACTTCAGCAAGTCGTCTTCACCACATCTAGATTGCCAAATTGCATCGAGCTGCTGCCATGTGATTGGCTGATTAGTTACATAGTTACATAGTAGTTGAGGTTGAATAAAGACAATAGTCCATCCAGTTCAACCTGTGTGGGTGTGTTTGGACATATTCATTTCCCATACCCCTGAATTTTTTGATCTTGAAAATGTATGTCCAAGAGTCTTTTAAAAGTAGCCATACTCCCTGCAGTTACTACCATTTGTGGAAGTGAGTTCCACAGTCTTATTGCCCTTACTGTAAAAACCCTTTGTGTAGCCTGAGGTTAAATCGCATTGAATGGCCTCGTGTTCTCTTGCACTCCTTGCATCGTTTCTTTTCTATGCTGAGATCACCATTGAGGTATTTGTAAATCGCTATCATGTCCCCTCTCAGGCGTCTCTTCTCTAGGGAGAATAAATCGAGCTCTTGTAAATGCTCCTCATAATTTACGCCCTCCAATCCCCTAATTAGCTTAGTTGCCTTTCTTTGGGCTCTTTCCAGTTCCAGCACATCCTTTCTGAGGATTGTCGACCAGAACTGGACAGAATACAGCAATTTGTCTTACCAAGCAATTGAACAGGTGTACCTAAAAAAGGTTAATTATAATGTATATATACTGTATGTATAGTAGAATAGTAGGTGAATTCTTTGTAACAGATTTCTTGACAATGTGGATAGGCTGAATAACCGCCAAGAGTTTGCCCTTTTTGTGGTGGAGCCCAGTTTAGCGCAGATGGACCTACAGGACTGATGTAGATGGGATGACTAGACACAGCTGAATCCGGTAAAACAGATGAAATGGATCAAGAGCTCATGTGAGCTAGTTGGATCCAGCGCTTTGTGTAATTCTGTCCAGAGGAAGACAAGTCTGGAGGTGTCTTGTCTTCACTGTTCTTCCCATGAGCACTCCTGGCACACAAGGGAGGAAGGGGGAGGCCTGGCTGTGTCACCATGGCCAGAAGCCTCTCCTAATCTGCTCCATCCTTCTACGTTTGGGTACGGATTCCCAGGCTTTATAACTGTGTATGAGAAATAAATGAGAATCAGTCTGTATGAGATGGGAGCGGCTGAGGACAGAAAAAAAGTTCTGGATGGAAAATGGAGAGTGCAGCCAGTGTATGCAGGACCCATGTAAAAGAAAATCACCTTGTCTCCATTTTGTGGCCAAATGCACCTCACCAAAAACCCAGTATTGCACTTTAAGGTGTCCACTAGAAGGCTGAACAGAGAAAGTGGTTCTGGATGATGAGGAAACATCAGGCAAGGACATTGGTGTTGTGTGTGCAGTGTGTGCAATGTGCCAATGGAACATTTTACCAAAAAAAATAAAAAATCACCCAGGGCAGCTCAGCAATAGCATGCAATACAAAGCTGCGGCAAGCAAAGCAAGCAGAATATTAGCATGCAAATATTCTACTTCTCTGGAATTTACTCCAGAGATAAAATAATAATCCTACCACTTTATAATACTCTGGTCCGGCCACATCAAGAGTATTCTGTCCAGTTCTCAATCCTCAGGAAGGATGTGCTGGAACTGGAGAGAGTCCAGAGAAGGGCAACAAAGCTAATAAGGTGACTGGAGGACCCTAATTACGAGGAACGACTACAAACATTACGTTTATTCACCTTAGAGAAGAGACTCTTGAGAGGAGATATGATAGTCATATACAAATACCTCAATGGAAATTCTAGTTTAGAGAATAAACTGTTCAGTCTCAGGGAATATAAGAAGACACGGGGCCACTCAAGGAAATTGGAGGAGAAGCAGTTTAACCTTAACCAGTTGTAGACTCTGGGCGTGCTAGACACACCCAAAAAAAAGTCATCATTGTACACAGGACGTCTAGTCCTTCTGCCCTGTTGCCAGTCCCAGTACATAGCACTTAAAGCGGAGTTCCACCCTGGGAAAGTTTTTTTTAATAAAAATACCCCCGGGACAGTCAGGGCTAGTGCATTCCACAATGGATAGCCTCTGAACTGTCCCGGGTTGCACTTACCTTTTAGAAGAAATACTTACCTTGAAAATGTATTGTCCAGCCCTGCCATCTCAGATGTGGGCAGCTTGAAGCCAACGCGATCCTCTTCTGTGTCCTCTTCCGTCTTCTTCGGTCCCACGATGCACTGCACCGGCCCCGCCATCACTTCCGGTGCCGCAGCATCATCCCTGCACAGCTTCTGGGCATGCCCAGAAGCTGTTTAGCAAGGTATGACGGCGCCTGCACCGGAACTGACGTCGGGGCCGCTGCAGGCGCATTGATTCCTGGGAGCGATGACGTTCAGCTCCCAGGAATCATTGCAAGCCAGGAAGTGATGAATCGCCGTGGCCGCTGAGGGGAGGAAGAAGGAAGTAAGGTAAGTATATTTTCTTCTAAACAAGGTAAGTAAAAAAAAAAAAAATTGCGATTATCCATTTGTTTTTCAGGTGACCCAGAGCAAGAAGATGGAGGTAAGTATAATTTTAGGGTGGAACTCCGCTTTAAGCTCTGATGAATCACAGCTGCATTGCCGAGTACACAGAGAAGGTCTGGCAATGTTTATCAACAACATTGCTTAGCTGCGAATACAGAAACCTTGTTTCATTTTGTATCTTTCTGTTTATTCATCTACAGATCAAAGGGATGAACTTTGATCTGCAGATGAAGTCAGTAAAAGAAACCTGTTTTTTTTTAAAATAAATGTTCCTCTGTTGAACCCCTTATTAACCACTTGACCTCTGGAAGATTTACCCTCCTTTATGACCAGGCTATTTTTTGCGATACAGCGCTGCATTACTTTAAGAGAAGGAGGAGAAGAACTGCACGGTTGTGCGAACCTGTGCCCAAATAAAATTTGGGTCTTTTTTTTCCCCCACAAAAATAGCTTTCTTTTGGTGGTATTTGATCACCTCTGCAGTTTTTATTTTTTGCGCTATAAACTAAAAAAGACGGACAGTTTTGAAAAAGAAAAACTATATATATTTTTTTTAATATCCAATAAAGAAAAAAAAAAATCAAATTTCTACATCAGTTTAGGCGAATATGTATTTTGCTACATGTTCTTTGGTAAAAAAAAATCCCAATGAGCGTATATTGATTGATTTGTGCAAAAGTTATCGTGTCTACAAACTATGGGATATTTTTTTTTATCTTTTAATTTTTTTTATTAGTATTCAGTGACTTATAGCAGAACTGCGATATTTTGCGGCCGACATTCTAACACTAACTCACACTTTTGACACTTTTTGGCAGCCAGTGACACTAATACAGTGATCAGTGCTAAAAATAGTCACTGACATTGACTGGAAAGGGGTTAACATCAGGGGCGATCAAAGGGTTAACTGTGTGCCTAGCCTGTGTTTTATTACAGTGTGGGAGGTGCTTTTTCTAGGTGAAGACATGAACCCATGTTCCTGCTTTGCAGAGACACAGGATCCATGCCTTCAAGTTGCGACTCTAGGAACAATATATGGGCAGTCAAAACTGGGGGGGGGGGGGGGGGGAACCACTAAATCACACCACTGAAAAAAAATGAAATACGTATATATGTAGCACTGCCCCCTGAGGACTGCTGGATAACACACTTTCGGGTCCCCCTAGGTTACCGTTAGCAACACCGACATTCAGGGATTAACACTTTACTTCTTCAATGATCAGTCCAGGGGTATGTACTAGTTGTTTTTGGTGTTTATTTTAAATAGGGATGGGAGAAGGGAAGAGTGGGATACTCCAAATTAAACTATTCACAACAGATGAGGACTCCTGTCTTGAAATGCAGCCAGGCTGCAGATTCACCTTGCCACTAGATGAATTTAAGTCAAGTCTCTGTTCAGACAACTTAATTGGATAGATTATCTTCAGGATACCTGCCTAGTATCCCCTTTCACTCCACATATTGACACCCATCCTCTGACTATCCTACACCGGGGTGGCCCCCCTCAGGTCAGGCCCATAGACTCGATCCCCTGTACTCACGATACTGTTTTTCAAGGGTCTCCAGTGTCTCTACCCCTCCAGTCAGTTCTACTGGACCTCTAGGTTCAGTTCCTTTCCTCTGGTCCCCAGGCCAACTGCCTGTGACCGCGTGCCACTGCTACAGAGGAGAAAGAGAGCTTTTTTTTATAGTTTAAAGCAATTTCAGCAAACAATTTACGCAGTAATAACCCCCAGTAATAGTGGCAGTTTACGCAGTAATAGCTACTAGTATTGGTTCCAATTTACGCAGTAATACCCTCTAGTATTGGTGCCAGTTTACGAAGTAACAGCCCCTAGTATTGGTGCCAGTTTATACAGTAATAGCCCCTATTATTGGTGCCAGTTTTTGCAATAATAGCCCCTAGTATTGGTACCAGTTTTTACGCAGTAATAGCCTCTAGTATTGGTGCCAGTTTATGCAGTAATAGCCCCTAGCATTGGTGCCAGTTTACACAGTAATAACCCCTAGTAATGGTGCCAGTTTATACAGTAATAACCCCTAGTATTGGTGCCAGTTTATACAGTAATAACCCCTAGTATTGGTGCCAGTTTACACAGTAATAGCTCCTAGTATTGGTGCCAGTTTATGCAGTAATAGCCCCTAGTATTGGTACCAGTTTATGCAGTGATAGCCCCTAGTATTGGTGCCAGTTTACGCAGTAATAAAGCCTAGTATTGGTGCCAGTTTACGCAGTAATAACCCCTAGTAATTGTGCCAGTTTATGCAGTAATAACCCATAGTATTGGTGCCAGTTTACGCGTTTATAACCCCTTGTATTGGTGCTAGTTTACGCAGTAATAACCCCTAGTATTGGTGCCAGTTTACGTAGTTAAAACCCCTAGTATTGGTGCCAGTTTACATAGTAATAAAGCCTAGTATTGGTGCCAGTTTACGCAGTAATAACCCCTTGTATTGGTGCCAGTTTATGCAGTAATAAAGCCTAGTATTGATGCCATGCTCTCGCGGAGAGGAGGTAGGGAAGAATAGGGAAGAATAGTGAGACCTGCCAACCACAGTGATGAAAGTGTTAAAGCCAGCCAGCAAGAGTGGCCACACACCATGGCGAGACTAAGGGGGAAGGCTGATACAGCACACCCCTCCATCTGGGACTCATGCCCCTGCAGCAGGGGTGCCCAACCTTTTGAGGAGCGAGGGCCACTTTAGTGCCTTGGTAGTCGGTCACGGGCCACAATTAGCGGAGCGGGCAGATGACAGGTGCACTCAGCATATACAGAGCAGACACGGATCCCCTTCTGTTTTTTTTTTAAGTGTATCGGATTGGAGATAGACGGGTGTAAACGGACTCAGGTCTATTTACATCTGCTGCTCTAAAGAGGTGAATTGAGCATCTGATTGGGTCCACCTAAAAAACAAACAGGTGGCCCTGATCAGACCAATCGTGTGAAAGGGGCCTAAGGCTGCTTTCACACGGATGCACTGCGGTGTACCTGCACCTCAACTGACCTCAATCTTCACTTCTTCCTCAGGATTCCTGCAGGTATCACTGGCTGCTGCTGTACCACAGGCTTGTAAGGCTTGTGGCTGCTGCCGGCTGTCCTCCAGGGCTGGTACTGCTGGTGGGTACTGCTGGCTTGTACTGCTGGTAGGTACACACCTCCAAGATGACCACTGCCTTGCTAAAGGAGCTGGGGGTAAAGGTGATGGACTGGTCAAGCATGTCTTCAGACCTAAACCCTATTGAGCATCTGTGGGGCATCCTCAAACAGAAGGTGGAGGAGCGCAAGGTCTCTAACATCCAACCGCTCTGTGATGTCGTCATGGAGGAGTGGAAGAGGACTCCAGTGGCAACTTGTGAAGCTCTGGTGAATTCCATGCCCTAGAGGCTAGAGGGTTACGGCAGTGCTGACAAATAATGGTGGCCACACAAAATATTGACATTTTGGGCACAATTTGGACATTTTCACTTAGGGGTGTACTTACTTTTGTTGCCAGCGGTTTAGACAATAATGGCTGTGTGTTGAGTTATTTTGAGGGGACAGCAAATTTACACTGTTATACAATCTGTACACTCACTACTTTACATTGTAGCAAAGTGTCATTTCTTCAGTGTTGTCACATGAAAAGATATAATAAAATATTTACAAAAATGTGAGGGGTGTACTCACTTTTTTGAGATACTGTGTATATATAATATATATATATTGTAACAGGAAGTCAGCTAAATCTGGGAATGTAGTCACAGGAAGGAGATACATTTCTACCTGATTTAGAAAGTCCATTAATTAATTTAGGGTGTTGGCTACAGAGCTAGCCAGCAGGAAGTTGAAAGGCCTTCACCTGTTCAGAATGAGGGAGTTAAGGCTCTATAATTTGTTCAGAGAAATTCCTATTGTTTGCTGCCTCCAGAAGCTGCATCCTGAAGCCATGTGGGCTGGGAGCAGGAGGACAGTCAGCGTGTGCCTCCCGACAGGATGTGTGGGCCTGGGAGAAGACCCCCCGGAGTGATGTGTGCCCGGGACGGTAACCAAGGGTGAATACGTCTCAAAGGTGAGAAGACGAACTGTTGATGTGAAAGAAACAAAAGGACTGTGTTGCCCTGTGAAGCTATTATAAAAGGACTATTGAGTGTCCGCTGAAGGACAAGGAAGTCTGCCCGACGGTAGGTTGGAGACAGACACTTAGGCAGGTTCCAGTTGTGAGAAGGTAGCCGCCCACAGAGGCAAGGATTTATTTTCTGTTTTATTTTATTTTGGATGTTTTGCTGCATACAGCCTGGTGAAGAAAACACCATTCAATAAACCACACTGTTTGTTTGCAAGCACTTGTCGGCTACCTCTCTGGGAAAACGCACCCCCCAAGGGGTCATCCACGCCTACCACCGAGCTAATCCCTCACATATGGTGGAGGTATGCAGTGGGCATAAGCAGAGATCCCTGCAATGGAGTGCATATGTTTGATGAACTTTGTCTGGTGCATGAGATTGCACAATCTATGTGTGCAGGAGAGAAGATCCTGACAGAAAAAAAAAAAAAAAAAAGTGTTTTAAAGAGACAGCGGTCTCAAAATTATTTGATGAACTTTGTTGTGTCTGGTGCAAGTGACTGCACAAACTGTGTGTGCAGGAAAAGAGATCCTGCAAGAGAGAGAAAAACTACATGTGTTGAAGAGACAGTGGTCTGAAAATTGTTTGCTGGACTGTGAAAAATTTGTTTGTGGAGTTATTGAAGATGGGGCGGTCCAAACGCCTGAAAAATGCAAAGATAGATGAAATGAGAGACCGGATTCTATGGATGGAGGGGATGTTGCCGTCTGAACCAGCCCCATCCATGCCTAAAGAGAGTCTACTAAAGAGGAAGGTTGTTGTCCCTAGCAACACTGATGAAACTGCTATGGAGACGCAGTGTGCTCAGATGAAAAGTAAGCTCAAAATGGAGGAGATGTTGAAACAACTGATTATATCAAATACAGCTCAACAGCAGGCAAATGCAGCTCAACAGCAGGCAAATGCGGATTTTCAGCGGAGCTTTGCAGCTCAACAAAAGGCTCATCAAGAGAGCATGGCAGGCTGGAAACAGAGACGCCAGCAGCCAATGGAGGCCATCGGTTTGGAAGAAACCGAGTATGTGTGCAGGGCTGAGTTGGATGCCTTGCAACGGAAAATGGAAGAAAAGGAACAAGCCTTGGAATTGCTTAAAATGGAGCATAGAAACTTGCAGGAAATGAATGAACTACTCAAGTCTCATGTGTCACAGTGGGAAGAATCCACTGCTCTTCTTTTGGTCGAGTTGCAAAAACGCAGAGAGACTATAATGGAGAAAGATACCATCCTCATGGAAAAGGAAAGTGAAATTCAGACTTTGCAGAAGCAAAGTATGGCTGATATGTTGGAGTTGCGTAATCAGCTGGAAAAAAGTCTTCAGTCTTTGGGAGCTACAAAAATAGACCTGCAGGAGTCGCAGGAACAGAATGTCGCTCTGAAAACGACATTGTCTCTCAGCGACAACGAGAAAAGTGAAAGAGAGGCTAAATTACTGAGTACTGTGTATGAGCTCACTACTTTGAGCAATGTGGTAAATGAATGGCGTGCGGACTGTGAAAGTTGGAAAGGGGAAGCCCAACGTGTCCAGCAGCAGTTAAAGGAGAAAGAAGCCTGTGTGGCAGAATTACATTCTTATTCCCAGATGCTAGCCAATGAGGTGAAGGCTCTTATGCAGGGAAAAGGAGATTGTGAACATAAGAGGGAAAAAGTAGAGGCACAGCTTCTGGAATCGCAAGTCAAGGTGTCAGAAGGTGACCGATTGTGTGCTAAGCTGTCAGAGAAGGCAAACCGACTGCAGGTTGAGTTGGACAATGTTACAAATCAGCTTTCTCAAGCAGACAGCAAATCTAGAGAAATTGCGGAAGATTTTTCTATCTTGGAATCGCAGCTGCAAGACACGCAGGAACTCTTACAGGAAGAGAGGTGTCAAAGGCTGAGTTTTAGCACAAAGCTCAAACAAATGGAAGATGAGAAAAATGGCTTCCTGGAACAAGTAAAAGAGGAGGCGGAAGCAAAGAAAAACCTATCAGAGCAAGTCGCAACATTGCAAGCTCAGATAGCGGATATGAAAAAACGCATGGAAGAAAGCGTTGGTTCATTACAGTGTGTTGAAGATGTGAAAAAGAAGTTTGATCAGATGCTTGGTGAAGAGAAGACTGTGTCTGCAAAATATGCAGAAGAACGCGCACGTGCAGAAACGGAGGTGCGTGATAACGAGAGCAAAGCCCTGTTCTTGGCTCGCTCTTTGGAGGAAGCTCTAGAGTGTAAGGCTGAACTAGAAAGTGTTAAACAGCTGCGTACAGAAATGGAAGAATTGGTCAGCTCCAAGGATGATGTTGTGAAAAGCGTTCAGGAGCTAGAAAAGTCTAAGCGAGCCTTAGAACAGCAAGTAGAAGAGATGAAGATTCCGTTGCAGGAACTGGAAGAGGAATTCCAGGCAACAGAGGATCTGTCCCAAAGAGGGGATAGTGTGCCTGATGCAGTTTTTAAAAGGATCAGTGTTTTGGGGTCTGTCCTGAGTGAGCCTCAGAAATGTGACGACATGTGGCTTGAATCACCCCTTTGGAATAAACCGTTCCTTCAAAAACTTCAAGCATTGGAAAATGTATCATTAGAACTTCAGCAAACAAAGGAGCTGAGTAAGAAATGTGGTGATTTCTCAGTTCAGGCTGAAAACCTAGTGGAGAAAACTAAGGCTGTTGGTGAAAACGTGAAGCAAATGAATAAGTGCCTTTCAGGGAGTGTTTCCAAAATGGAACTGGTGAAAGACGGGTGGCAGAAGTTTGATCGTGATCTTGAGATGCATTCCATGTGGAATTCAGATAGAGAAAAAGAACTAGGTGACCTTGAGCGGTCAAATAGTTCAGCAGAAAGTGCATTGAAGAAACCTGTAAAAGAATGTGTTGCAGTTCCATGCTTCTTCACTGATGCAGAGAGGAGGTCTATAATGGATACCACCCAGATCGCTGGGTTCAACTGTGTTGTTGCCTTTGACCCCTATGTTGGTGGAAGGAAAGTTGATGATGTTCTGGTTGGCTACTTCTGTGAAGAGTTTGGCAAGAAATATAAACTGAATATCAAATCAAATAGTAGGCCTTTACTGCGACTCGCTCAGGAGGGCGAAAAGTTTAAGAAGTTGATGAGTGCAAATGCTTCAGATCTGCCTATGAATATGAAATGTTTGAATGATATTGATATCTCTGGGAAAAGGAACAGGGGTCACTTTGAAGAAATGTGTGACAGCCTGTTGTCTCAATTGGAAAATCCTCTGCACAGCATCTTAGAGCAAGCAAAGCTCAAGAAGGAAGATCATTCCCTTTTACAACAAAAAGTCAATGATTGTGTACAGCTGTATGGAGAGGCAACTCAAGTCACAGAGGGATGTCAAGAGTCCCTACTTGGAACAAAGCTTAGTGAAGCAAAGGTTCTCAAAGTTTTGTGGAAAACATTTATTGATTGCAGAGAGAGGCGTCTTAAGAATGTTGAAGACATTAAGACTAGCCCAATTGAGTTGCCTATGGATCACGGTCCTCCATGGTGGATTGGACAGACGGTTATGAGGGACAAGCTGTCTGACATTTATGAGAAAGCTGTCAATGAAGATGACAGAAACGAGAAGGAGCGAAATGATGCCAAAAATGCAGTTGAAGAATGTGTATATGAGATGAGAGACAAACTGTGTGGCATTTATGAGAAATCCGTCAATGAAGATGACAAAACAGTTTCATCCGGAAGCTTGAGGATAATAGGAGGCTTATCAGTGAGTCAGCAGTGCTTGACACATGCGTGCCTGGAAATCTGTGTCCCAACCCTAGGGTTGAAACAAGAGGGGGGGGTATGTAACAGGAAGTCAGCTAAATCTGGGAATGTAGTCACAGGAAGGAGATACATTTCTACCTGATTTAGAAAGTCCATTAATTAATTTAGGGTGTTGGCTACAGAGCTAGCCAGCAGGAAGTTGAAAGGCCTTCACCTGTTCAGAATGAGGGAGTTAAGGCTCTATAATTTGTTCAGAGAAATTCCTATTGTTTGCTGCCTCCAGAAGCTGCATCCTGAAGCCATGTGGGCTGGGAGCAGGAGGACAGTCAGCGTGTGCCTCCCGACAGGATGTGTGGGCCTGGGAGAAGACCCCCCGGAGTGATGTGTGCCCGGGACGGTAACCAAGGGTGAATACGTCTCAAAGGTGAGAAGACGAACTGTTGATGTGAAAGAAACAAAAGGACTGTGTTGCCCTGTGAAGCTATTATAAAAGGACTATTGAGTGTCCGCTGAAGGACAAGGAAGTCTGCCCGACGGTAGGTTGGAGACAGACACTTAGGCAGGTTCCAGTTGTGAGAAGGTAGCCGCCCACAGAGGCAAGGATTTATTTTCTGTTTTATTTTATTTTGGATGTTTTGCTGCATACAGCCTGGTGAAGAAAACACCATTCAATAAACCACACTGTTTGTTTGCAAGCACTTGTCGGCTACCTCTCTGGGAAAACGCACCCCCCAAGGGGTCATCCACGCCTACCACCGAGCTAATCCCTCACAATATATATATATATATATCTATATATATATATACAGTATATATAATATATATATATATATAGATATATATATATATATATATATATATATATATATATATATATATATGTGTTATATTATACAGGGGTGACATTACCGCTCTCCAGAAATAAGTGATAAGCTGTTACATTATTGGTGGACAGATATTGTTCTGTCTTGCAGTTGTCCTCATCTAGGATTCAGTGCTGTAATATGCAATCTATAGATTTTATATCATGAAGATTTCCAGCCTCACTTTACAAAGAAGGAAGAAGTGTATAAGATGTTCATATTTCTGTGGTTTATCTGTACATCAGGATAACACAATACTAACACAGATATGAGGAGTTCATTATGGACCCAGATTATTGATCCCACTTGGCTTCTGGCCTGTTTTCTATGTTTGGGGGGATGCACTAGAAAGGTGAATTCCTGCAGTGAGGTCCATAGACATGTCAGTATGAGAGCCATAAGGAACCTGTCCTCTAATGGCACTTTTCCGCTGCAAGTACCGGCTCGGCTCTACTCGGCCCTGCTTGGCCCTGTTTGCTTTTCCACTGCTGGTACCGCATGGTACGGTGTTGGAACGGTTCGGTACGGTATGGTTTGCTTTTCCACTAAAGTAGTACTAAAGTTAAGTGGGTGGGATAACAACGGGGTGGGTGGGATTCTCTGACCAATCAGTGGCTAGTAGTGACTGCATGCAAAGGATTATGGGATATGGTACCGGGTATGGTACCTCTTGGAACCACAATCGAGTAGGTACTGTTTTTGAGAGCCGTACCGTTCGGTTCCATGCAGTGGAAAAGCGCCGCTGTACCGTACCGTACCGAACCGTTCCTACACCATACCATGCGGTACCAGCAGTGGAAAAGCACAAAAGCGAGCCGAACCGTTCGGTTCCATGCAGTGGAAAAGCGCCATAAGAGTGGATGTAATGTTGGTGGCCACCGCAGGAACTAGAATACAAATCATAAAGATAGCGCTCCAAAGTAAGATAAAAAAAACTACATTAACAAAACTTCACAAGATATAAAGTAAGACATCATCAATATCTCTGCCCAGGTTAACCACCCCAGGATGTTACCACTCACTATCAATAATACAAGTACCTACAATTCCAGGCATGCAGTCACTGAGAGGCAGGGGGTCCATATCCAGGAACATGACGACAAATACTGATACAGTAATAGATATAAGAGTGCAATAAGGTTGTGTTTAGAGACATACAGCAGACCTTGCCAACCCTTCGGCTCTGACATATACCGCAGAGCTGTACAGAGAACCCTGATCCAGTGACATCTGTCTCTCTAATAGAGAAGCTTACACTCTAATGTTCTCCTACAGTCACACACTATTATGATTAAACATTTATATAGCTCTAACATATACCGCAGTGCTGTACAGAGATCACTGAGCCAGTCACATCAGTCTCTGTACCAGAGGAGCTTACACTCTAATGTCCACCACAGTCACACACTATTGTTATAATACATTTGTATAGCTCTGACATATACCACAGTGCTGTACAGAGAACACTGAGCCAGTCACATCAGTCTCTACACCAGTTGTTGTGTGTGCTGCAGCTCTCCCTCTCCAGACACCAGGGGGCCAGGTGAGTTCCCTGGCCTCAGTGAGGATGGGAGATTCTGGGGATGACCCGGCAATGATCCACTTGAGGGATCTGACCTGCAAGTCCAATCCACATCTTCACCTGAAGACCTCGGCTATGGCCCTAAAAAGGGGAATCTACCCCCGCTTTCAGACAGCTGGTTGCGGATCATCTAAAGAGAATAAAGAAGGAGGAGGAAAAGCTGGTGACCCTGAAAGCAGACTACAGAAAAAAGAAAGCTGTGCATGATAAAGCATGGAGCAAGAAGTGTCAGAGTCTGAAACCAGAGGGTGATGTTTTGGAGGACGCCAAAAACGCCAGAAGTATCTGGTCAAAGTGTTGAAGGAGAAAAGCGGAGCTTTCAAGGAAAAGATCCAGAACGAGGAAAGGTTCCAGAGGATGAGGGATGACACCAGTCACGGAAAAGCATCGGCGGTGGCAGTATGGGTGGAGAGTGAGGAGGGGGTCCTGGATGCTGCCCCCGAAATCCCATTCACCTCAGGATCTGCTTCACCGGAAGAAATGGCGGCCTCTCTCCCGCCCCAGCAAGCTGGAGGAACAGCCCAGGAGGTAGAGGAAAATGGCGGAGGGCTCGTAAACTTTATTCAGGAAATCGGCGCTATTCTTCAATCTTCAAATAATTGTAAAATAACACCAATGTGCTAAGATGAATAAAAGAATAATCAACTCTATTAAAGTAGGCATGTCCAACCTGCGGCCGGGGGGCCACATGCAGCCCGGAACCCCAGGCAATGCGGCCCACTGCTCCCTGACAATTATTTTTCTGCTGGGGAGGAAGGAAGTCAGGTCGGGGGCATGGCCACAGTGGCTTCCAACTAACGGTAGGCAAAGGCTGCCTCGGAGGGGAGGGGGGGGGGTGGGGGGAGACGAGCATGTGCAGTGTTTCTGACTCCTACCACCATGGCCACTTCAAATCACTGAAGTGGTCATGGTGGTTTGAGTGTTCCTTTAATATCCCTCAGTAGAAGTAAACCTCTGTATACTGATTCCATTTCATTTTATCATCCTCTAGTTGTGTTAAATTAGTGCGGGGGGTGCGCCGGTGCGGGAAGGGTGCGGCGGCATTTTATTACTTATATACCTTAACTATAGTGTATATTTTATATGCGGCCCAAGAAAATTTCTCTACACTCAATGTGGCCCAGAGAAGCCAAAAGGTTGGACACCCATGTATTAAAGTATCCTCTTATGTGATAATTAACCTATCTTCATTAGGATATTCGAACAAGTGCAAGTATATAAATTAAGTGCCAATGGATAAATCCGTAAAATTGATATGAAACAAAAATTCTGTGTATCTTCTAATAAATATCCAAAATTTCTACAAATGTGAGAAATAATTATGTGAATGTATAAATAAAAACCATGATGTGAAAAAATTTTTTTATCCGTAATGTAAAAAATAATAAATCCTTTTGTGGATAAATGTAGAAAAGAAAAATCTTGATGTAAGTGAATAAATGAATCAATGTATCTTCCTAATCCAAAACAAATAATATCTGTGATGAATAGTGTGAGACCGTGCTGAAAGAAATTCTCACTGATGAGTGTATCCACAATGTGTCAAGTAAAAATACTAATAAAACAAAACAAATCTGGGAAAGAAAAGTTCGTATAGATAATCAATTGTCCCAATCAAATGCAATCTGTGTAAATGGAATAAGTGCACTCCTGTGTGCAAAAAAACAATTCAACAAGTGTCCAAGAGAAATGAAAAACAAAATAATCCCAATTGAATCCAAAGTGTCCTGTATAATTCAGTTGTGCAATTCTATGTGCAAACCAATCTTCATACAAGTTATCCAGTAAAAAAGAAATGCCGATCCTCAAAGACCTTAAGGTGTGCAGTGGCCTCTTACCTCAAACACACATAATGTTCGTATGTGTGACAACCAGTGTTGAGATTCTCTTTGCTCCCGGTTCGCTCCACGGGTTATTCCTCTATCCTGGATGAATGGCTGAATCCTTCCTTGTGCCGATTCAAATGGTGAAAAACGCTGATCTTCCGCTGCGGACTACTGCCGATTTACCTCATAAGAATGTGAAGGAGAGATCGCTCATGGTGTGGTATCATCAAAAATAGGTTTATTAAAGAAAAAGTAATGCACTTACAGCAAAAAATTAAAAATGAACTTGACACCGCTAGCAAGCGGTCTGCAAACAGACTTCCGGTCACGGCCGTAGACACGGAAGCTACGTCACCCGGCTCCTCCCGACGCGTTGCGTCACTAGATCACGTGACTTTATCAAGGGATAGGGGAGATACATTGATTCATTTATTCACTTACATCAAGATTTTTCTTTTCTACATTTATCCACAAAAGGATTTATTATTTTTTACATTACGGATAAAAATTTTTTTTCACATCACGGTTTTTATTTATACATTCACATAATTATTTCTCACATTTGTAGAAATTTTGGATATTTATTAGAAGATACACAGAATTTTTGTTTCATATCAATTTTACGGATTTATCCATTGGCACTTAATTTATATACTTGCACTTATTCGAATATCCTAATGAAGATAGGTTAATTATCACATAAGAGGATACTTTAATAGAATTGATTATTTTTTTATTCATCTTAGCACATTGGTGTTATTTTACAATTATTTGAAGATTGAGGAACAGCGCCGATTTTCTGAGATTTTTAAGTTACCATTTACAGTGGGGACACTGATTAAGATTGGCCGCTGTTCTTTATATTTTTTTGCACACCTTTTCTATTCCATTGCATTAGAAGTAGTTCCTGATGTTTAACCCTCTAGGTAGTGCACTGGTCCTCGCTTTTTTATTTTATTCAGGAAATGGAGTCTCCCTTAACTGGAAGAGCCTTTCGCTTTTCAGCGGATTCAGCGGATGATGACGACGGTGAGGGAGATGGTGTAGACTCTGTACCTGGACCTTTAACCACTTCAATACAGGACACTTTCACCCCCTTCCTGCCCAGGCCAATTTTCAGCTTTTAGCGCTGTTGCATTTTGAATGACAATTGCGCGGTCATGCAACACTGTACCTAAACTAAATTTATGTCATTTTTTCCCCCACAAATATAGCTTTCTTTTGGTGTTATTTGATCACCGCAAGGTTTTTTCTTTTTTGCTACAGAAATAAAAAAACACCAAAAAGTTTGAAAAAAAAAAGAGTTTTTTTGTTTATGTTATAAAATTTTGTAAATAGATACGCTTTTTCCTGCACTGATGAGAACTGATGAGGCCACACTGATGAGGAGGCACTGATGGGGTGGCACTGATGATGAGGCACTAATATGCAACACTGATGGGCACTGATAGGTGGCACTGATATGCAGCACTGATAGGTAGCACTGATAGGCACTGATAGGTGGCACTGATGGGCACTGATAGGCAGCACTGATGGTAATGATTAAGCACACAGTCAGTGTGTGAAACGCGTCTACCTTGTCACGATTGTCCTCAGGGCCGGCCTTTGGGGTGTGCGAGCTGTGCGGCCGCACAGGGCGCCATGGGCAACAAGGGCGCCGTGCGGCCATCACAGCTCGCAGAGGATCAGGCGATTCAGGTCGCACAGCGGGAGGTGAGCGGCGACCGCGGCCTGGACAGGGTTAACACAGGCCGCGGCCGCCGCTTACCTCCCACCGTGCGGCCATGCCTCGGTCACCTATTGTTGCAGTGAGGCGAGCTGTGTATCACTCACACAGCTCAGCCTCCGATCCTTCCACGCTGACTTCCCGCCCACATATCCCCGGGAGTGTGGGCGGGCGGGAGTAGGAGAAGGGGCGGGGCGAGGAGGAGCTGACGATCTCTCCTCTGGCGTCAGTGCAGGGAGGGAGGAGAGATCGTCAGCTCCTCCTCGCCCCGCCCCTTCTCCTCCTCCTCCCGCCCGCCCACACTCCCGGGGATGTGTGGGCGGGAAGTTTAAAGAAAAAGAAAGCTGCAGACAACGTAAGGTAAGTGAGGTCTCTCCTTCAAAAAATGTAAGGGGGGGGCTCTGTGATATAAGGGGGGGCTCTCTGATGTGGGGGGCTATGTGTGGTGAGGGGGGCTTTGTGTGGGGGTCTGTGATGTAAGGGGGGGCTCTCTGATGTGGGGGGCTCCATGGGAAGGGGGGGTCTGATGTAAGGGGGGCTTTGCGTGGGGGGGTCTCTGATGTGAGGGGGGCTTTGTGTGTGTGTGGGTGTAGGGGGTCTCTGATGTGAGGGGGGCTTTGTGTGTGTAGGGGGTCTCTGATTTTAGGGGGGCTTTGTGTGGGGGGTCTCTGATGTGACGGGGGCTCTCTGATGTGGGGGGCTCTGTGGGGAGGGGGGGGTCTGATGTAAGGGGGGCTTTGTGTGGGGGGTCTCTGATGTTAGGGGGGCTCTGTGTGTGGGGGGTCTCTGATGTGTGGGGGGGGTCTCTGATGTAAGGGGGCTTTGTGTGGGGGTCTCTGATCTAAGGGGGCTCTGTGTGTGGGGTCTCTGATGTGAGGGGGGCTTTGTGAGGGGGGTCTCTGATGTTAGGGGGGCTTTGTGTGTGTGTGTAGGGGGTTTCTGATCTTAGGGGGCTTTGTGAGGGGGTCTCTGATGTGAGGGGGCCTCTGTGTGGGGGGTCTCTGACGTAAGGGGGCTTTGTGTGGGGGGGTCTCTTATGTAAGGGGGCTCTGTGTGTGGGGTCTCTGATGTGAGGGGGGCTTTGTGTGGGGGGTCTCTGAAGTGAGGGGGGCTTTGTGTGTGTGTAGGGGGTCTCTGATCTTAGGGGGCTTTGTGAGGGGGTCTCTGATGTGAGTGGGGCCTCTGTGTGTGGGGTCTCTGACGTTAGGGGGGCTTTGTGTGGGGGGGTCTCTGATGTATGGGGGGCTTTGTGTGGGGGGTCTCTGATGTGAGGGGGCTCTGTGTGGGGTGTCTCTGATATAAGGGGGCTCTGTATGTGGGGTCTCTGATGTACGGGGGTCTCTGATGCAAGGGGGCTCTGTGTGTGGGGGGGTCTCTGATGTGAGGGGGGCTTTGTGTGGGGGGGCTCTGTGTGGGGGGTCTCTGATGTGATGGGGGCTCTGTGTGTGGGGGGGCTTTGTGTGGGGGGTCTCTGATGTAAAGGGGGCTCTGTGTGGGGGGTCTCTGATGTAAAGGGGGCTCTGTGTGGGGGGTCTCTGATGTAAAGGGGGCTCTGTGTGGGGGGTCTCTGATGTAAGGGGGGCTCTGATGTGACAGGGGGCTCTGTGTGTGGGGGGGCTTTGTGTGGGGGGTCTCTGATGTAAAGGGGGCTCTGTGTGGGGGGTCTCTGATGTAAGGGGGGCTCTGATGTAAGGGGGGCTAAGTTATTAGTGATCATAAAAAAGAAAAGTAAAATAAAGTGCAAAAAAGGTGCAAGAAAATGCGCGGGGGGGGGGGCGCCACAGGATTAGCTCGCACAGGGCGCCTGATCACCTAAGGCCGGCCCTGATTGTCCTATTTGGATGTCCAGTCAATAAATCTGGATTTTGACTCAACCTGGAGTGCTGCCAATTCCTTTTCCATTATCAAGTTTTCACTGAGGCGAGCCGGGGCATGCACCGATGTGAGTCATCAGGCAATTACACCACCTTGAGCAGTGAGTTCTTGTCTTTTCAACTGATGGGCACTGACGGGCACTGATAAGCGGCACTGATGGGCAATAATGAGCACTGGTGGGCGGCACTGATAGATGGCAATGATGAGCACTGGTGGGCGGCACTGATAGATGGCAATGATGGGCAGCACTGATAAGGAGGGCACTGAAAGGGTCCCAGAGCCCTGATTGGCATCCCTGGTGGCCATGGGTGGGTATCCCTGGTGGCCATGGGTGGGCAATCCCTGGTGGCTCTAGTGGCATCCCCCAAGGGTCTGCACTGGTAATCAATGCTCTGATTACCAGCACAGACCCCCCCCCCTGTCAGGAGAGCTGCCGATCGGCTCTCCTCTACTCGTGCCAGCCAGGCACGAACTGAGGAAAGCCGATCAATGGCACTTCCTATTTACTTGATAGCCTTGTCTCGAACAATGGAGATCTGGAGAGGATCTATGAAGTTAAACTCTTGCTCAGGGAGTTTCAATATGACAGGCATGCCTCTTTGGTTCTGGAAAGGGATTATGGTAAATATCACCCGCCCGACCCTTACCAGAATTGCAAACAAGGTAGAGCAGTTAAGTCAGTTGTAGGTCTGGTTGACAGTATGGGTTCCTTGACCAAGTCCAAGTTGGGGATCCTGGAAACCGCCAGGTCTTTATGCTGACCTCCTGGGCAGGAGGGACCTTGATCGGGCTGGCATGTCAGGTTTTCTGGATTCTATTCCAGGACTGGGAAATGGCAGTTCTCTGGTGAGTTTGGCAGAGGACATCACTGCAGATGAGGTGGTTATAGCTATTAAGAAGTTGCCTGGACCAGATGGATTGACATCCATCTGTGTTTTACAAGCACCTTAAGGTTACTCTTGCCCCGTATTTGGTGGAGGTTTTTAATGGCTGTCTGAGAGAGGGTTCACTCTCTTCCTCTATGCAACAATCTGTGGTGATTCTTCTGTCAAAGGGTAAAGATTCTTCAAGAATTTGGAACTGGCGGCCCATTAGCTTTCTCAATGTTGATAGGAAGAGACTGGCAAAAATAATTTTCTGGCATTTATCATCTGTAGAGGGCAATATACTTTCTCGCCACCAGCACTGTTCGGTTCAGGGTAGAATCACTTTTTCAGTGGTGTTAGCTGTCTGGGAGGCCCTGGAACGGTGCAGGGCTGCAGACTGGGGAAATTACCTGCTGGCTTTAGATCAGGCAAAAGCTTTTGATCTGGTCAGTCATGAGTACCTATGGCTGCTCCTTGGCATGTATGGCCTGAAGGGGGGCCTTATCGATTGTCTAAATACTTTGTACAGCAGGGCTGAAAGCTTCATGCTTGTGAATGGTTGGATCAGATGGCCTTTTGAGATTGGCTCAGGTGTGTGTCAGGGGTGTCCTTTGAGTCCTCTGCTATACACGTTCACAATCAATCCCTTCATCAGGAGGTTAGAGAGCGGACCGTTGTGCGGAGTGCCTTTGGGCATTCCTGGTGAGCCTCCTTTGAGGGTTCTGACCTATGCTGATTACGTGTCTGTTTTCATCTCTGGCACAATGGAGGCGGAAGAGGTGGTCTTGGTGATGGAGCAGTATGCTGAGGCATCCGGCTCAAAGATCAATCAGGATGAAAGTGAAGTTTTCTGGATGGGAGAGGAAGGCAATAGCTTTGAGCTTCTAGACACCTTCCCAGAGCCCCGGCAGGAAATTAAAGTTTTAGGCATCAAATTTGGTCCTGGTGATTACGGCCTTGCAAATTGGGAAAGCAGGCTATAAAATGTCGATGCCAAGGTTGCCAGCTGGAAGGAATGGATGCTTACAGGGAAAGGATTGCCCTAGTTAAAACTTACATGATCCCTGTATTTCTGTATGTCAGCTTTGTCTGTGTTTTACCAGGGTCTCTCTATGCGTAGATTTACAGCTTTTTCATCCAGCTGTTATGGGGGAACAAACTGAACCTCAATAGGAGGTCTGTAACCTACCTTCGCAGGGGGATATATGAGCTAGGTATCGTCAACCCGTGGTATTTTTTTCTCTGATGTTTTTGAAACATAATTTTGGAAACATACTGGCAGAGGAACCGCCTGAGTGGGTTGTTTTTTTTTCAGTGTTTGTTTAGGCCTTTTCTGCGAAGTTGGGAGAATGGTGGGTCAATGAAAAGCCTGAGGGTCCAACATGGTAAACTCCTGGCTTATGTTGCCCTGTGCCTGAAAATGCTTCGGCAGTGGCGAGTGACGGTGGAGGAAATTAAGTCTCTTCCTAGGAAGGCCCTGGAGAGGAAGGCTGTTGAATCTGCCTTTAGCGAGCCACTGGCCTTGAGGGATTGCCCAGGCCATGTTAGGAGGGAGGGCCTGCGTTTGAGTAATCTGGATAGAATCCCTTTGAAGTTTCCAGATTTGGCCTGGCTCTCTTTCCATGGGAGACCTATGTGAAGGGCAACTTGAAGCATTGCTCTGCAGAGAACTGTGGTTGTCCAAGAGTGGAGTATGGCTATGTGAAGGAGATGATGGACCATTTCTTTCTTCAGTGCCCCTTCAATATAGAAGTCTATAAGCGGGTGGGTGGGGCTCTGGGTATCCCTTTCCTTTCCTGCTTGAGTTATGCGGAGTGGTCATACGGGTCGTTTGGGACGCATCAGGATTTTGATTTTGAGACACTTTTTCTAGTTAGCTTAGTAGTCTGTTACTTCGCATAGAATGCACAATGTCAGGTTTCCACTCAGAAAAAAGTCCTTCCTTTCGAGGTGGTGGTGCACAATGGGTGAGGTTGTGAAAATTCGGAGTCTTGGGGGCCTGGACAAAGGCGTGGAGGAATTTCAGGTCCCAGTAGCTGCTGCCTGTCAGTCTCTGGGTGTGCGGCTTTTCTTTTTGTCCTTTCATGTCCTCTAGTTTTCTATAATATTGGATTTTTGAAAAAAGGCTGCATGCATGGGATAAATGTGTAATCGTTTCTTAGCCTGAGGGGGTGTTTAGGTGGAGGTTAAGGCTTTGTTGAGTTTAGTTATGATAGTAACAATTTTCTGTTTCTATGCTAATGTTAGCTATTTTTGTTTATATATATATATATATGTAGCAGGTTTTCCAGGCATTGTGCCTGATGTGGGTCTGCCATCCGTACCGGTAACCTCTCCAGCCCATGTGAGCTGTAACCCTGGGTGTGAGAACTGAAGCATTGACAACTCCGGCATCTATGTTTGTGATTTTTTTATTGTTTTTAAGGAGATGGGAGAAGGGAATGAGTGGGATACACCTTTAGGCTTCAACTATATACACTTGGGACTTTGTTCCTGAAAAATGCCCGTTGGCGCTTCCTTGACGCCAGCCGGTGCCAGCCAACGCTCACGAACACTCTGTAACACAATAGAAGTGCTGAATCCTCGACTTGTAGTCCAGAAGATCCAGGACTGTGAACTGTAGAATTACTGACACTGCTGCAATGTATAGTCACTGAATACTTCCCTCCCGCCTTGCACTGGCTTGACGTAGTATGTTGTAGAATTCTGTAAAGCTGTAACTTTAACTGGCACACTCTGTACAATTCAGGGCCCAAATGCAGGTGCCCCCTTTAACTTGAATTCTTCAGGGTCCACTGACTATGTACCCCCTCTGTAACTTCAGGGTCCTCAACCTAGGTACCCCCTTTACAGCTAGCTAGCTGGCACTGGATCCCAGAACCTCTTCCGGAGTGGTCCCCTCTAACTTCAGGCAGACCCCCAGGGGGCAATCCTCAGTACTCACGACCTGTGTAGGCTTTCCTGGGACTGGACCCCTCCCGCTCTCCGCAGGCTCTTGGCACACCGGATCCCCTCAGCTCAACTCAGCACTCTCTGGATACTCAGACGACACCCCGAGATATCCGCTTCCTCAGACAGAAGGAGAGACAGCCGCACTCTCCATCCTGGGACTCTGCTCCCGCCAAAGACACCGTGTCACGCACTTCCCCCAAATTTATACCCACTCCCAGAATCCCTTGCAGCATAATCTGCCTGCTGGGGTAGTTACAAGCTTGGATGTGTCCCCTGATTGGGCTTCCTCCACGGCCCTAAGAGGAACCTTTTCACAGAAGCCAATGGGGGTACTTCCCTCTCAGTAAGCACATCTAACTAAACAAATCACAGCTCTGCTATTAGGCAGTCAAGACCCAATATACATTTTCCCAGCACCTACCTGTAGGGTGCTACATATATATATATATATATATATATATATATATATATTTTTGTATATATGTAAATATGTTTTTATTATGCTTGTGAGATTTTTAATAAACAAAAATTTACACTCACACACAATCTAATGCGGGGCCAAAGATTACTTTTTTTTTTTTCATCAGCCAAGCAAAGTGGATGAAGGAATCGTCCCCAGTGAGAAATTGAATTATGGCACCCTGGGACGCCTCATTGTCAGAATACACTAATCAGCAGCTGCAGCCACTGATCAAGAACTATTTTCTAACATTCCCATTCGACAGAAGTCAAGTGGAACTGACCACACATGGGTTGAAATTCAGCCAGTCCCTGCTGAACCAGCAAAGTTTCAATCCATCTATGGCAGCTTGAAGTGCCTGGCCTCAGGTGATACACACAGATGAACCAAATCCTCCTACATAAGTTGTACTTGTTTATCTGCAGTCCTCTCTCCTCTACATCGGTTCAAAGTGCTGAATTTTAAAGCTTGTCTGCGAGTTTAGAAAAAAGGGGACGGAGAGCTGATGTTACACTCTGCAGAGCTCAGTGAGGAGAGCTCTGGGAGCTGATTGGAGGGAAGGGACACAACCCCCTTCACACAGCACACAGGAACAGAGCTGAGGGTTTCAATCAGCTGGAGATCGATCCCCTGTCACCTTTTATTTCTTGGTGTCAGGAAAGTGATTAATGCAGATAGCAAAGGAAGGAGGCAGTAGACAGAATTGATACCCTGTGCTCTGAATTGAGACAAGTACGCACTATACAGGGATATGCTTTGTTCATATTTAATGTCTGAGATTTGCATCCGCTTTATGGCCAATTTAAATTGGAAGTCAGATAATTTACTCATTTATTTCTGGGCTGTAGTTGGAAACCAACACAAAGACAAAAACAGCATACAAATCCTATAAGGTCTTTTATAGGAAGGAAACCCAGGACCTCAGCACTGCAAGGCAAGCATGCCAACCATTTAGCCGCCATACTGTCTATGTTTCCACCCAAACACGTCCAATGGCTCGGCCGGTTATCCTGTTCGGCTTATCTTTTTGACAGGCTGAACTTTTGCCCTGCGCAATAAAGATATTCAGATACACTTCTGCTCCGGCTTCATTGTCTTCAGTTTAAATTTACTGTAATTTCGGATTTCTCACCGTATAAAACAAAAATCATTTTACTTTCCCACAGTGTGAAATATTTCGTGAGATTTCTGCCGCCCTCGGCCTCTCCCTCCCAGGAGTGTGCGATGGCCGGAGAAGGATAATTACAGGCCAATCCGTCCAAGAGAAGTTGGACGGCGAGGATGAGATTCCCGTTATACGTTGGAGCGATGCGCGGCTGAGCGTTCCCAGAGCCGCGCCTTGACTTTCATTCCGTCCATACATCACCGGGCGCACCACTGACAGTCCGCCCAAATATCTGTATGGAAAGGCTGTGCCGTGTGCGACTATAATGTGACACAGCTGGGTCCCTTCTCTATGATAATGTATATTCCCCGCCGGAGATCCTTTACATCATCCTACAGATCTCAGAGATGGAGGGAAGAGTAGTCACAGCTTCTGTTACAGTTCTGTAAATCCCAAATTTATTCTTTAGTAAATTTGGCATCATGTCTCACTGTATACAGTTTTATTATTCAGCTCTCACCCCTGTACACCGGAGCAGGGCAATCTTTACATTTCTGCTATTACATTACTAAAGATACCAAAGTAATATATATATATACAGTAAAACCTTGGATTGCGAGCATAATTCGTTCCAGAAACATGCTTGTAATCCAAAGCAATCTTATATCAAAGCGAATTTTCCCATAAGAAATAATGGAAACTCAGATGATTCGTTCCACAACCATTTATTCATAAATCCTTCAGTTTATAGTCTATATACAAAGATTATAGCATTGCTATAGGTTATATAACCATAAAATGTCCATCCACAAATAGCCGCTTCCACAAGGGGATTAGAAGCAAAATCCAGCAGAAGCTACAGGGTATCAAAGAGAAGAGAGACGCCTCTAAGTGTAGCAATATCATTACATTTAATAAAGGTACAACATTTAGCAACTCACATGGTTGTTGAATAAAACAGGCACATCTAAGTATGCAGGCATCCGGGGTAAAGCTGTCCACATAGACTATCTTCTCCAGCGCCGGCTGCCAGTCTGTAATCCTGACCGGGAAGACCACCCTGCAGTAAAGCGATCTGAAAGCGAGGGGCAGCATGGAAGGGATGACGCAGATGGTGGACGATCTATGTGGACAGCTTTACCCCGGATGCCTGCATCCTTAGATGTGCCTGTTCCAATCATCAACCATGTGAGTTGCTAAATGTTGTACCTTCATTAAACAACCATATTGCTACACTTAGAGGCGCCTCTCTTCTCTTTTATACTCAGCTGTGACTTGAGACTACTTGTATATCAAGACATCGCTTGTATATCAAGTCAAAATTTATTTGAAAATTTTGCTTGTCTTGCAAAGCGCTCTTAAACCAAGTTACTCTCAAACCAAGGTTTAACTGTAGATATTACTTTAGTATCTTTAGTAATGTAATAGTAGAAATGTAAAGATTGCCCTGTGTGTGTATATGTGTGTGTGTGTATTTATTATATATGTTTATTTATATTTATATTAAATATATCAAAACATTTTTTAGGACAAACAGGGCTTTCTTTTGGTGATATTGTCTTGGAAAAAAAATCATGCTCTGCTTCAGTATATCACAGTACATGTTGGCATTCATGGTTCCCTCAATGAACTGTAGCTCCCCAGTGCCGGCAGCACTCATGCAGCCCCCGACCATGACACTCCCACCACCATGCTTGACTGTAGGAAGACACACTTGTCTTTGTACTCCTCACCTGGTTGCCGCCACACACGCTTGGCCCAGTCTGAACCAAATAAGTTTTTCTTGGTCTCGTCAGACGTCAGGTTCCAGTAATCCATGTCCTTAGTCTTCTTGTCTTCAGCAAACTGTTTGTGGGCTTTCTTGTGCATCATCTTTAGAAGAGGCTTCCTTCTGGGATGACAGCCATGCAGACCAATTTGATGCAGTGTGCGGCGTATGGTCTGAGCACTGACAGGCTGACCCACCCCCACCCCTTCAACCTCTGCAGCAATGCTGGCAGCACTCATACGTCTATTTCCCAAAGACAACCTCTGGATATGACGCTGAGCACGTGCATTCAACCTGTTTGGTCTACCATGACGAGGCCTGTTCTGAGTGAAACCTGTCCTGTTGAATTGCTGTATGGTCTTGGCCACCGTGCTGCAGCTCAGTTTCAGGGTTTTGGCAATCTTCTTATAGCCTAGGCCATCTTTATGTAGAGCAAGTAGGGGCGTAATTACAGGGGTTGCAATTGCAACCGGCCCATGCTCCAGGGGGCCTGTGTGGCTCCCCTGTACACCTGGATAGGAGGGGCGGCAGGGGCAGTATGTAGAGAAACCACTGTCCTTATTTTTCCTCCTGTAGCTACAGGAGGAAAATGAAGGAGATTGGTTCTTCTGTATGCTGCCCTCTGGGGCCCTGTGTGCTCCCCTGGTCCTCCCCCCCCCACTGTGCTCCCTTCCCTCTCCCTCAGGCTGCTGCCGGGGATGTGACACAATAGAGAACCGGGAAGGGGTCGGTAAATATGTAATTTACCAGCTCCTTCCTTTTCTGAATGGACAGAGTCATAGTCAGTGACATTGTAAAAAAATAAAATAAAATGATAAAAAAATAATACAATTAAAATACCAAAAAATAAAAACTTCTGACACCAGTGGGTGAACTTCCAGGATCACAAAGGTCACACTTGCCCCCGGGCCCTGGCATTACTCCACCATGAGGAGGCCCCAAGATGGCAGGGGGCCCACTGCAGAACTTGTGAAAGGGTCCCGCTGTGGGACTGTAATAAAGGGCCCCACAACGAGAGTAAAGGGCCCCAGGATCAGTGGAAAGGGCCCCAGGCTTGAAGGGAAGGGCCCCAGCCAGGGTTTCTTGCACCGGGGCCCTGAAGGTACTAGTTACCCCTCTGGCAACAATTCTTTTTCAGATTCTCAGAGAGTTCTTTGCCATGAGGTGCCATGTTGAGCTTCCAGTGACCAGTATGAGAGAGTGAGAGCGATAACACCAAATCTAACACACCTGCTCCCCATTCACACCTGAGACCTTGTAACACTAACGAGTCACATGACACCGGGGAGAGAAAATGGCTAACTGGGCCCAATTTGGACATTTTCACTTAGGGGTGTACTCACTTTTGCTGCCAATGGTTTAGACATTAATGGCTGTGTGTTGAGTTATTTTGAGGGGTCAGCAAATTTACACTGTTATACAAGCTGTACACTCACTACTTTACATTGTAGCAAAGTGTCATTTCTTCAGTGTTGTCACATGAAAAGATAGAATAAAATATTTACAAAAATGTGAGGGGTGTACTCACCTTTGTGAGATACTGTATTCATATATATAAATAAATAAATATATATATATATATCTGGAGAATGGTGATGTCACTCCTATATAATTTAACTTATATCTGGAGAGCGGTGATGTCACTCCTGTATAATATATCTTGTATTTGGAGGGCGGTGATGTCACTCCTATATAATATAACTTATATCTGGAGAGCGGTGATGTCAGTCCTGTATAATATATCTTATATCTGGAGAGCGGTGATGTCACTCCTGTATAATATATCTTATATCTGGAGAGCGGTATAATATTTCTTATATCTGGAGAGTGGTGATGTAACTCCTGTATAATATATCTTATATCTGGAGAGCGGTGATGTCACTCCTGTATAATATATCTTATATCTGGAGAGCGGTGATGTCACTCCTGTATAATATATCTTATATCTGGAGAGTGGTGATGTCACTCCTGTATAATATATCTTATATCTGGAGAGTGGTGATGTCACTCCTATATAATATATCTTATATCTGGAGAGCGGTGATGTCCCTCCTGTATAATATTTCTTATATCTGGAGAGTGGTGATGTCACTCCTGTATAATATATCTTATATCTGGAGAGCGGTGATGTCACTCCTGTATAATATATCTTATATCTGGAGAGCGGTGATGTCCCTCCTGTATAATATATCTTATATCTGGAGAGTGGTGATGTCCCTCCTGTATAATATATCTTATATCTGGAGAGCGGTGATGTAACTCCTGTATAATATATCTTATATCTGGAGAGTGGTGATGTCACTCCTGTATAATATATCTTATATCTGGAGAGTGGTGATGTCCCTCCTGTATAATATAACTTATATCTGGAGAGCGGTGATGTAACTCCTGTATAATATATCTTATATCTGGAGAGTGGTGATGTCACTCCTGTATAATATATCTTATATCTGGAGAGTGGTGATGTCACTCCTGTATAATATATCTTATATCTGGAGAGCAGTGATGTCACTCCTGTATAATATATCTTATATCTGGAGAGTGGTGATGTCCCTCCTGTATAATATATCTTATATCTGGAGAGTGGTGATGTCACTCCTGTATAATATATCTTATATCTGGAGAGTGGTGATGTCACTCCTGTATAATATATCTTATATCTGGAGAGCGGTGATGTCACTCCTGTATAATATATCTTATATCTGGAGAGTGGAGATGTCACTCCTGTATAATATATCTTATACCTGGAGAGCAGTGATGTCACTCCTGTATAATATATCTTATATCTGGAGAGCGGTGATGTCCCTCCTGTATAATATATCTTATATCTGGAGAGTGGTGATGTCACTCCTGTATAATATATCTTATACCTGGAGAGCAGTGATGTCACTCCTGTATAATATATCTTATATCTGGAGAGCGGTGATGTCCCTCCTGTATAATATATCTTATATCTGGAGAGTGGTGATGTCACTCCTGTATAATATATCTTATATCTGGAGAGTGGTGATGTCACTCCTGTATAATATATCTTATATCTGGAGAGTGGTGATGTCACTCCTGTATAATATATCTTATATCTGGAGAGTGGTGATGTCACTCCTGTATAATATATCTTATATCTGGAGAGTGGTGATGTCACTCCTGTATAATATATCTTATATCTGGAGAGTGGTGATGTCACTCCTGTATAATATATCTTATATCTGGAGAGCGGTGATGTAACTCCTGTATAATATATCTTATACCTGGAGAGCAGTGATGTCACTCCTGTATAATATATCTTATATCTGGAGAGTGGTGATGTCACTCCTGTATAATATATCTTATATCTGGAGAGTGGTGATGTCCCTCCTGTATAATATAACTTATATCTGGAGAGCGGTGATGTAACTCCTGTATAATATATCTTATATCTGGAGAGTGGTGATGTCACTCCTGTATAATATATCTTATATCTGGAGAGTGGTGATGTCACTCCTGTATAATATATCTTATATCTGGAGAGTGGTGATGTCACTCCTGTATAATATATCTTATATCTGGAGAGTGGTGATGTCACTCCTGTATAATATATCTTATACCTGGAGAGCAGTGATGTCACTCCTGTATAATATATCTTATATCTGGAGAGTGGTGATGTCACTCCTGTATAATATATCTTATATCTGGAGAGTGGTGATGTCACTCCTGTATAATATATCTTATATCTGGAGAGTGGTGATGTCCCTCCTGTATAATATAACTTATATCTGGAGAGCGGTGATGTAACTCCTGTATAATATATCTTATACCTGGAGAGCAGTGATGTCACTCCTGTATAATATATCTTATATCTGGAGAGTGGTGATGTCACTCCTGTATAATATATCTTATATCTGGAGGGCGGTGATGTCACTCCTGTATAATATATCTTATATCTGGAGAGCGGTGATGTCACTCCTGTATAATATTTCTTATATCTGGAGAGTGGTGATGTCACTCCTGTATAATATATCTTATATCTGGAGGGCGGTGATGTCACTCCTGTATAATATATCTTATACCTGGAGAGTGGTGATGTCACTCCTGTATAATATATCTTATACCTGGAGAGTGGTGATGTCACTCCTATATAATATATCTTATATCTGGAGAGCGGTGATGTCACTCCTGTATAATATTTCTTATATCTGGAGAGTGGTGATGTCACTCCTGTATAATATATCTTATATCTGGAGGGCGGTGATGTCACTCCTGTATAATATATCTTATACCTGGAGAGTGGTGATGTCACTCCTGTATAATATATCTTATACCTGGAGAGTGGTGATGTCACTCCTGTATAATATATCTTATACCTGGAGAGTGGTGATGTCACTCCTGTATAATATATCTTATATCTGGAGAGTGGTGATGTATTTTCTGTAAAATGGGAATATGTCAGCTGTTAAAGGTTATTCTCTAACATCTTAGTACAAAATTGCACAATACTATAGGTTTATTATATTATAAAAAAAGAGGAATTTATAACAAATGTTTTTTCTGGGTCTATGAGCAGGAAATGTGGATCTCCCAGCACAGAACAGCTGATACACACATGTTTCAGGCACCGGGGGACTCTCTGGATTGTTATATTCAGGCTGTTTATGTTTCCCTTTATGGTATGTTTAATTTCTGGAAGTTACAACATTAGTTAAAGGGAGACCCCCACCCCTTCCCATACACCGCTCTGTGCTTTGACCTCCACCTCTGCCACAGTCTCTGTAATGGGTCCCAGGTGTCCCCGCTGTCCTGTGTTGTCTCCGGAGAGAGCTGACCCCCAATATCAGGACAGGTGTGTGATCAGAGGGGTCTGAGATCAGAGGGGAGAGCTGCCTCTGTTCACACACAGCTATTACCCAGATGAAGGATCACCGGGGGAGGGGGCACCATCCGCTGCACCTCTCCCCTCCCAGCCAGGACAGGCCAGCTTGGTAATGGTGCCCACCTGTGCGGCTGGCAGATTTACGGTTGCCCAAAATACGGAGAATTAGGGGAAAAGGCCGTTCTGTGTAGAAGTTTCCAAATTACAAAAAAATAAGATATGATAAAAGGGGAACTGCAGTAATATAAATTTTAATTAAAGTGGTATTAAACAAAAAAATTTAATATATTAGTATATAAGGGGTAGGGAATTGGCGCTGCCCGATGGGGATATATAGTAGTGTTACTGTTTGATCAGTGGGACATATTGTACACAGAATAATAAATATGTAAATATATATAAAGGCATAAAAGTAGTTGGATATAAATATTAAAAAAACATCAATATCAATCAATATATCCAAAACCACCGATAAAATAACGGAAAATTCCTATCATACTTACCGTAATTTTCCTTTCCTGGTGGTCTCCATGGCAGCCTACGTGTGGGTTAACCCCGCCTCCTCTCCAATGGTATAGGACCCCCCTCTATAAATTTCAGCTTGCAGGCACAGCCAGTGTTCCATATCTTAGCCGAATCCAAGACCAGAGGGTGGGACCTCCGGCTGCCATGGAGACCACCAGGAAAGGAAAATTACGGTAAGTATGATAGGAATTTTCCGTTTTCCTGGCAGTCTCCATGGCAGCCTACGTGTGGGAAATAACTAGCCCAAACCACACGGGTGGGAATGTTTCAAATCAAATTTTACTTCAAATTATTAGCAGACAAAACAGTCAAGCCAAAAGTAACTGAAGATAAGGAGGCTGGCTCCACACAATAATGTGTCATAAACGTATTTACAGAAGACCAGGAAGCCGCTCTGCAGACTACTTCCGGTGCAACATGATGTGAAGCCGCCCAGGACGTTGAGATGCTTCTCGTTGAGTGGGCTGTCACCGCCTCCGGAGGAGCCAAACCCTCTACACAGTAAGCTCGCTGAATGGCAGACACAATCCAGGCTGCAATGGACCTTGACAAGGCCCGCTTTCCTCTATTTTTGCCTGAGAAAAGGACAAAGAGATTATCCGATTGTCTGAAAGAAGACATTGACTGAAGATATTCCATTAGAGTCTTCCCTACATCCAAGGGATGAGGTTCATTATCCTCGGAAGATCGAAAGGTAGGAAGCACAATCTCCTGGTTTTCATGAAAAACCGATGATACCTTCGGATTGGAATTGAGCATCGGAATTCGGACTACTCGATCCGGAAAGAACGTGAGAAAAGGTTCTTTATGACCAAGGGAACTGATCTCAGAAACCCTTTTGGCTGAAGTGATTGCCACTAAAAAGGCTGTTTTAATGGTAAGATCTCTGATGGAGTCCGACAAACTAGTTCTTGAAAGGACGTTAAGGACAAGACGAAGGTCCCATTTCGGGAACCTTGGCTTCCTCTGAGGTCTGAGTCTGACCGCACCTTTGAAGAATTGTTGTATGAGTACATGCTTGGCCCAGGAGAACCCTGAGAACACTGATAAGGCTGATATTTGCACCCTGAGAGTCCCAACTGATAGAGATTTATCCAGACCTGCTTGAAGGAACTTCAGGACTTCTTGAACTCCAAAATTCAAGGAAGGATTTCCCTCCGGGTACGTGAATTCCAAGAATCTAGACCAGACTCTGCAGTAAACTCTGTTCGTGCCAGGTCTTCTGGAGTTCATTAAGGTAGGGATTGCCCCAGGAGGGCATCCGAGAGACTCCAACCTCTCCCTCTCAAGAACCAGACCGTTAACCTGAGCAAAGCGGGGCAGGGGTGTAATGTTGTTCCCTGCAAGAGAAGGTCTGGTTTGAGGGGCAGGGGAATCGGGCTCCGATATCTGAGTTTCAGGAGAAGTGGGAACCAGGGCCTGTTTGGCCAATGAGGGGCTACCATGACAATCTCCACATCTTCTGCTTGGAGTCTCTGAAGAAATCTGAGGATGATGGGAAATGGGGGAAAGGCATATGCCCTGCTGAATTCCCATCTGTCGGTCAGAGCATCCGTTCCGCAGGCTCGGTGACACTTGCTGCGTGTGAAGTACCGGTCCAGCTTGTGGTTGCATGGAGATGCAAACAGGTCTACTTCGGGTGAGACCCCTAGAGACAGAATCCACTTGAATGAGTCGATGTGGAGAGACCACTCGTTGTGATTCAACTGGACTCTGGAAAGGAAATCTGCCTGGACATTCTGTGGCCCCGGAATGTAGGCCGCCGAGATGTTGGACAGATAGGCTTGGGCCCATGTCATGATTGGGTCTACCTCCTGAAGAAGGGAGAGACTCCTGGTTCCGCCCTGTCTTTTCACATAAGCCACTGCCGTGGTGTTGTCCATTCGAAGAAGTACGGATTTGCCTTCTATTAGGTGGTGGAAAGCTTGAAGAGCTAGAAAAGCCGCACAAAGCTCCAGGACGTTGGAAACCAGGGAGTGGGCTTGTGGAGGCCATTTCCCTTGAGCCACCTCTGCCATGCAATGGGCTCCCCAGCCAGAGTTGCTGGCGTAGGTTGTAATGATGACCCACGTGATGGGAACTAGAGAATGGCAATTGAGCAGGTTCTTGCGTTGGAGCCACCATAATAAGCTGCTCCTCATGCTGTGGGAAATAAAGATACGCTGCTCGCGTTCTTCCGGATTCCACTGCCGAAGGAAGCCCCTTTGAAAGGGCCGCATTCGCCACAGTGCCCACTTGACCATAGGGGCCGTCGAGACCATAGTGCCGATGATCTTGAGACACTGGGATGCCGTCAGAAAAGAGGAGGAGAGGGCTGGAAAGATCCTCTCCCGAACCACCGGAATTTTCTCTAGAGGCAGAGAAAGTGTATTCTGAACGGTGTTGAATTGAGCCCCTAGATAGACCAGATGTTGAGAGGGCTCCAGATGACTTTTTTGAAGATTCAACAACCATCCGAACTCCATGAGAGTTGTGGTGACCAGGTCCCTGTGGGACAAAAGTTGATCCCTGTCTTGTGATAACAGTAGAAGATCGTCTAAGTAGTGATGTAGACGTACACCTTTTGTTCTGATTAGAGCTACCACAGCTAGAAGGACCTTGGAAAACACCCTTGGGGATGTGGACAGGCCAAAAGGAAGGCAGATGAACTGGAAGTGTCGATGTTCTACCGCGAAACGGAGGTACTTGTGGAAGTTTACTGCTATAGGCACGTGGAAATACGCGTCTTTGAGATCTATTGACACTAGCCAGTCTCCTGGAAGCACTGCTTTCTGGATGGTGGATAAGGTCTCCATTTTGAACTTTTCGTTCTTGATGAACCTGTTGAGATAGGTGAGATCTATCACAGGGCACCAAGATCCATTCTTCTTCTGTACTAGAAAGAGGGGCGAATATATACGCCTTGGAATCTTTCCTGCACGGGCACCGGAACTATTGCGCCCTGAGCTACCAAAGTGCTTACATAGTCGAGCAAAACACTTCTTTTCTCGTCCTGAGAAGGCAAGCGAGTGGGAATGAATCTGGACACGGGATCTGTTGAGAAAGTCCATGTGTGTCCTGTGGACACTGTCCTGATGGTACAGAAGTCTTCGATTGCGGCCGCCCAGACACGCTGAAAGCGGAGCAGGCTTGCCCCTACCTGGCATGTCTTAACGGGCCCAATCTCAAAAGGACTTTGAGGTTTCTTGTCTGGAAGGTGCTGTGCCTCTGACCGGCTTACGAGAGGATGCTTGGCTGCTTTTCCAATTTCTCCTGTAATCTCGCCCAGGCCTATATGAGCGGGCATCCCTTGATCGCTCTGCAAACTGCTTTCTTGGTTGCTGCTTCTTAGGGCCAAAGAGGCGCCTATCTTGGGGTAAAACATCAATGGATGCTTCTCCAAGAAACACAGAAGCTAACTTCAATTCCTGAACAGGAGAGTTTTCTACTGCATCTTCAGACACACTCCTTAATTTTAGTTCAACATCAGAAACCCAGGTTTCCATGGCCTTAGACATGGCTGCTAGTGCTAGCACAGGTTTACAAGCCGCACCGGCTGTGATATAAATTCTTTTTAAATCCAGGTCCATTTTCCTATCCAGAGGGTCTTTAAAGGACACTGCATCGTCCAGCGGCAGTGTAACGTGTTTTGCTAGTCTGGAAACTGCGGCATCAACTAGAGGAGCCGATTCCAGGTGACTGACCTCTTCTGGTTTAAAGGGATACAACTTAGACAATTTGGAGGATAAGGAGGTCTTGCTATCCCCTTTACTCCACTCTTCTAGGATGACATCCTTCAATTCTGAAAGGAGCGGAAAGTTTAGCCGCTCTTTCCCCAAGTGTTTGAAAAACCTTCTCTGTTTTACTTGTGGGGTACTGGGATCTTCCCATTTCAGAGCCTCTTTGACTGCTCTTATGAGAGGTGCAACAAGGACGAAATCAAAGCCCCCAACTGCACCTTCCTCTTCTTCCGAATCGCTTTCTGAGGATTTCCCAGAAGTGAAGCTTGGTTGAGAGGGACCTTGCTCTTCAGGAGCATCAGCAGGAGAGCTGGGAGTAGCAGGCCCAGGTGTGGGACTAGCACCCCACTCTTTCATGGATTGTTGGACAATCCGTTTCACCAGGGATTCCAACCTCTGATCTTCAGACTCTCTTTCACCAGATGCACGAGCGAAACAGGGCTCGCAAAGGGACTTGTCCTCCGGGACATGCGCCCCACAACCCCAACAGGCTCTCTGGGCCGTATGGCTACTGTGGCGGTGTGTGCGGTGTCTGGAGGAGGAATGTGAGCGTCTCCTTTCATGCCTGCTCCCTGATGGAGACTCACGGCGTCTTGACCTTGAAGATGATTCTCTTCGTGGCCTGACAGGGTCTCTTTCTTGACCAGACCTGGAGGAGCTGGGAGAAAGAGAAATCCAGGGAGACACAGGATTTAGCCATGAATCATGAGCCAGCATCCCTCCCTTCATATCCCCCTAAAATGTACCAGCACTCACCTGTTGTGAGAGGGCTGGCCACAAGGGGGCGGTGAAGCAGGATCCATGTTTCAGGCAAAACCAAAACTGACAAGGAAATAGAGAGCATACAGCGGATCACTACAAGGCAATAAGGAACATTCAGGTGTTGTCCTAATATGCATCCAACCGCTCCCCCCCCCCCCCCTGCACACTGCCAAAAGGTATGCAGCATCCGGTCCCCACATACCTGGTATTCACACGGACAAGGTACCGGGAAGACGTCACTATGCCCACAGTGCATTCCCAATTGCCCTGGAGCTGACAGGCGTTTAAATTTTCGCGCCAGGATGACGTCAGCGACGGCTGGCCGCGATCGCAAGTGCGCATGCGCGGACCGGGCCTCGCTTCCGATCGCGGCCAAGAAAGCGGAGCTCCATTACCACACAGCGCATGCGTCTGCCGGACTGAGCGGAGGGGGAGCAGGAAGGAGATGGCTGGAACGCACGGAGCGTTCCAGCCGCCATTGGGCCACAGAGTGCACATAAATAGGACTATTTTTGTAAAACTAGCAGCCTATTACAAAACTGAAGCTGTGGGACCTGTATTATTAGTCCTTCTAGCTCTGTCCACTCCCATCACTTCCATCTCTAACCAGCGATGTCTAGGAGGACTAGGAGCCAGGTTGGAGGACTAACAATACAGGTCCCACAGGTGGACATCGCTGGTTAGAGTTGGACCGCAGGTGTCCTGTAAACTGAAGCTGTGGGACCTGTATTATTAGTCCTCCTAGCTCTGCCCACTCTCTAACCAGCAATGTCTAGGAGAACTAGGAGCCAGCTAGGAGGACTAACAACAGGGATCCTAAAAAAATTTGTAAAAAAAAAATAAAAGTGTAAAAAATAATAACAAGGGAAAATAAAAAATAAAAACTATCCACTGCCCTACTGACACTGTCTACTGCCTTACCGAAACCATCCACTGCCCTACTGACACCGTCCACTGCTCTACTGACACCATCCACTGCCCTACTGACACCGTCCACTGTTCTACTGACACCTTCCACTGCCCTACTGAAACCGTCCACTGCTCTACTGACACAGTCTACAGCTCTACTGACACCGTCCTCTGCTCTACTGACACCGTCCACTGCCCTACTGAAACCATCCACTACTCTACTGACACCGTCCTCTGCTCTACTGACACCGTCCACTGCTCTACTGACACCGTCCACTGCCCTACTGAAACCGTCCACTGCTCTACTGACACCATCCACTGCTCTACTGACACCGTCCACTGCCCTACTGACACCGTCCACTGTTCTACTGACACCACCCACTGCCCTACTGACACCATCCACTGCTCTACTGACACCGTCCACTGCTCTACTGACACCGTCCACTGCCCTACTGAAACCGTCCACTGCTCTACTGACACTGTCCTCTGCTCTACTGACACCATCCACTGCTCTACTGACACCATACACTGTTCTACTGACACCGTCCACTGCTCTACTGACACATCCACTGCTCTACTGACACCGTCCACTGCTCTACTGACACCGTCCACTGCCCTACTGACACCGTCCACTGCTCTACTGACACCATCCACTGCTCTACTGACACCATCCACTGCCCTACTGACACCACCCACTGCTCTACTGACCCCGTCCACTGCTCTACTGACACCGTCCACTGTTCTTCTGACACCGTCCACTGCCCTACTGACACCACCCACTGCTCTACTGACCCCGTCCACTGCTCTACTGACACCGTCCACTGTTCTTCTGACACCGTCCACTGCCCTACTGACACCACCCACTGCTCTACTGACCCCGTCCACTGCTCTACTGACACCGTCCACTGTTCTTCTGACACCGTCCACTGCCCTACTGACACAATCCACTGCCCTACTGACACCGTCCACTGCCATACTGACACCGTCCACTGCCCTACCGACACCGTCCATTGCCCTACCGACACCGTCCACTGCCCTACCGACACCGTCCACTGCCCTACTGACACCATCCACTGCTCTACTGACACCGTCCAGTGCCCTAATGACAACGTCCACTGCCCTAATGACACTGTCCACTGCCCTATTGACACCATCCACTGCTCTACTGACACTGTCCACTGCCCTACCGACACCATCCACTGCCTTACCGACACTGTTCTCTGCCCTATTGACACTGTCTACTGCCCTAATGACACCATCCACCATACAGGAAGTTATAGTGTCGGGGGTTAAAGGGCAGGTTAGTGCTTGCCATTACCAATACAACTTTGAGAGCATATTTTGAGTAACCACTTGCTGACCAGCCGTCACACATTTACTGCGGCAGGTCGGCTCTATTTTGCCAAACAACGTACCTGGGGAGCCAATCAGCGGGCCTGGCAGACGCTACCTGCGATCACTCCCCATAAACAAGGCAGACCACCGTACTGTCAATAATGAACACAAAGATTCTGTGTTCCTGCTATTCAGGAACAAGGATCTCTGTGTTCGTCTAGTGAGTCCATCCCCCACACAGTTAGAAAACACCTCCTAGGGACACACTTAACCCTTTGATCACCCCTGGTGTTAACCCCTTCCCTGCCAGTGTCATTATTACAGTAACAGTGCATATTTGTAGCATTGATTACTGTAGTAATGTCACTGGTCCCCTCAAAAGTTTTAAAAATGTCAGTTAGGGGTCCGATCTGTCCGCCGCAATGTCGCAGTCCCGCTAGAAATCGCAGATCGCCGCCATTACTAGTTAAAATGTTTTTTTTTTATAAAAATGCCATAAATTTATCCCTTAGTTTGGGGATAACTTTTGCGCAAACCAATCAATATATTTTTATTGGGGTTTTTCTTACCAAAAATATATGGCAGAATACATATTGGCCTAAAATGATGACATTGGATGACAGACGTCCGCCTGACGCCCCCCCCCCCGGCCCATGGAGCACCAGCCGTCACTGCTTCTGATTACGGATCAGTGCCAATGCATGCACTTCTGATCCCGGATCAACCCCAATGCATGTACTTCTGATATTAGATCAGCCCCCAAGCATGCACTTCTGTTCTCTGATCAGCCCCCATGCATGCACTTCTGATATCAGATCAGCCCCCAAGCATGCACTTCTGTTCTCTGATCAGCCCCAATGCATGCACTTCTGATATCAGATCAGCCCCCAAGCATGCACTTCTGTTCTCTGATCAGCCCCAATGCATGCACTTCTGATATCAGAGCAGCCCCCAAACATGCACTTCTGTTCTCGGATCAGCCCCAATGCATGCACTTATGATCTCAGGTCAGCCCCAATGCATGCACTTCTGATCCTGGATCAGCCCCAATGCATGCACTTCTGATCCCGGATCAACCCCAATGCATGCACTTCTGATCCCGGATCAACCCCAATGCATGCACTTCTGATATCAGATCAGCCCCCGAGCATGCACTTATGTTCTCGGATCAGCCCCAATGCATGCACTTGTGATCTCAGGTCAGCCCCCACGCATGCACTTCTAATCCCAGGTCAGCCCCAATGCATGTACTTTAGTCCTCCTCAGATCAGCCCCAATGCATACGTTTCTGAACTTGGTCTAACCCCAAGGCATAAACTATAAATGTCTGAACATCTTCAATGCATGCAGCTCAGACCTTACATCAATCCCAAACCATGCACATTAAGGTACTGATGTAGTCGGGTGGTTCAGGATTTTTGTGTACAGCAGCTCGAAATCCTCATCCACTGGTGGTCTCTCAGTGATGTCAAGGAGTGTGAACTTTAGTGACTTATCCACTTTTATAAGGAAACGTCCAGATAATTGGCGTGGAGTTCGGATCAGATGAGCCCCTAATATACACACAATAAATATCTAGTTACAAAATGTCTGTTCTGGCCCGGAATGAGGACTATTCCTCGCCAAGGTTATCTTTTCCTTCACACATCTTCCAGGAATAAAACAAATTAATTCATATGGCTGGCCTATGTTTGGATTTTCTCCTGTATATATTGCACAATCCTGGGTAATGGAAAAAGTCCATATGGAGGAATTTTACACAAAGTGAAGATATGTGGGATTCAGATCCTCCGCTTCATATCTATATTTGAAGGTTCTCAGAAAGAATACTGTAGTGAGTGACCCTACGCATATTCCACATAATTCCAGAACCTCCAATCAGAATTCAGGATGTGCAAACGTCTGATAACAGATGGTACCCCAATGATGTGCAATGCTGGGGACCCATGTTCAGGTTCTACTGGGACATTTATATATTTCTTTCTATGGTTTTGGGTTTTCACAGAGTGTAAGCTCCTTTGCTGCACATACATGTGTTTTTTTACACAGCACTTCAATACTCCAAAATATTTACCTTCGTTTTTAAACACTATAACTTTCAAGCAAATCAATCGCTATACACTTATTGTGATTATTTATTTATTTTATTTTTTTTTTTAAATTTATTCTTTTAAATTTATGAAGATAGTTGTTTTTTAGATTTTTTATAGAAAGTGTTTAATAAAAAAATATTGAGAAAAAAAAAAGAGAAATATATATATATATATATATATATATATATATATTTTTTTTAAATGTTCTTTCTTTTTTATTTATCTAATAAAAAAAGTAAAAGAAGCCCAATGGTTACATTTCACTCGGGGAAGATATGTAACGGTTGCATATACTGTGCTTGATGTTGTTTCAATTACCTGTGAAATAGTTATGTAACCAGGTTGGTAGGCGACCAATGAGGATAGAGGGAGGGAAAGATAGGAATAAGACAAGGGGGGAGTAAATCTACCAAACACTGGATACGGGGATTTAAATGTGCCTGTCTATTAATACCAAAAGACCAAAAATAAGTATGAAAGGATAATACATGTTTATTGATTATAATAAATAACAATATATATCAAATCATAAAAATATAACAATATCTGTTTCAATCACATCTTGTGGATCGACGCGTTTCGCTCAATTACCCTTTGTATTTTGTCATAATTGTTATGCCGTAGATTATTTGGCTTTGCATTTTATACCTACTTTGTTTTGACACCTAATAAAAACGATTAAAACAGAAAAAAAAAAAAAACTCAGTGGTGATTAACCACTTCAGCCCCAGAAGATTTTACCCCCTTCCTGACCAGGCCCTATTTTGCGATTCTGCACTGCGTTACTTTAACGGACAATTGCACGGTCGTGCGACGCTCTCCCTAAATAAAATTGATGTAGTTTTTTTCCCCACAAATAGAGCTTTCATTTGGTGGTATTTGATCATATGTGTGATTTTTATTTTTGCGCTATAAACATAAAAAGTGTGATAATTCTGAAAAAAAGCAATATTTTTCACATTCTGCTATATAACATCCCTAACTACGGGAAAGATTTATGTCATTTTTATTTATTTTTTTTTTTTTACTAGTAATGGCGGCGATCTGCGATTTTTTGCGGGACTGGGACATTGAGGCGGACAGATCGGACCCTTAACTGACATTTTTGACACTTTTGGGGGGACCAATGACATTACTACAGTAATCAGTGCTAAAAATATGCACTGTCACTGTACTAATGACACTGGCAGGGAAGGGGTTAACACAGTAAGTAATCAAGGGGTTAAATGTGTACCTAGGGGCGTGTTACTAACTGTATAGGGGCGGGGCTTGTGAAATGATCACAGAGACCTGTGTTCCTATATAGAAGGATCACAGGAGCTCTGTGATCATCTCAGAAAGAAGAACGATCAGATGTGTTTACAACAGCTGACCGTTCTTCTCTCTCAGCGGGGAGCGATCGCGGGTGCCAGGCGGCACTAGGAGCCGCCTGCCCTGTGCATCGGAGTCCCCGCTGACGAGCGGTGGAGGCGAGCGCTGCCCTCTAACTGCAGGAACGCGACCGAGTTAGACCTGTTTGTGCAGGAGGGCCACCCTGCCGCAGTAAATAGGCGGCAGATGGTCGGGAAGTGGATATACTGTGCTTGATGTTGTTTCAATTACCCCTTTTATTTTGTCGTAATTGTTATGCCATTGATTATTTGGCTCTGTATTTTATACCTACTTTCTTTTGACAACTAATAAAAGCTATTAAAGCAGAAAAAAAGAAAAAAAAAAACCCTCAGTGATGATTAAATACCACCAAAAGAAAGCTCTATATGAGGGAAATAAAAGGACATCAATTTTATTTGGGAACAGCGTCGCACGACCGCACAATTGTCAGTTAAATTATATAAATTTCATTTGAGTGCAGTCTTGTATGACTGCACAAACACCAGTTAAAATAACGCAGAGCTAAATAGCCAAGAATGGCCTGCTCGTGAAGGGGGATAAAACCAGAAGCAGACTGGCAGCTTTCGGCCCAGGGGAAAGTAAAAACCAGAGGCCCATGGTGTAGTGACTCAGCCCCCCTCCCACTTTCCCTCACCCCCCCACTCTCCCAATCCTCCTCCTGACCCCCCATTCCAAGCTGAAGCCCTGCTCAAGATACTCTCTACTTACTGGTTGAATCCAGGTTCCCCGACCTGGCCAGCAGGGGGAGGTTGGGGGGAGCTGGGACAGCTCGGTTGGGGCTGGCTGGGGCAGAAGAGTCTCCAGTGGGGCATGGAACCGGCCTCTGCTCAGACACAGTTTACACCATCCATGCTAGGGGGGGAGGCCTGCGCTTTGTCCTTGTCTTCGTCCCGCACTCAGTAGGCCAGCGGCAGGGACTTTTTACTTCCCTTAACCAGGAATCCTGTAGGCATGTCTGTGGCAGAAGTGGTGCAGCCTTTTTACGGGGCATCAGAGCAGGCCAGGGGGCAATTGCCCCCCTGTCCCCTGGCCCAGTCCTCCCCTGGACAAAACCTTCTGGAGGTCTAGTGGTTAAAATTCAGAATTTTTTAAATAAAAACTTTTTTGGATCCTAAATATTGTCCAGTACCGAAAGCCCATTGATATGGTGGTCAGCCAATCCAAACTGGAACCTAACATACTACTTTGGACCGTCCAGGCAATAAAAATAAAGGTGCGGTTCAACTGATTGTTTTTGACAATAACACACACACAAACAAAAAAAACTTCATGAATGTTGTCCAGGTCAATGTGTGTGGGAAGAGACACAATCAGACATTTAGAGAAGATGACATCAGTCTATGTAAAATAGATTTAAAGGAAACATTAAAAGCCATAGAGGGATTTGGTGGTGTGTCCAGCCCCGCCATAGCCGGACCGTCCTAATAACTGCACTCTCTCACAATGATATTACATAATAGACGTTCCATGGATTGAATCTCGTGCTCAAAGGAGGTAAAACAATCAGCTGCTTATGTTTCCTTTTCTGCTTCTGAGTCAGGAGTCTCGGGGGACGGAGCCGACCACAACTGATGGATTCCTAGTCTGTGGTCTTGTTTTGTAATAAAAGATCTGGCTTCATTTTACTGATTCAGTTGCATGTGACTTTCCCTGAAGAAAAAGATATAAAACATCAGCCTTATCTTTTATAACAAATCATTTCCCAATCAATACGGATTGAGCAGATACCGGCGCTGAGCCTGTAGGTGGGTGTTGGCCTTTGAATTTATGTCCCAACCTTGAGGTGCTGGTCAACCCCCCGCGGTCCCATGCTCAAGACAGGGCATATACAGTGGGTATAAAAAGTCTACACGCCCCTGGTGAAATGTCAGGTTTCTGTGATGTAAAAAAATGAGACAAAGATAAATAATTTCAGAACTTTTTTCACCTTTTAATGTGACCTATAAACCAGTGGCGGCTGGTCATACGGGGCGCAGGGGCGCCGCCCCCCCTTTCCACGCATTCCTCCCCCCAATCTACATGCGGGGCGCCGGACGCATGGAGTCCAGTGGAGCCTTTTTTTTTTTTAACCATGTGATTAGAGCCAGAGGCTCTCACAGGCTAAAAAAAGGGGTGGGCTCGGGGCGCAGAGCAGTGCGCCCCGAGCCCACCCAGTTGTGTGACAATAGCGAATGAAACTTCGCTATTGTCACACGGATCCTCCTCCTGGCCAATCAGGAAGCGGGTTTTGAGACCCGTTTCCCGATTGGCCGAAAGGAGAAGCCATGCCATTGGGCAAGGAGGAGGAGGGAGGAGACGCAGAAGACAGGGGAAGAAGACTAAGCCGCCGCCATCTGCTGCTGCATCCAGGCAGGGTGAGTGAGCGTGGGGGGGGGGGTCCTGCCTGTCCTGTCTCTCCTGTCTCTCCTGTCTCGCTGGGGGGGGGATGGTGTGCGGCCTGGTGTGGTCTGGGGGGGGGTATGGTGCGTTTGGTCTGCCGCCCCCCAGCCCATGGAGCACCAGCCGCCAGTGCTATAAACTATACAACTCAGTTGAAAAATCTGAAAATCTGAAATGTTTTAGGGGGGGGGGGAGTAAATATAAGAAACTAAAATAATAAAATAATGTGGTTGCAAAAGTGTGCACACCCTCTTATAACTGGGGATGTAGCTGTGTTCAGAATTAAGCAGTCACATTATTTAAAGTACCTCTGATTAACCGCAAATAAAGTTCAGCTGTTCTAGTAGGTCTTTCCTACCTAGAAATACTGACTATAGCGGCACAGCACAGGAGACACAAGTAAATTAGAATAATATATAAACTTTATTGTACAATAGTATAAAAGATAAAAGATATACCCCATATGTATTGGGGAACTAATACCCTCTAACTATGTATCTAAATAGCTCTATGTGTGAAATGAATTATTATTATTATATAGTATTTATATAGCGCCGACAGTTTACGAGGCACTTTACAACTTGAGGGTAGACACAGGGCCGGTTTTAGATAAAGTGTGGCCCTGGGCAAACCTAAAAGTGGGGCCCCAATTTTTTTTATATTCTACCAAAAATATAGGCGCTTTTATATAAATTTAGCCAAATAAAACATACAACTACATGAAAATATCCTTTAATTAAATAACATTAAATAGAATAAATAAGAAATCAAGTGAGCTTTGCACACCTTCACAAATCAGATCACCCTAATTCCTGCACCTTCATGCCTCAGACCACCCCAATTTCTGCACCTTCACACCTCAGACCACCCCAATTTCTGCACCTTCACACCTCAGACCACCCCAATTTCTGCACCTTCACACCTCAGACCACCCCAATTTCTGCACCTTCACACCTCAGACCACCCCAATTTCTGCACCTTCACACCTCAGACCACCCCAATTCCTGTACCTTCACACCTCAGACCACCCCAATTCCTGTACCTTCACACCTCAGGTCACCCCAATTCCTGCACCTTCACACCTCAGATCAGCCCCTGGCAGGCTGGCACTGGCAGCAAATATTTTATTCAAATCAGGATTTCTTCAGCAAATAGGCTGGCATCAGAGTCAGACAATTACCAAAACCAATGTCATCATGACACATGATCAAAAAAATGAGGAAAAATAAGGATTTCTTCTGCAAATAGCCTGGCAGTGACATCATCAGATCAGACAAGGCACTGGCAGGCATTGTACTAGACTAGTACTATGCCTGGCTGCCAGTGCCAGGCCAGCCTATTTGCAAAAGAAATCCTGATTTGAATTAAATTGTTGCTGCCAGTGCCAGTATATTTGCAGAAGAAATCCTGATTTCTTTGAATATAATTGTTGCTGCCAGTGCCAGCCCAGCCTATCTGCAAAATAAATCCCTAAGTAGAAGTCACTCCTCTCTCCAGTCCTCCACTTACCTTGGGTGTGCTGTGTGGTGTGGCTGCAGAGTGTTCCCGCTGGACATAGTACAGGAGATGGTCAGAGACTGCAAACATGATACAAGAGGTGGTCAGAGACTACGGACCTGATACAAGAGATGGTCAGAGACTGAGGACATGATACAGGAGATGATCAGAGACTGAGGACATGATACAGGAGATGGTCAGAGACTGAGGACATGATACAGGAGATGGTCAGAGACTGAGGACATGATACAGGAGATGGTCAGAGACTGAGGGCATGATACAGGAGATGGTCAGAGACTGAGGGCATGATACAGGAGATGGTCAGAGACTGAGGGCATGATACAGGAGATGGTCAGAGACTGAGGGCATGATACAGGAGATGGTCAGAGACTGAGGACATCATACGGGAGATGGTCAGAGACTGAGGGCATGATACGGGAGATGGTCAGAGACTGAGGGCATGATACAGGAGATGGTCAGAGACTGAGGGCATGATACAGGAGATGGTCAGAGACTGAGGGCATGATACAGGAGATGGTCAGAGACTGAGGGCATGATACAGGAGATGGTCAGAGACTGAGGGCATGATACAGGAGATGGTCAGAGACTGAGGGCATGATACAGGAGATGGTCAGAGACTGAGGGCATGATACAGGAGATGGTCAGAGACTGAGGACATGATACAAGAGATGGTCAGAGACTACAGACATGATACAGTAGATGGTCAGAGAGTGCAGACGTGATACAAGAGATGGTCAGAGACTGCAGACGTGATACAGTAGATGGTCAGAGAGTGAAGACGTGATACAGTAGATGGTCAGAGACTGCAGACATGATACAGGAGATGGTCAGAGACTGCAGACGTGATACAAGAGCTGGTCAGAGACTGCAGACGTGATACAAGCGTTGGTCAGAGACTGCAGACATGATACAAGAGATGGTCAGAGACTGCAGACATGATACAAGAGATGGTCAGAGACTGAGGGCATGATACAGGAGATGGTCAGAGACTGAGGGCATGATACAGGAGATGGTCAGAGACTGAGGGCATGATACAGGAGATGGTCAGAGACTAAGGGCATGATACAGGAGATGGTCAGAGACTGAGGACATCATACGGGAGATGGTCAGAGACTGAGGGCATGATACGGGAGATGGTCAGAGACTGAGGGCATGATACAGGAGATGGTCAGAGACTGAGGGCATGATACAGGAGATGGTCAGAGACTGAGGGCATGATACAGGAGATGGTCAGAGACTGAGGGCATGATACAGGAGATGGTCAGAGACTGAGGGCATGATACAGGAGATGGTCAGAGACTGAGGGCATGATACAGGAGATGGTCAGAGACTGAGGGCATGATACAGAAGATGGTCAGAGACTGAGGGCATGATACAGGAGATGGTCAGAGACTGAGGGCATGATACAGGAGATGGTCAGAGACTGAGGACATGATACAGGAGATGGTCAGAGACTGAGGACATGATACAGGAGATGGTCAGAGACTGAGGGCATGATACAGGAGATGGCCAGAGACTGAGGGCATGATACAGGAGATGGTCAGAGACTGAGGGCATGATACAGGAGATGGTCAGAGACTGAGGGCATGATACAGGAGATGGTCAGAGACTGAGGGCATGATACAGGAGATGGTCAGAGACTGAGGACATGATACAAGAGATGGTCAGAGACTACAGACATGATACAGTAGATGGTCAGAGAGTGCAGACGTGATACAAGAGATGGTCAGAGACTGCAGACGTGATACAGTAGATGGTCAGAGAGTGAAGACGTGATACAGTAGATGGTCAGAGACTGCAGACATGATACAGGAGATGGTCAGAGACTGCAGACGTGATACAAGAGCTGGTCAGAGACTGCAGACGTGATACAAGCGATGGTCAGAGACTGCAGACATGATACAAGAGATGGTCAGAGACTGCAGACATGATACAAGAGATGGTCAGAGACTGCAGACATAGTACAGGAGATGGTCCAGAGACTGCGGATGTGATACAAGAGAAGGTCAGAGACTGCAGACATGATAGAAGATAGAAGGACACTAGGGGGGCTGGAGAGCACAGGGAAAGCAGATAGCACTGGAGGAGCTGAAGGGCAAGGGGGGGGGGGAACTGGAGAGAATTAAGGGGGGGTTTGGAAAGCATTGCAGGGGGGTTGGAAGGCGCAGGGTGTGGATAGCACTGGGGGGGGGGGGTGGTGGGCAGGGAAAACCAGGGGGATGGAAAGCATGGGGGGGGGTGGTGGGCAGGGAAAACCAGGGGGATGGAAAGCATGGGGGGGGGACTGGAAATCACTTAGGGGGGGAGCCAGGGAGCACAGGGGGGTGGAGAGCACTGGGGGAGCCAGAGAGCATAGGGGGAGATGAAAAGCACTGTGGGGACTTGAAGAGCACGGGGGGGGCTAAAGAGTACAGGGGGTTTAAGAGCACTGGGGGAGGGGGGCTAAGATCACTGGGGGGGGCTAAGATCACTGGGGAGGGGGGCTACGATCACTGGGGAGGGGGGCTACGATCACTGGGGAGGGGGGCTAAGATCACTGGGAAGGGGGGCTACGATCACTGGGAAGGGGGGCTACGATCACTGGGAAGGGGGGCTACGATCACTGGGGAGGGGGGCTACGATCACTGGGGAGGGGGGCTACGATCACTGGGGGGGGGGCTACGATCACTGGGGGGGGCTACGATCACTGGGGGGGGCTACGATCACTGGGGGGGGCTAAGAACACAACACTTGGGGGGGGGCTAAGATCACGGGGGGGCTAAGATCACTGGGGGGGCAGTAAAAGAAGTTGAATAGGAGGGGGATGGGACAGCTCAGCTGCTTATAGAGAAATTGATATTTCCATATCTCTCCTGCAGCCGCAGAATGCCTGCAGAAGGGAGGAGAAGAATCCATCCATCCAGCGGCATAAGGAGACATCAAATCCTCTCTATATGCAGCCGAGCCGAGCCGCCCCACCCCCCTCCTATTCAGCACAGGCTGCAGTGGCAGTCACTTACCTTCTCTCCCCGCAGCCGCCCCCCCGCGAGCAGCCCGAAGTCGGGCTGAAGGAGCTCCCATCTACAGCGGCTTCAGTGATCATCGGCGGCCGCGCGGGAAGGAACACACAGACACACACTGACTACTTGACTTCCGGACCGGCTCCGCGGCCAATCAGCCTTCTGCTCAGGAGGGGGGGGGGGTGTGAACAGAAGGCTGATTGGCCGCGGAGCCGGTGTAGCTGGCAAGTACACCGGCCGGCGGCCGCCCGCAGTGAGGGAATGTCTTCTAGTGTCTGTGAGTGAATCTGATGACTCTGAGCGCCGCGGCCCACCGGGACACTGCCCGGTCCGGCCCTGGCTGACAGTGACACGGGGCCCCTGGACATTCGGGGCCCTGGGCATTTTCCCAGTTTGCCCCCCCCTAACGCCGGCCCTGGGTAGACAGTACAAATACAATACACTTTAATACAGTAGGAATCAGAGGGCCCTGCTTGTTAGAGCTTACAATCTAAGAGGGAGGGTCAAGAGATACAAGAGGTAATAAATGTGGGATGGGCTGATGGAGAAAAAAAAAGTACAGTTGTTAGGTGGATGCCAGATAGGTTTCTCTGAAGAGATGTGTTTTCAGGGATCGTCTGAAAGTAGACAAAGTAGGAGATAGTCAGATAGATGGGGGTACAGCATTCCAGAGGATGGGAGAAGCTCGGGAGAAGTCCTGGAGGCGAGCATGGGAAGTGGTTACAAGGGAGCTAGAGAGCAGGAGGTCCTGGGAGGAACGAAGAGAATGAGTTGGTCGGTATTTTGAGACCAGATTAGTGATGTAGCTGGGTGCCAAGTTATGGATGGCTTTGTAGGTTATGGTTAGTAACTTGAATTTAATTTTTTGGTTGAGTGGCAGCCAATGGAGGGATTGGCAAAGAGGGGTAGCAGACACAGAGCGGTTTGCAAGGTGAATGAGCCTGGCAGCAGCGTTCATGATGGACTGAAGGGGGGATAGTCTTTTTAAAGGTAAGCCAATGAGAATGGAGTTGCAGTAATCGAGACGAGAGATGACCAGGGAGTGGATTAGAAGCGTTATGGTATCATTGGTTGGAAGGGACGTATCTTGGAGATGTTGCGGAGGTTGAGGCGGCAAGCTTTGGACAGTGACTGGATGTGTGGCCGAAAGGATAGTTCAGAGTCCAGGATTATACCAAGGACCTTGGCATGGGTGGACGGGTTGATAGTTGTGCCGTTGATGTTGACAGAGAAATCAGGAGAAGAGGACCGTGGGGGAGGAAATGTCATGAGCTCGGTTTTGGATAGGTTGAGTTTGAGGAAGTAATGTGACATCCAGGCTGATATGTCTGTTACTAAGCTGGTGATGCGCGAGGAGACTGATGGAGTGAGCTGAGGGGTGGAGAGATAGATTTGGGTGTCATCGGCATAGAGATGATATTGGAAGCCATGGGAGGCAATCAGCTTACCCAGGGAGGAGGGGTAGATTGAGAAAAGGAGTGGTCCAATCACATATACAGACTACGATCTGGTATCAGTCCAGTATAGATGAAGTGAGCTTTTGCTAGTTCCTTGAAGGTCAACGTGTTTCGCCAGATATTTGGCTTCTTCAGGACCCAGGCAGATGAAGAGTGTAAACCATATAAAACAACAGTGGAACCTCCAACCACCAATGTCCAGGGTGGGCACAGGGGCACAGTTAAAAAATATAAAAAACATATAAAAAATGTATTCATCACAATCCATTAGTAAAACCATTGGTAGTCATATTGATTCTGCTTCTGCAATTACACAGTCACAACAATCATACACCATAAGGTGCTAAAAACAAACTATACATAGTCCAGATACTTATGTGCATTCATTGGGAACTCCAAGTTCAAGGCTTTTGGCAGCTTAACCACTTGCCGATCGCCCGCCGCATATATACTGTGGCAGGCTGGCTCGACTGGGCGCGTCCCCATTAGCCAGCGGGGAAGCTGATTCACGGGGCCGCCGGGTACCCACGATCGCTCCCCGTGGAGAGCAATCACAGCAGACAGCAGACCGTTGTTCTCTCAGGATTCAGCAAAGAGCTACTGTGATCCTCCTATTTAGTTAGAAAACACCCCCTAGGCATACACTTAACCCTTTGATCGCCCCCGAGTTAACCCCTTCCCTGCCAGTGTCATTAGTACAGTAACAGTGCATATTTTTAGCACTGATTACTGTAGTAATTAATTATATAATGTGCTGGCAAAATTGTAATATACAATATATAATAGATCAGTGTATCTATATCTGTGATGTGCAAAAAATAAATAAAAAATATTTGATATAATATTCTCCTATCAAACGTAAGTAATTCATATATATGTATATCCCATATATACAATATGTGCAATAAATATTTAAACAATGCAGTGCTAATAATAACCAATCAATATAATAAATCAATATAATAAGTAGAAACATATACATACATATACTCACATATATTGATTGATTATTAAATTGATTGATTATTATTAGCACTGCATTGTTTAATTGCATTTATATTTAACAGGAAATATTTATTGCACATATTGAATAAATGGGATATACATATACAGTATATGAATTACTTACGTTTGATAGGAGAATATTGTATCAAATATTTATTTTTTTTTGCACATCACAGATATAGATACACTGATCTATTATATATTATATATTACAATTTTGCGCAGCACATTATATAATTACTTAGTCTTTTACACTTACCATAAGGCGAGTGATTAGTGCAAGTGGCATACCTTTTGGCTACCCATAGAGGCTCGCAGATTATTTGTTATATTTGATTACTATAGTAATGTCACTGGTCCCCCCAAAAATTTCAAAAATGTCAGTTAGGGGTCCGATCTGTCCGCCGCAATGTCGCAGTCCCGCTAAAAATCACAGAACGCCGCCATTACTAGTAAAAATAAATTAATAAATTAAATGACATAAATCTTTCCCCTAGTTTGTAGACGCAATAACTTTTGCGCAAACCAAACAATATACACTTATTGGGATTTTTTTTAACTAAAAATATGTAGTAGAATACAGATTTATTAAATTAAATTAGATTTTTAAATTTTTTTTATTGGGAATGTTTTATAGCAAAAAGTGAAAATTATAGTTTTTTTTTTTTTTTTCAGAATTGTCGCTATTTTTTTGTTTATAGCGCAATAAAAACAACGCAGAGGTGATCAAACAACACCAAAAAAAAAAATCTCTATTTATAGGAAAAAAAGTACAATTTTATTTAGGTACAGCGTCGCACGACTGCATAATTGTCCATCAAAGTAACACAGTACTGAATCGCAAAAAATGGCCTGGTCATTAAGGGGGCAAATCCTTCTGGTCCAGAAGTGGTTAGGTCGCTGCTTCTTCAAGGATAGAATGTGGGCATATCTGAAGTATTGAATAAAACATGTGAAAACATTGTAATTTACATAGAAAATAATGTGAATATCTTTACCAGAATTTTTGCAGACAAGCTTACCTCAGCTTAAAAAAAAAAAGAAACGCCAGATGTAATTGGTGCCCCGTATCCACATCAAGTCACCAAGGGCAAGGACGACCCCGACTTTCCCCTGAACAGCAAGGGTGGGGGATGACGTCAAAGCAATGGACTACGCAAGGAGACCAGGGCCACGGCAGATCGAATATCAGGCAGCAATGTAACTTTTAAATAGAAATTAAATAAAAAACATGTAGCTATTGGTGACTACACCAAAGAAAAAGTCTATATTAACGGGTGTAAATGGTGTCCACTTTAACCACTTCTGGAGCGGAAGATTTTCCCCCTTAATGACCAGGCCCTATTTTGCAATTCGGCACTGCGCGACTTTAACGGACAATTGCGCGGTCGTGCGACGCTGTACCCAAATAACATTGATGTCCTTTTTTCCCCAAAAATAGATCTTTTGGTGGTAATTGATTACCTCTGCGATTTTTTATTTTTTGCGCTATAAACGAAAAAAGAGCGACAATTCTGAAAAAAAAAAACAATATTTTTCACATTCTGATATATAACATTCCCATTCCCATACGCTACATAAGTGAGAAAATTAATCCCGTCGGCCTAAGGATCCAAATTTTTCCCACCATGGACAACATAACAGTTCAAATGAAAAAAGAATGGGAAGACCAACTCAACGAATGATCTCGCAACCTGATGATTCTTCTACAAGAAGAATATTTAAGACAAATTAAAACACTGGACAACGATATTAAAAAACTATATGAACAACTGGCCCCCCTCAAGAAAGAACAACTCTATAGCGAACAAGAGAACAAACTCAAATCCCACTTGGAAGAGTTTGGTAAAGAAATATTAAGGAAAAAAGAAAGAAAATATTGGCGGGATAAAAATGCCTTTGCACAAAGAAGGGCCTACAAATGGGCCAACCAACGACAAAATCGAAGAACACAATACGGTAAACCTCAAAACAGAACAGGACAACCATACTATTCATCTGACTCATCCTCATATGCATCTGGCTCCGAACAAAACAAAGAAAGGAGAAGAGAACAATATAAACAAACAGAACAGCCACGCAGAATGGATAATGAGAATCAGAGAACCACAGACCCCCAAGAAACCATTACCATACAAGACGAGCAAGCAACTCAGTCAGCAGACACGAATCAACCCGTTAGATCTCACCTTATCTTCACCAGATCCCAAGTGGACCAAAAACAACAGTTTTTTTTAGGGAAACCAAACACAAAACCTCCAAAGAAACTGAACCAATCAGAGAAAAAACTGGAGGAAGCCAGGGAAAATGATAATTTATCTGTCATCATATACACTCTCAGATGAACAAAAGGAGGTCCTATCTTTAGGACTTTCCTTCTGCCCAACCACCAGCATTGATACCTTTGAAACCATCAAGGATATTCACCTTTTTGCGAGGAACTTATTATTTAAAAGCTTCTATCAAAAACAACCACAACCAGCACAGAAAACAACCAAATTAACTGCGGCCGAATTTAGAGCCATTCGAGACCTCAATTTGCTTCTCCAAGAGAGCGACCTTGATGAATGGGACGACCTAACCGAATCAGACCTAATGCATGATAGTGATAATGAAGAAGAAACAGAAACATCCAATATACCATCCTCCAAAAAGAAATCAAGCACGTTTCCACCTCTCAATACCAATCCCGCCATCGCATTATTTGTGAGACAAACCACCAAAGAGATTGAACAGTTGAAAAAGAAAAGACAGACCTCCAACCTCACCAATAAACAAAGGCAAGCCCTACAAGAATTAAAAGACAATGCCAACATCACCATAAAACCCTCAGATAAGGGTGGTAATGTAGTGATCCTGGACAATGAAAACTATAAAACTATGTGCCTTAACATACTTGCCAACAAACAATGCTATAAACAAATTCTCCCTATAATGACGAAAACCTATGATGAGATTTTCTACTCCAAAGTAGATAAGGCATTCAACCAAGGTATCATTACCCAAACATTGTGGGAATTTATCAGGACCACACATCCTAAAACTCCGACACTATATGCACTACCAAAAATTCACAAAAATCCACAGGAACCCCCCGGACGACCTATTATCTCCGGTAACGGCAGCATCACAGAATCCATAAGTAAGGTAATAGACAGACACCTACGTCCACACGTCCAAGAATTACCTTCATATACCCAAGACACTCTCCATCTTCTGAGAATCCTGAACGACACTACCATACCTGAAGACTCATACCTGATCACTGTTGACGTCGAATCTTTATACAATAATATCCCACACACCAAAGGCCTAAAAATAGTTCAAAATATTTTACGCAGCCACAGCGAACATGACCTAAAATTCAACAATTTCATTGTCGAAATGCTAGAATTCATCTTGAACCACAATGTCTTCACATTTGGAGGGAACTACTACCTCCAAATCTGTGGAGTAGCAATGGGGACCAGTTGCGCCCCCTCCTATGCAAATATCTTTTTAGGATCATGGGAACAGGACTTTCTATCAAAAGAAGAGAATAACATCTACTCGGAGAAAATCCTCATCTGGCAAAGGTATATTGACGACATATTGATTGTATGGAACGGACCAGAAAATATGATACCCGATTTACTCCTTAAAATGAATGCCAATGAACATAACATGTTCTTTACGATGACATACAACAAATACCAGATTTCCTTCTTGGATACTCTTATATATAAAGAACCAACTGGCAAAATATCCACTACTTTATTCAGAAAGGATACAGCAGGAAACTCCATTTTACACGCTTCCAGCTTCCACCCACAACCACTCATCAAATCGATACCTTACAGCCAGTACCTACGATTAAAAAGAAACTGTTCAGATCAAACCAAGTTTCAACTAGAAGCCAATGCTTTAACAACTAGACTGCTTCAGAGAGGCTACACCAAGACCTCACTCAGAAAGGCCTTTAACCGTGCTAACCTGACCAACAGAGAAACACTCCTTTTCAAAAATAAAGAACCTACGACTCAAGAACCCACCACTTGGATCATCATCCGATTCACCAACGAACACAAACAAATAAAAAACATTCTCACAAAACATTGGTCCATTCTCACCGAGGAACCAAATATCTCCAAACTGATACCAAAACACCCTCCTATCACTTTTAGGAAGGCAGGATCGCTACAACAAAAACTGGTTCACAGTGAACACAAAGAAGGGTCTAGAAAAGACCCGTGCAAAACAAAGGGGACCTTCCCATGCGGGAGTTGCGCCCAATGTTATGTAATCCGCCAAACGATAGATACTACCCTACCGAATGGAGATCCTTTCAGACCAAATCATTTTTGCAACTGCAAGACCAGAGGTGTGGTCTACATGATGACCTGCGAGTGCGGGGCTTTCTACATCGGGAAAACCCGACAAGAATTCGGGAAACGTGTGAACCAACATTTACAAACTATGCATGTTGGCAATTTTTACGTTCCACTTGGCAGACACGTTAAAAACTATCACAACTACAAAATGCCAAAGGTCAATTTTATGGCCCTCGATAGGATCCATATTCCATTACGAGGAGGTGATTGGAATAAGATCCTCCTGCAGTTAGAAATGCGCTGGATCACTAGACTTAAAGCGACAGTCCCACCAGGACTCAATGAAGCCCAAAGCTTCCGCCCTTTCCTGGAGGGCTTTTCATCAGGGAAAACTGATTAATTTTCAATATCACCCTACCTTCGATTTTCTCCACACACATAAGACTCTTATTGGATTAAGGAGATTGGGTTACCAATCAAACTGTTTTTTACCAATTTTACTTTTTGATCCCCCCCTTTTTTCTGGAATGCCTGGAATGCTTGACACAATGATCCTCTCCCCTTTACATCTCCCTCTCGGGCCCTATCCCGGCACACTTTGTGCCTCTTGCTTCTATACAATTTACTGCTGCTAATTATCGTTATATTGAGACTTAGGTGATCACTAATGTGTATCACCACCATTTCTTGCTTTTTTGTCTTCATGTACTTTTTTTCTGTTATGCAAAATACTTTTCATATCATTATGTTAAATCCCCTTTCTTGGTGCCTTTCCCGAAACTTCAGGAGCTCCCGGCACGGAAAGCCCCGAATCCTTGAGATCGGGGCAAACAGAACCGAGGGTCGATGCTTCGGTATCCTCCCAGATCCCCACAGGATCATTCGGTTTCTTCCTCCGTGTCGGCGGCCTATGTGTCACGACCGGAGGGTGCCAAGGGATGCGCCACGTCGTGTACGCAGGCGCGCCACTGACCGTGTACGGATCCTGTCACAGGGCTTCACACAGCGCTTATGCGCATGCGTGACAGCCTATTTAAGGCCGGGGAACGCTCCAGGAACTCCAGTCTCTCTCCTACCGAGGGAGAGGAAGCATCTTGGAGTTTCTTATGCTGCGGATGGACGTCTTTAACCCCTACAACCCTACAAAACTGTAAGTTTTCTTTGGTGGAGAAGATTCTCCTTGAACCTATCTCCTCCTCAGAACCTACGGCCTTTGCAGCCGTTTCTTTTTCCTTTTTTGGAAGTCACCAATTCTTATGTTAAATCACCACCTATGCGGACTGGCATATAAAACCAACACCAAACAAAAAATTAATATCTTTTCAGATTGGTCCTACTGCTATATATATCCTGGACCCCTCTGGACTTTGAATTGAATTCTCAGATCCCAAGTAAATAAAACTACTTACTACAATCATTATTTTCAAATTTGGTTGTTTTTTCCAGCCCCAATACTCAAATTATCCGTCTATCCCACACAGCATATAGTTCCTGCAGCACCTGAAGAAAATTTCGGGAAGACACATTCACAAGAAATCGGATACAAAAGTGTATGTAAAATGCTAATTAAGAAAAATTCCTCTGTATATATATATAGTGTTACTGAGCTACTCACACATTATATCTCAACAATTATAGAATCGGTGATACAACCTTGATAAAGGCCTAACCTTGGCCGAAACGCGTCGGATTACCGATCGGACACCCGCTCTGAATCAATCCCTATCCTCATACAGGGATCAACAGTGCAGGATTGTCCTGTTTTCAAAACAATGAAGTCACATAATTTTCACGTGTAAACACACTCTACCTTCTCTTCACTGGCACTCAATGGGCCTCTACCCATTCACACTCCAATGTTGTATATATCTTGTTTTTTCCCCTTTTTTAGTTCAATAAATATCATTATATTATATATTACTATTTTTCTATATCTTTACTCCTGCCCATAAAATCCCCCCACCTGACTTGAGGCACCACAAACGACACACAAATTGTTGGGATGGTGGCAGAAAACTACTAACTAACTTCCAATACAAGATCCACAACCCTTATCTTTCAACATTCCCATTCCCAAAACAAAAAAAATTAAAAATCACATTTTTTTAACATTTAGGACAATTTGTTTTTTTGCTACATATTTTTGGTAAAAAAAAATCGCAATAAAAAGTTATCGCGTCTACTAATTACAGCAAAGATTTTTGTCATTTTTATTGTTTTTTTTTTTACTAGTAATGGCGGCGATCTGCGATTTTTAGTGGGACTGAGACATTGCGGTGGACAGATCGGACCTCTAACTGACATTTTTGACACTTTTGGGGGGACCAGTGACATTACTACAGTAATCAGTGCTAAAAATATGCACTGTAATAATGACACTGGGTTAAATATGTACCTAGGGGCGTGTTTCTAACTGTATGGGGGCGTGGCTTGTGAAATGATCACAGAGACCTGTGCTCCTATATAGAAGGATCACATGGGCTCTGTGATCATTCTAGGGTGTTTACAACAGCCGACCGTTCTTCTCTCTCAGCGGGGAACGATCGCGGGTGTCAGGCGGCAATCGGAGCCGCCTGCCCCGTGCATCAGCATCCCCACTGCCGAGGGCGGGAGTGCGCCGCCGGCACGCGTGCTCGCCCCCTAGCTGCAGGCGCGCGACCGACGCATACCTATGTCGGTTTGCGCAGGAGGGGCTGCCTGCCGCAGTATAACTGCAGCGGCGGTCGGGTAGTGGTTAAGGGTGATATGTACATAAAAGTAAGGGTATATACAGTTGTGCTCAAACGTTTGCATACCCCGGCAGAAATTTGTGAAATTGTGGCATTGATATTGAAATAAGACCATGCCCAAAAAAAAAAGGTATTTTATTTAACCACTTAACGACCAGCCACGTAGATCTACGTCGGCTGACTTTGAGTGGTTATACCGGGATGATGCCTCTAGCTAGAGGCATCATCCCGGTACCGTTGTTTGAAGCCGGCGGTCGGCTTTCCGTCGGTAACGATCGATGCGGCTCGGGAGCCGCTCGATCGTTACCCGGGGGGGCGGGAGGGGACGTCCCCCCCCTCCCGCCGCCTTCCGCGGCTTTGCTCGGGGCTCCCGTCCCACCGGGAGCGGCGAGCACCCAGCCGGCACGTCCGCCGGCTGGATGGAGTCCCGATGAATGCCGGAAACGGCATCGATCGGGTCTCCGATGACGTAACCCGGAGGCGGCGTCCATGACGTCACATCCGGGTTACCGTGCCGCAAAAGGCGGCAGATTTAAAAAACGGCTGTATGCAAAAATGCCGTTTTTGGCGTTTTGCATACAGGGAAGTGTAGTGGAGGGGTCTAGGGTCTATTAGACCCTCGATCCCTCCATAAAGTGTACCTGTCACACATATTGCTGTCACAAGGGATGTTTACATTGCTTGTGACAGCAATAAAAGTGATCAGATTTTTTTTTTTTTTAAAAAACCTGTAATAAAGTTAAAAAAAAAGAAAAAATAAATAGGAAAAAAAAAAAAATTTAGCCGCCCCCGTCACCGTTAGCTCGCGCACAAAAAAAAACGTATACGCAAGTCGAGCCGCAAATGAAATCGCTGTTCAAACCACACATGTGAGGTATCGCCGCGATCGCCAGAGCGTGGGCAATAATTTTAAAAAAAGAGCTACACTCTAACTCAAAACTGGTAACCGTTAAATAAATTTAAAGCGTCGCAGATTGAGATCTCTATTGACCGTAGTTTGTCGCCATCCCACGGGGGGGCGCAATTTTAAACCGTAACATGTTTGGTATCTATTTACTCGGCGTGACATGTTCTTTCACAATATACAAAAAAAATGGGCTAACTTTACTGTTTAGTATTTTTTTAAATTAGTGAAATGTGATTTTTCTAATTTTTTCCAAAAAAATGGCGTTTTAAAGACCGCTGCGCAAATACCGCGTGACAAAAAATTTTGCAATGACCGACATTTTATTCTCCAGAGTCTTTGCTAAAAAAATATATATAATGTTTGGGAGTTCTAAGTAGTTTTCTAGGAAAAAATACTGGTTTTAACTTGTGAACAAAAAGTGTCCAAAATAGGGCTGGGGGTAAAGTGGTTAACCACTTGTCGACCGCCCTATTGCCGAATGACGGCTACAGCGTGGTCGTCAAGTTCTGGGACGCCGTCATATGACGGCATCCCGTGATCACGCAGCAGTGGGCGGCACGCTTTGTGATTGTAGTGTCCTCTGCCGATCACAGATTGAGGTGAAGAGCCAATCAGCGGCTCTTTACCATGTGATCAGCCACAGCTGGTCACGGAGGTAAGCAGATGCCGGTTATTGCACTCCTTTCCTCATACTGACAGCATGAGGAGAGGAGAAGAGAGCCAATAACAAAAAGGGACATCTACACTGATAATGAGGACACTTATTATTAGTGTCCTGATTATTAGTGCAGTCCCACCAATGCCCACCAGTGCTGCCAATCTTTGCCCACCTGTGCTGCCAATCTTTGCCCACCAGTGCTGCCAATCAGTTCCCATCAGTGCCTCCTCATCAGTGTCACCTATTAGTGCCACCTACCAGTGCCCATCAGTGCCCACAAGTGCTGCCAATCTTTGCCCACCAGTGCTGCATATCTATGCCCACCAGTGCTGCCAATCAGTTCCAATCAGGGCCTCCTCATCAGTGTCACCTATTAGTGCCACCTACCAGTGCCCATAAGTGCTGCCAATCTTTGCCCACCAGTGCTGCATATCTATGCCCACCAGTGCTGCCAATCAGTTCCCATCAGGGCCTCCTCATCAGTGTCACCTATTAGTGCCACCTACCAGTGCCCATCAGTGTCCACAAGTCCTGCCAATCTTTTCCCACCAGTGCTGCATATCTATGCCCACCAGTGCTGCCAATCAGTGCCCATCAGGGCCTCCTCACCAGTGTCACCTATTAGTGCCACCTACCACTGCCCATCAGTGCCCACAAGTGCTGCCAATCTTTTCCCACCAGTGCTGCATATCTATGCCCACCAGTGCTGCCAATCAGTGCCCATCAAGGCCTCCTCATCAGTGTCACCTATTAGTGCCACCTACCAGTGCCCATCAGTGCCCAGAAGTGCTGCCTCATTAGCGCCACTCAGTGCAGCCAATCAGTGCCCATCAAAGCCTCCTCATTAGTGTCACCTATTAGTGCAGCTTACCAGTGTCCATCGGTGCCCACAAGTGCCACCTCATTGGTGCCCATCAGTGCAGCCTATCAGTGCCCATCAGTGCAGCCTCATCAGTGCACATCAGTGAAGGAGAAAAATTACCTGTTTGCAAAATTTCATATAAAACTATTTAAACTTTTTTTTTTAATTATTTTTTTATTTTACACGTTTTTTTGTTTATCTAGCAAACAATAAAAAACCCAGTGGTGATTAAATACCACCAAAAGAAAGCTTTATTTTTGTAAAAATTTTTTTTAAAAATGTCTTATGGGTACAGTGTTGCATAATCGCGCAACTGTCATTCAAAGTGCGACAGCGCTGAAAGCTGAATATTGGCCTAGGAAGGAATGGGGTAAAAGTGCCCGGTAGGCAAGTGTTTAAGGGTAGTGATCATATGAAGCTTTTTATTATCACAAAAAATTAGATGTTAGGTTCCTTTTTAAATCACAATGATAACAGAAATCGCCCAAATGGCTCTTATGAAAAGTTTCCCTCCCCTGGAATGTTTGGCCTTGGTACAGACACACAAGGTGACACACACGGGTTAAAATGGCAATTAAAGGTTAATTTCCCACATTTGTGGCTTTTTAAATTGCAGTTCGTGTATAAATAGTCAGTGAGTTTCTTAGCTCTCATGTGGATGCACTGAGCAGATGGGGAGCAGAAAAGAACTGTCAAAAGACCTGCGTAGATAGGTAATGGAACTTTATAAAAATGAAAAAGGATATAAAAAGATAACCAAAGCCTCCAATTCGACAGTCAGTACTGTTCAATCACTTATTAAGAAGTAGAACATTTGGGGAATCTCTTTATACCAAGCCAAGTTCAGGTAGAAAGAAAGATTGCTGCCACAAGTGCCAGAGGAATTGTTCAGGATTCAAAGAAAAACCCCACAGGTAACCTCAGGAGACATACAGGCTGCTCTGGAAAACAACGGTGTGGTTGTTTTTAACCAATTGGTGCCCACCAAGTGGCGGCTGGTGCTCCATGGGCCGGGGGGGCATTAGACGGACCACACCATACCCCCCCCCAGGCCACACCAGCTCGCACACACCATACCCCCCCCCCCCATTGCCGGCTCACTTACATTAAAGAGCGCTGACATGAGAAATAGAACAGGTGGACACAATCAGTTACCTGCATTGATTTCCAGGGATGCCCTGGGACACTCTCAGGAATTGGTGGAATCCTGCCTGGCCCCATTAGAAGCCTCCCATCAGCTTCCTCTGGCAGCGACGGCGGCGGCTTCCCTGGCGTCTCCTTCCTACTCCTCCTTCTTGGCCAATAGCATGTTCTCTCTTGGCCAATCGGGAAATGGGTCTCATCACCCGCTTCCTGATTGCCCAGGAGGAGGATCCGTGTGACAATAGCAAATTTTAATTCGCTATTGTCACACAAGTGGGTGGGCTCGGGGCGCAGCACGGGCTTAATTTGCTGGGAGGGTGTAGTTGTCCTCCTATTCTGGCGCTGCATTGCAGGGGAAGCACAGGTGGCATGCTCTGTGATCACTGAGTCCTTGGGACTTGACTGATCACAGATCGTAGTAAAGGGGCGATCCCGGCCCTTTTCCATGTGATCACATGACAGCCAATGACAGCTGATCACATGATGTAAACAGAAGCCGGTAATCAGCTTTTTTTTTTGTCTCATGCTGACAGCATGAGGTGAAAAAATAATCCAATTACTGGCTTCTGTCCCACACAGTGAGCAGCATACTAGCTCATTATGCCTTTGTCTTACAGGGTTTTTTTTTTTTTTTTGGGGGGGGGGGGGAGTTTACTTCCTCTTTAAAGTACTTCCTGGGTTCAATGGACCCAGTGGGACCCATGTTAGGGCCGGCCCTGCTCCTACTGTCCATTATTCCTTCTATTCTTCCAGATATGTATTCGTTTTTTTTTAAAGTCTACCCATTTCCTCCATTTATTTGTAAAATTCTCAACCCGTTCTTCCTCTCTGCTGCCCAAATACTCCATGTTATGTATAAATTTAATTCTGTTAAACCAATCTTTTATAGAGGGGCTCTCCAATTCAGGTCTTGTTTCCACTTTAATAAATGACCCCTAAAAACTGTTCTTTCCCATTGAAGTCAGTCACTGCAATGTCTCCTACTGTTCTTTTATTAGTAGGATAACTATAATAGGACACAGCTGTGGGTGGAAGGAGAAGAGTTTATAAAGTTACGAAATGTTCCCAAGCTTCCCATTTATAAGCTGCTGGTACCCATCGATGTCTGGGACTGGGAACATGGACAGTCCCCAGGCTCCCTTTTCAGCAGGATGGCACAGTGACCCAGCACAGCAGGGTGGCACAGTGACCCAGCACAGCAGGCTGCTGGCATTACCATTACTTGGAACATGCTCACTAACCGCAAGGGGCAAATGGGCAACCCACCCCCAACCCCCCCTGCCAGGCATCTCCGTTTATCCACAGAGTGCAGAATATGATTCATATGGAACTTCACAGAATCCATGGGAGCAAAGAATGTCCAGAACTGACAGGCCCGGTGTGTGACGGGGTGTTTTATCAGGGTGTGTGTGCCACGAGGCATCAATCTCACCATCCATCACTGCCTTGCAGCACATGGAGCCTTTCATCTGCCCGTAGCAGGAGTCAGGCGGAAGCAATTTGTAAATTAGCTAATGTGATGTTTGTAAATGTTGGACGTTCTGGTTAGCAGCAGATCCGCTAAAAGTAGGCACTTCCCGTTCAGCGTGGAGTAATCTTCCCCATCAGTCATTTCCCTGAAGCCTTTACCGCATCTTCTTCTATATGCCGTGCCTCCATGAGCATCACGTCAAGGTGACTGTAATCCGCCAGCCTCTAGAAAGTCCATGCAAGGCCTCCATACTGCATAGAGGAGGCTATTAACCTAATTTGATTTTAAAAAAGTGACAATGCGGCCCAGAATCAATAAAATAAAATAAAATGAGTGATTACTGTAGCAGTATTTCCAGGCATTGGGCATGATGTGGGTCTGCCATGGTTACCGTTAACACCAACAGCACATTTAACCACTTTACCACTGGAGGATTTTGCTGTCTTACGTCCGGGCCACTTTTTGCGATTCGGCACTGTGCGACTTTAACTGACAATTGCGCGGTCGTGCGACGCCATACCCAAACGAAACCTACGTCCTTTTTTTCCCACAAACAGAGCTTTCTTTTGGTGGTATTTGATCACCTCTGCGATCTTTACTTTTTGCGCTATAAACAAAAAAAAAAAGCGTTAATTATAAAAAATAATATTTTTCACATTTTTTTATATGAAATTCCCCCCAAAAAAATGTAAAAATCAAAATTTTTTTACATTTTTGGCCAATTTGTTTTCTGCTACCTATGTTTGGTAAAAAAAATCACAATAAGCGTATTTTGATTGGTTTGCGCAAAAGTTATTGCGTTTACTAACTAAGGGAAAGATTTCTGTCATTTTTGGTGTTTTCTTTTTTAACGAGTAATGGCGGCGATCTGCGATTTTTTTTGCGGGACTGCGACATTGCGGCGGACAAATCGGACCCTTGACTGACATTTTTGACACTTTTGGGGGTACCAGTGACATTACTGCAGTAATCAGTGCTATATATATATGCACTGTTACTGTAAAAATGACAGTGGCAGGGAAGGGGTTAATTTTATTGGAGAGGGAGGGGTTAATGTATGCCTGGTGCTTACTAACGTGTGTGGGGGGAGGTGACTGAGTGACACAGGGACAGATCGCAGGTTCAGCTATGCTGAACCCTGCAATCTGACCCTGCCTGTCACTTAGGAGATCCGCCCGCTTGTGTTTACACAAGCAGGCGGATCTCCACACTAGATCCCCGACGATCGGGGAAGAGAAGCGGCGATCGCCGCTGCTCCTCCCCTGGCCCGACTCCCGCTGTGACTGAATACAGCGGGAGCGAGCCTCCGGCGGCGCGCGCGCGCCGCCGAGAAAGGGGAGTGTCTGGCGACGTAGGTCTATGTCGCCAGACGATAGCGAACCACTCTGCCGCAGTAGTGCTCGAGTGAGCAGACGGCAAGTGGTTAAGCTTGTTGCCCAAGTGTGAAATCTGAGACAATGAACAGTCCGGCATCTTTGGTTTTTAGTTTTATTGTAGGAACTTGGATGGGAGAAGGGAATGAGTGGAATACTCCTCTGGCTCAACTAGGTACAAACTTGGGACTTTTAAGATAAATGCTGCCTAGTGCTGTCTTGGCGCCGGGTGAAGGCCAATCCAGGGCCAGATTAACGTAGGGGCTATTGGAGCTGCAGCTCCAGGCCCCTACCTTTATATAGGCCCGGGTTGGCCATATTCACTGTTACCGCTCTTCTGTCACTTGTAAACACAGAAGTCTGGCTTCTATGCTCGCTTCCCCAGGCAGCTCCCTCAGAACCTCCCCACACAGCGCGAAGGCCGGACAAGGAGGGACAGTTGCCGATGCATGGATGTGTTTATGGGCTTCAGAGACAGCATCCCATGTTGAATTAGGCATGCATGGCTGCACCCTTCCTCCTCTGGGTGCATGCCAAGGCACGGCCCTTAAGGCCCTTCAAAATCCTCAGCACCAAGCCCATGATGCTCTTAATCCAGCCCTGGGCCAATCAACGCTTACTGGCGCTTGTGAATCTGACTTGTGGTCTGTGAACTGAAACTTGACTTTTGCTACTTCCTCACAGCTCTAAAGTCCTTTACACTGCTCCCTGTAGTCTTCACTGACTGAGGTAGCTACTTGCAATGCTGCTGCAACACTTAACACTTCAGGGTCCAACCGCTGGCACCCCCTTTACTCTTCAGGGTAATCTCTGGCATCCCCTTTACAATAATTCTGCACCGGCTAGCTAGCTCCTGGATCCCTCTGACCTTCTCCGGAGTGGTCTCCTCTGCTAGGCAGACCCCCAGGGACAGTTTGCAGTACTCACGACACAGAATGCTTTCCTGAAACTGGACCCAGTGGTGTATTTTGGTTTTGTGCTGCCCTAGGCAAGATTAAATAGGGCACTCCCCCCCCCCCCCCAATGTAAATTTGCCCCACTCCTTCGTTTTAGACGGATGTGACTCCCTCCAAAATTTAAGGACTACAAGTCCCAGCATGAACCCCTGAGATCTCATGAGAGGGTGGGTGAGATACAGAGAATGAGAGAGGGGGTGAGAGAGCGAGGGGGGTGAGAGAGAGGGGGAGAGAGAGAGAGAGAGGGGGTGGATGAAAGAGAGAGGGGGGAATGAGAGGATGAGAGAGAGAGGGGGGAATGAGAGGATGAAAGAGAGAGGGGGGATGAGAGAGAGAGAGAAGAGGGGGTGAGAAAGAGAGGAAGGGGTGAGAGAGGTGGCTCTAGCAACCAGTGGCCAATAGAGTCTCAGGTGAAGGGGGTGGCTTTTTTGCTGCCCCCCTGCAAAGTACGGCCCTAGGCCTGGGCCTTGTCCGCCTAGGCCAAAATACAGCAATGACTGGACCCCAACGCTCCGCTGGTCCTCAGCACACTGGATCCTTTTCTGCAGTTCAGCTCAGCCCTGTGTCCACTCAGGCCAGCCGCCTGGGACAAGCGATTCTTCCTGACAGGAGGAGAGACAGCCGTCACCTCCCTCCTGGGACTCTGCTTCCTGCCAAAGACAATCTGACATGCGCGCCGCCCCATGGACTTATACCTCCTCCCAGAATGCTGTGCTGCAGAATCTGCCCTTCCAGGATGGATGCAAGCCCTGGTGTGCTGTTGGGCAGGTTTCCTCCACTGCCCAATGAAAGCCCTCATTGGGACACAGTGGGGAGACTCCCCAACAGGCACGCCTGGGAACACATGCCAGCCTAGCTGAAAACATGGCCCTGCTGATAAGCAGACAAGGCCCACTATACTTTACCTAGCACCTACATTGGAAGATGCTACATTACTTTAAAATGTATGCAAAAAAAGTACCCCAAAATACAGTTCTCAGCATAAATACACCCCAACAGATCTATCAGAAAACCTTTCCTTTCCTTTCAGAATCAACATTTTCTATGGGACACTATACTACAAAATCCTCCCACAAATGCAGGCCATTGATTGTAAACAAAATACGTTAAAGTGCAGTTCCACCCAAAAGTGGAAAGTTCTGCTTTAACCTCTTCCCGTCCGTGCTATAGCCGAAAGACGGCTACAGCGCGGACCTTGATTGCCGGGAGGGCGTCCATGTATGTCCTCCCGTGCATGAACTGCCTGGGCACTCCCTGCAGAGGGCGCGCGGCTCGCTCTGTGATCAGCGAGTCCACGAGACTCCGATCCCGGCCCCTTACCACGTGATCAGCTGTCAGCCAATGACAGCCGATCATATGACGTAAACAGCAGCCGGCGATTTGCTTTTTTCTCCACGCTGTCAGCGTGAGTAGAAAAAAAAGCCGATCACCGCTGCTGTCAGAGAGACATCGGTCCCGAAGAGGAGAGGAGCATCTGTGCCCAACAGTGCCACCTGCCAGTGCCTACAGTAAAACACGGTGGTGGCAGTGTCCTTCTGTGGGGTTGCATGAGTGCTGCTGGTGTCCGGGAGCTGCATTTCATTGATAGCATCATGAATTCCCAGATGTACTGCTTTACATTGAAAGAGAAAATGCTTCCATCACTTCGTGCCCTTGGTTGTAGTGCCCTTTTCCAACATGACAATGATCCAAAATACACATCTAAGGGCCATTGTTGCATTTCTGGAGAAGAACCAGGTGAAAGTGATTCAGTGGTTAAGAATGTCTCCTGATCTGGGGAACACCTATGGGGAATTCTGAAGAGGTGAGCATTGCTCTCCATCCAGCATCCAGGCTCTAAAAAAGGTTGTTCTTGTAGAATGGGAAAAGATAAGGCTCCGTTCACATCTAGGCGTTTTGGGGCGTTTTTGGGGCGTTTTTCTGCTCTAGGATCAGCTCTCAAAACGCCCAACAAGACAAATCCTATTCATTTCAATGGCCCCTGTTCACATCTGAGCGTTTTGACGCTGTTTACAAAACGCCCAACGCTCAAAAAAGTACATGAGCTTCTTTTTGGGCAGATTACAGGCGTTTTCCATTGATCTCTATTCAATCTAAAAACGCCTGCACAAAAATCGCGGTAAAAATCGCGGTAAAATCGCGGTAAAAAACGCCGCAAAAATCGCGGTAAAATCGCGGTAAAAAACGCGCGAAAAACGCTACGCTCAGGTGTGAATGTAGCCTAAATGTTTCACTATTGTGAGGGATTTTCTCGGTGGCGGGTGTGGATGACCCCTTTGGGGGGTTCGTTACACAGGGAGATAGCCGAGAAGTGGTTGCAAACAACAGTTTGGTTCATTCATGCAATTTTCTTCACACAAGTGCAAGCGTCAAAAACATCCAAAATAAAATAAAACACAAAATAAATCCTTGCCACTGTGGGCGGCTACCTTCTCACACACAGGAACCTTTCTAAAGAATCTGTCTCCAACCTACTGTTGGGCAAACTTTGCTGATCCTACAGCAGACACTCAATAGTCCATGTTTTTTCTCTTCACATAACAAATGTCCATGGAACATGTCCCTTTTCTCTTCACATTGAACATGTCCCTTTTCTCTTCACATTGAACATGTCCCTTTTCTCTTCACATTGAACATGTCCCTTTTCTCTTCACATAGAAACAGTTCATTTATTTCTTTTCACATAGAAACAATCCCAGACCTCACCTTGAGTAGTCTTCAGTCTTAATTCATTTTCCCTTCACACAGGAAATGTCCATTGGTTTCTTTTCACATAGAAACAATCCAAGACCTCACCTTGAGTAATCTTCACACTTTTTACCCTTCTCAGCGCACATCGCTTCAGGAGGCATTTCCTTCTCCCATGCTCACACAGCGTCAGGAGGCACACATCTGTCTGTCCTCCTCTACCCACACACCGTCAGGGGGCAGCAATCAATAGACTTTCTCTGGACAAATTATAGAGGCCTTAATTTCCTCATTCTGAATAGCTGAAGGTTTTTCAACTTCCTTAAGCCGTCCTGGCTACCTTTTCAGCCGACACCCTATAGTAATTGGTGAATTGTCTAAACCAAGCAGACATGTATCTCCTGTCTGTGACAACATCCACAGATTTACCTGACTTCCTGTCACACTATGTTGCCAACATGTTCCTTCCATGAATAGAAGACTTGGTGTTGTCCTTACAAATCATGGAGGTCATACAAAATACTAGATGTAGGGGTTCCTGTTGTGGGGTGTATTCATTTTTGCATCAATTAATTTGACTAAAACTGAAGATTTTGCCATCTAAGTTACAATACTAACCTTATTTTCATGTAATGAGCTAAACACATGTTCTATAAAACTCAGTTTAGTCAAAATTTTGGAAAATGTTCTTGAGCTCATTGAGATATTGATTCAGTTATTATTTTTGAGGGGTGTACTCATTAATGCGGAGCACTGTGTCTGTATATTATGCAATAACAAATGTTGAATGAACCTAATAAAAAGTAAAATGTAGTCAAGTTCAAATGATGTCAATTGTTGCTAATGTATCATAAACAAATGATCACAAAATTGATAAATAGTGTCCAAATGAATGGATATGTCAAATATGTCCTCCATTCATTTGGACACTATTTATCAATTTTGTGATCATTAATACTCTTAGCGCTACACTTTTATGTTTCATTGTTAATTTGAGTCACTGTTGGTTGATTTTGTGTTGGCTGCTGACATATATTTATTAATTATTTATCATATTAGCGCGGAAATTCTTTCTATTTTTTATATATCATAAACAAATGAATAAAATGGACGTTCCCACACATAACAGAAGCAAAAAAAAATAAAAAATTACACCAAACAGGGGGAACCTTTTGCTTTTTAAGTTTTTGTTTAATTTTAATTCTCACAATCTTTTTAGTTTTTATTTTTTTATTATATTTTGTTTCTGAACTTGCCCCTTCTGTGTTGTTCATGAGCTTTTGGTGCTGACAGTCCAGCACCTTCAGACCTCAGATCAACCCAATTCCTGCAACTTCACACCTCAGATCAACCCAATTCCTGCAACTTCACACCTCAGATCAACCCAATTCCTGCAACTTCACACCTCAGATCAACCCAATTCCTGCAACTTCACACCTCAGATCAACCCAATTCCTGCACCTTCACATCTCAGATCAACCCCAATTTCTGCACCTTCATAGCTTAAATCAGCTCAATTTCTGCACCTCACACCTCAGATCCCCCAATTCCTGCACTATCACACCTCAGATCAACCCAATTCCTGTACCTTCACACCTCAAATGCTCCCAATTCCTGCACCTTCAAACCTCAGACCACCAGTGTTGCCAACCGCCCGTAGATTTACGGACAGCCCGTAAAAAAAGGGCACTTTTCTCCTGCCCGTAAATGCCCGTAGCAGGAGAAAAGTGCCCGTAAATCTACTGCGGCGGCGGCACTGTCAGAACTGCGCATGTGCGGCGCGCAGTTCCGGAGATCCCCGATCAGACTGCCAGACTCGCACTATTCGTTGGACGAGTGCCACTGCACTGCCCGCCTGCGCCCGCCCCTGCCTCCGCCCCCGCCATAATTTAAGTTTTCCCGCCGCCGCCGCAGCCGGCCGCGCCAGCTACAATGCAGAATCACTCACTCTGTCTATCTGGAGTGGACTAGGAGATGCTGCCACTAGATGGATGCCTGGTGGAGTGGACAGAGCAGTCGCAGACTGACAGCCGAGGCAGAGGACTGGTAAGTGCTGGGGCTCCGAGCCTCCGACAGCTAGCAGGAGCAGACTGGAGTAGAGAGATGAGTCAGGGGGCAGAGGACATCAGTGTCCTGCTCCTGTGCCCCCTTCACCTCTCCACAGGCAGTGTCACAGCTTCACTCACTCTGCACTAGTAATGTCACTGATGTTTGTGGCTGTGGAGAGGTGAAGGGGACTTAGGAGGAGGACACTTATGTGGAGAGCTCTGACCATCTCCTGTACCATGTACACAGTCCCTGACCACCCCTCTGTACCATGTCCGCAGTCCCTGACCACCCACTGTACCATGTCCGCAGTCCCTGACCACCCACTGTACCATGTCCGCAGTCCCTGACCACCCACTGTACCATGTCCGCAGTCCCTGACCACCCCTCTGTACCATGTCCGCAGTCCCTGACCACCCCTCTGTACCATGTCCGCAGTCCCTGACCACCCCTCTGTACCATGTCCGCAGTCCCTGACCACCCCTCTGTACCATGTCCGCAGTCCCTGACCACCCCTCTGTACCATGTCCGCAGTCCCTGACCACCCCTCTGTACCATGTCCGCAGTCCCTGACCACCCCTCTGTACCATGTCCGCAGTCCCTGACCACCCCTCTGTACCATGTCCGCAGTCCCTGACCACCCCTCTGTACCATGTCCGCAGTCCCTGACCACCCCTCTGTACCATGTCCGCAGTCCCTGACCACCCCTCTGTACCATGTCCGCAGTCCCTGACCACCCCTCTGTACCATGTCCGCAGTCTCTGACCACCTCCTGTACCATGTCCGCAGTCTCTGACCACCTCCTGTACCATGTCTGCAGTCTCTGACCACCTCCTGTACCATGTGCGCAGTCTTTGACCATCTCTTGTCTTTTATCATGTCTGCAGGGGAGTCTGGACTCTGGAGAGGAGTCAAGAGTGAGAGCGCTGCCGGGATGGGGTGTCACGGGATAAGTCAGGTGTGCGGGGCCTGCGGAGTGGAGACAGGGGCCATCTGACTGAGCCCTGCACAGTGCACCTGAGAGGAGGTCAGTGACAGAGCCGCCAGACCAGTCTGATGGGGGGGTCACTGATGTAAGGGGGCACTGATATAAAGATCCCTCTATATTAGTAACCTCCCCCCATATCTTAATGTATTCACTCTGTGTAAGGTGGTCTCTGGTCACCAGATTGCCCCCCCACATCAGAGTTCCTGGCATTCCCCTTTACATCAGAGTCTGCAGGATTCTCCCCTTACAGTGCGAAGGGGGAACTCTGCGGACCCTGATGTAAAAGGGAACTCTGATGTAAAGGGGAATGCAGTGGACTCTGATATATGGGGGAACGCTGTGCTGGCTGGGTTATATTAATCTGATCTTCATGTTAATGGAGAAATATGGTTTTTGACTTTTGTTTAACCTAAACACATTGCTAATAGCTCTATCTACATGTTTATAGTTTAAGTATTGATATTTGCACGGTTTAGCACTGAAAACAGCCTGTATATGTACATTTTTGCAGTGCCAGTAAAAAATTGGTGCCGTCCGTAAATTTTGGACGTTCTGCCAGTAAATTTCCCTCTCGGGGGTTGGCAACACTGCAGACCACCCCAATTCCTGCACTTTCACATGTCAGATCAATCCCAATTCCTGAACCTTCAAAGCTTAGATCAGCTTCATTTCTGCGCCTTCACACCTCAGACTCCCCAATTCCTGTACCTTTACACCTTAGATGCTCCCAATTCCTGAACCTTCAAACCTCAGATTACCTGATTCCTTCACCTTCACACCTCAGATCACCCCGATTCCTGCACCTTTACATTTCTGATCAACCCCAATTCCTGCACCTTCACACCTCACATCACCCCAATTCTTGCACTTTCACATGTCAGATCAATCCCAATTCCTGAACCTTCAAAGCTTAGATCAGCTTCATTTCTTCACCTTCACACCTCAGACTCCCCAATTCCTGTACCATTACACCTTAGATGCTCCCAATTCCTTTACCTTCAAACCTCAGATCCCCCCGATTCCTGCACCTCCACACCTCAGATCATCCGAATTCCTGCACCTTCATACCTCAGATCATCCCCATTTCCTAATTTTCACACCACAGATCACCCCAATTCCTACTCCTTCATACCTCAGGTCACCCCAATTCCTGCACCTTTAAACCTCAGGTCACCTCAATTTCTGCACCTTCATACCTCAGATCACCCCAATTCCTCCACCTTCATACCTCAGATAACCCCAATGTCTCCACCCTCATACCTCAGATTATCCCCATTTCCTAATTTTCACACCACGAGCCTCAATTCCCACACCATCAGAAAGGCAGGGTTTTTACATTTATATCTGTTGTAGCTGATAGTTCCACTAATAAGAGGAGGAGGGTAGGTAGACGGGCTTCAAAACATATTGGTGTCCGCAACCTAGATGGGCCTACACTAGTACTGGGAGGGGAGCCGGCTCCTGAACATCAGTGATGTTAGATTAGCATCTCTGAAATGTCATTGAGGTAAGTGTGCCATCAATTACAGCTTCTAGCGATAGCACTGTATATACAGTGCATTGCAAAAGTATTCGGCCCCCTTGAACTTTTTGACCTTTTGCCACATTTCAGGCTTCAAACATAAAGATATAAAACTATAATTTTTATTTGAAGAATCAACAACAAGTGGGACACAATCATGAAGTGTAACGAAATTTATTGGATATTTCAAACTTTTTTAACAAGTAAAAAACTGAAAAATTGGGCGTGCAAAATTATTGAGCCCCTTTACTTTAAGTGCAGCAAACTCTCTCCAGATGTTCAGTGAGGATCTCTGAATGATCCAATGTTGACCTAAATGACTAATGATGATAAAAAGAATCCACCTGTGTGTAATCAAGTCTCCGTATAAATGCGCCTGCACTGTGATAGTCTCAGAGGTCCGTTTAAAGCGCAGAGAGCATCATGAAGAACAAGGAACACACCAGGCAGGTCCGAGATACTGTTGTGGAGAAGTTTAAAGCCGGATTTGGATACAAAAAGATTTGCCAAGCTTTAAACATCCCAAGGAGCACTGTGCAAGCGATAATATTGAAATGGAAGGAGTATCAGACCACTGCAAATCTACGAAGACCTGGCCGTCCCTCTAAACTTTCAGCTCATACAAGGAGAAGACTGATCAGAGATACAGCCAAGAGGCCCATGATCACTCTGGATGAACTGCAGAGATCTACAGCTGAGGTGGGAGACTCTGTCCATAGGAAAACAATCAGTCGTATACTGCACAAATCTGGCCTTTATGGAAGAGTGGCAAGAAGAAAGCCATTTCTTAAAGATATTCATAAAAAGTGTCCTTTAAAGTTTGCCACAAGCCACCTGGGAGACACCAAACATGTGGAAGAAGGTGCTCTGGTCAGATGAAACCAAAATCGAACTTTTTGGCAACAATGCAAAACGTTATGTTTGGCGTAAAAGCAACACAGCTCATCACCCTAAACACACCATTCCCACTGTCAAACATGGTGGTGGCAGCATCATGGTTTGGGCCTGCTTTTCTTCAGCAGGGATAGGGAAGATGGTTAAAATTTATGGGAAGATGGATGGAGCCAAATACAGGACCATTCTGGAAGAAAACCTGATGAAGTCTGCAAAAGACCTGAGACTGGGACGGAGATTTGTCTTCCAACAAGACAATGATCCAAAACATAAAGCAAAATCTACAATGGAATGGTTCACAAATAAACATATCCAGGTGTAAGAATGGCCAAGTCAAAGTCCAGACCTGAATCCAATTGAGAATCTGTGGAAAGAACTGAAAACTGCTGTTCACAAACGCTCTCCATCCAACCTCACTGAGCTCGAGCTGTTTTGCAAGGAGGAATAGGCAAAAATTTCAGTCTCTCGATGTGCAAAACTGATAGAGACATACTTACAGACTTACAGCTTTAATCGCAGCAAAAGGTGCTGCTACAAAGTATTATCTTAAGGGGGCTGAATAATTTTGCATGGCCAATTTTTCAGTTTTTTATTTGTTAATGAAATGCACTGTATAGGAAGGAAAGGCCCACCAGAGGGTTCTTCAGTCATCTGATGGGCCAGTCCATGCCTGTATGTACACCATTAGACCATTCTCTGGGTGCCTATAAAACTGACATTGTGTACCCACTCTTTTTTTTAACCAGACATAGCAATGTTCAGTCTATTTACACAAAAGGCTCCATAAAAGCAGCGGTCCCGGGAGAGCAAAGTTGTGTAACAGCGCTGGACACGCTGCGGATTATCGGAGCAATTAACCATGACCGTTTTATGGTAATTAGCAGAAAAAACTCTCCAGGCCAAGACTTACAATTAACAGTAGTTTGACTAATTAGCGTAATCCGCGTATACGCCAGCGATTCCATGAGCGCGGCTAGGATAAGCATTGCTGAGAAGTGACCCTCGAAGGGATAATCACTAGAACTCATGAAAGCTCTGAAGTGCCGTTCTGTTAGAGGGTTTCTCACATACCCCGAGGGATGTTGTGTCTGGGAAAATCCTTTCTAACCGAGCCAGCGCCGACTCCGGCCAAATCGCTCCAAGTCCACCCAAACTAACCTCCACCTCTGGCACTCTGAACAGGCTGGGGCGGGCTCACCCCTCCACCTCACCAGTAATCTTCTTTTTAAAGATTGACCCCTTCAGTCACACAGAGAGGTGAAACAGCTTTCTCTTCTGTCCTAGAAACACAGAAAGTTCCTGCTTTTTAAGATTAAAGTGAAGCTGCAGCCAAGTGAAAAACCCAAACTTTGGTTCAACAATTATTTCAATGTTTATAGAGGGTCACTTTATGAGAGAGAGATAAACCACATGATACACTAAGGATGCCTTTCTCCAACATGGAACCCTGGAGTTCCCCCTAATGCTGTTAGGGGTTCTTTGGGCAGGTAGTAAATTCTGCCTCTCAGATAGGTGATCAGGGACACCAATGATCTTTTACAATATCTGAAAGGGAGCATTATTTCTACAGACCACCACTGACCACACCATTCTTCCCACTGATCACCAATATACTGTATAAAGCATTCTTCCTACCGATTACCAATATATGAAGCATTGATCCCACTGACCACCAATGTAAGGGTCATTCTTCCCACTGACCACCAATGTGAGGAACATTTTTTCCCACTTACCACCAATGTGAGGAACATTATTCCCACTGACTACCAATTTAGGGAGTGTTCTTCCCACTGGCCATCAATGTAAAAAGCATTCTTCCCACTGATGACCAATGTATGGAGCATTCTTCCCACTTACCACCAATGTAAGGAGCATTCTTCCCACTGACCACCACTGTAAGGAGCATTCTTCCCACTGACCACCAATGTAAGGGGCATTCTTCCCACTGACCACCAATGTAAGGTGCATTCTTCCCACTGACCACTAATGTAAGGCCCATTCTTCCCACTGACCACCAATTTAAGGGACATTCTTCCCACTGACTATCAATGTAAGGAACATTCTTCCCACTGATCCCCAATGTCAAGGATATTCTTCCCATTGATCACCAATTTATGGAGCATTCTTCCCACTGACCTCCAATGTAAGAAGCATTCTTCCCACTTATCACCAATGTAAGGAGCATTTTTCCCCAATGATCCCCAATGTAAGGGGCATTCTTCTAACTGATCACCAATGTAAGGAGTACTCTTCCCATTGACCACTGTTGTAAGGAGCATTCTTATCACTGATCACCAATGTAAGGAGTACTCTTCCCATTGACCACTGTTCCTTCAGAAGGGAACGTATGCCCAGATGGTGGCTGGGCTACTGTTAAATAGGCTGTATCCTTGGGAGAATTGTCCCTTTTCCCCTTGTGGGGTTGAATCTATGTGTTCAAGAGAAGGGGGACTGCATGCCTTCAGACACCCCTTCAAGGACTGGAAGCTGGGCTACTCTGTTGGACGTTGTATCTCTGGACTGCTCACTGTGTGAAAATGTTGACAAAAAGATCCTTAATTGGCTAAAAAGTATGTGCTATGTGCTATTTTCGGCTTGGCTATCATCTCCTCTATGGGTCAACGCTAAGGGGTCAGGTATCTCAGTCCCCTCCTCCCTATTCACCCCTGTCTCCACACCTACGTCGCCTCCACCTCCGGCAAACGAGAAGGTTCAGGTCTCTTTAATGTACTTTTTGTAATTAGCATTAGAATTATGCAAATCTATGCGGGCATTCAATATAGGATCATTGATATATGCCCTATTGTAATTATATGTGTTCCACTTTCATGTTTTTTCCTTTGCAATTTAGAAATGTTCACTCTCGAGAAATATCTATGAAAACTCCTGAAGAAGCTATTATGAAGATGGCGAAACATGTAGAGTTGATATTATCGAGTGCATTTTTCTGCTTTTAACATTTTAATCAATGTTGCGTCTTGTCCTAATCCTATATGTTTAATAAAATGTGTATTTTTTGAGAATCCAGATTTTTATCCATCATTTGCACCTTTAAAGTCCCACTTTGCCCCCTCTATTGTAGTTACCATTTGTTTCAGGGATGTGGTGCTTCTCATTGTCTTAAACCTCTAGCAATAATTTTCCAGTTTCTGGAGTTTGGGGCAGGAGAATTCAAATCCCCGGCCTGAATATTTAATAGGGAGGTACGCCCAGATGGTGGCTGGGCTACTGTTAAATAGGCTGTACCCTTGGGAGAATTGTCTCTTCTTCCCTTGTGGGGTTGAATCGATGTGTTCAAGAGAAGGGGGACTGCATGCCTTCAGACACCCCTTCATGGACTGGAAGCTGGGCTACTCTGTTGGAGGTTGTATCTCTGGACTGCTCACTGTGTGAAAATGTTGACAAATAGATCCTTAATTGTCTAAAAAGTATGTGGACTTTCCTCCTAATGATGGAGTTCAGGTGTTTCCAGTGAAGGGTACTGGTAATATTACATCACACAAAGACATTGTCGAAAAATGTGAGCTTTAAAGCTTGTGATAACAGTTTGAAGTAGGCTCTTTTTTTGTTCCACCATGACTGCACCCCTGTCCACAAAGCCAGCTCCATAAAGACATGGGTTGACCAGTTTGGTGTGGAGGAACTCAAGTTTTCTGTACGGAGCTCTGACCTAAACCCTACTGATCACCTATGAGATGAATGCCGATTGCAAGCCAGGTCTTTCTCATCCAACAGCAGTACCTGAGCTCACAAATAGGCACAAATCCCAACAGACACTCCACAAACTTGTAGGAAGTTTTTCCTGAAGAGTGGAGGAATGGGGTGTACAACAAACTCATATAGGTATGATGGTCAGGGGTACACAGACACAGGACATATAGTGTATATAATTTAGGATTCTCTGTAAGGTTGGTAGGAGAGCATGTAGACAGGTGCAGCCTACTTTCTCCACTTCAGGTGGCGCTTTCCTCAGCAAGCAGCACTGCAATTGGAGAAGAAGTCAAGAGGAACAAGGTTCCTCTATGGTTTCCTGGGTCACTGGGGAAGCAATCCAATTGCATGCTGCCATCCCATATGTCTAACAGCCATCTTGGGTCAGGCAGAGCCTATTTAAGGCCCTTGCTCCCAGGCTTGACGTGCATCTTTGCGAGTGGTTAGAGTAGGGACAGGTTCCCCCGCCTGGTAAGAACAGAACTGGTGGCAGGGAAAGGTTCCTGACAAGGAAGGAAAGCTTAGGGATCACAACTTCTCTGGACATTTTCTCGTTTAGGCATGAGACAGCCGGGCTGCACTATGCCCCTTCTAACAGGCGCTGTCAGTTCAGCTGAAACTTGCTCTCTACACGCTGCTGGATCTGTGAGTGTTCCTGGTCTGGTTGTCTTTCCTTACGAACTGTCTTTGCATTAGTTCAATATAAGTTCTTTCATTGCACTTGGACTGTGTGTGTTATTGCCGTTGCACCACGCTGCACCCCACCTACAAGCAGAGAGTTTGTATTAGAATGCACAGACACAGTAATGGAATGTTCTGATGCAGGGGCATAAAAATGTATTTTATATGCCCACTGGGGGCTTTAAGATTGAGAAGCCTGCAAATCAGATGAAATCTCAAATTAGGCTAGCAGGGTTTCCAGCAGCTGTAGCTTCTTAAAGCAGAGTTCTGGCCTCGGGGGGTCAATTTTAGCTAAAAATACCCCCGGGACAGTCAGGGCTAGTACATTCCATAATGGATAGCCTCTGAACTGTCCCGGGTTGCACTTACCTGTAAGAAGACATACTTACCGTGAAAAGTTCTTCTCCAGTGCTGCCATCTCAGGTGTGGGCAGCTGAAGCCGCAGCCTCCCTCTTTGCATCCTCTTCCATGACGTCAGAGTCCCACAATGAACTGCACCGGCCCCGCTCGTCACTTCCGGTGCAGGTGCGGCATGCCCAGAAGCTGTTTAACAGGGAATGCCGCGCCTGCAACGGAAGTAACGAGCGGGGCCGGTGCAGGCGCATTGACTCTTGGGAGCGATGACTTTCAGCTCCCAGGAGTCATCGCAAATCGGGAGTGACGGCGTGGGCCGCGGCCGCGGAGGGAGGAAGTGGAAGGAAGGTGAGTATATTTTCTTTTATAATAAGGTAAGTGACCAAAAAAAAAAAAATCGGCAGTATCCATTTCTTTTTCAGGTTGCACTCAGCAAGCGAATGGCCCAAAATCGATTTTTTCGATTTTGAGGCCGGAACTCCGCTTTAAGTGTGCAGAACAATTTATCTACAGCTCTGGCAGTGTCATGTTTCATGTAATGAGGGTGTCTAGTGGAAGGTTTTTGATACAAAAAAAAATAAAAAATTGATCTTTAAAAGAGAAACCAAAATATTCGATCCTCAATAAATGTTGTCTCGCTCTTTAGGTTAAAGCGGTAGTATACTCAATGTTTTTACTTTTACCTACAGGTAAGTCTATAATGCGGCCTATAATAAGGCTTACCTGTAGGTAAAATTAATATCTCCTAAACCTGCACGGTTTAGGAGATATTCACCCTTCATGCAGCCGCTGACACTAGCGGCGCGTGCGCTCTGAAGGTCCGGCGGACCTTCAGAGCTCCTTGCCAGCTGCTTGCCGGAAAGTAACGTCATCGCAGCTCCGGCCACTCATAGCGCCGGAGCCGCCAAACCCGGAAGAGACGCCGAGGGAGCATGACAGCTCCCACAGCGGTGTCTGGGCATCCGTGTCAGGGCTTCGTTTTAAGGTAAGTATTTCATAATGAGCTAGTATGCGATGCATACTAGCTCATTATGCCTTTGTCTTGCATGTTTTTTTTTTTTTTTGGCAGTATACAACCGCTTTAAGGTAGACTAATAAGACAAAGCCTTGCCATATAGAGATTTTAGCAGTGGCGGCTGGGGCCAGGGGGGGCGGCAGACAGACCTGACCACGGACCACACCAGCTCCGGCCCGCACCGCACACCATATCCCCCGGTCACCGGCTCACTTACCCTGTGTTGCCTCTGGACTGACAAGTGGAGGCGGTGGCGGCTTCCCCCTCAGTCTCCTCCATGTCCCCCCTCGTTGGTCGGTCTTCCCATGCGTCTCATCCCTCCTCCTCCTTTGCCAATAGGATGGCTTCTCCTTTTGGCCAATCGGGAAACGGGTCTCAGGACATTCGCTATTGTCACACAACTGGGTGGGATCAGGGCACAGTGCTCTGCGCCCCGAGCCCACCCTTTTTTGAAGCCTATTATAGCCTCTGGCTCTAATCACGTGCTTCAAAAAAAAAAAAAAAACTACTGAAATCCATGCATCCAGCGCCCTGCATGTAGATTAGGGTGCCGGACGCATGGATATGGAGGGCGGCGCCCCTGCGCCCCTAATGGACGGGCCGCCACTGGATTTCAGAGGCCATAATAACTGCTTGAGAACAGGAGATCACTAAGTCATGCACACCAGTGTTAATTTTGGCAGCAAATTTCAATTTAGTTTTAGTCTTAGTCTTAGGACTAAAATGGCATTTTAGTTTTAGTCCCATTTTAGTCTTCTGCAAGTGTTTTAGTTTTAGTCGTATTTAGTCGACTAAAACTCCAGTATATTTTAGTCGACTAAAACGTCCTACATATTAGTCGACTAAAACTCATTTTAGTCATCTATAATCAAATGGGTGTAGTTCAATTGTAATTTGTAATGCATTATTTAAGCATTTCTCTACAATTTCCAAACTCATTATATACTACTGCTGGTCCCGGAGTGAAAAATCGAATATGTTATTTATGGTACTAAGCTTTGAGCATGCACCAGTGTTAATTTTGGCAGCAAATTTCGATTTAGTTTTAGTTATAGTCTTTTGACTAAAATGCCATTTTAGTTTTAGTCGTATTTTAGTCTTAAGACTAAAATGCCCTTTTAGTTTTAGTCGTATTTTAGTCATCTGAATTGTGTTAGTCGACGAAAACGTTTTAGTCGGTTTTAGTTGACGAAATTAACACTGATGCACACTGATTTCCTGTAAATGTTGTCAGGAGAACATCAGCGTTATAAGCTGCATTTTTTCAAAAGAGTTTTGCAGAGTTGATTTATTTTATTGGCCATAATTTTAATTTATTCTGCCCATTGAAATAGATAAACGCTGAAGTGCTAAATGTGCCTTGTGTTTATGCTCGTTCTTGAGCATTTATGGGCGTTTTTGAGCATTTATAAGCGTTTTTCAGTGTACAGCAATTTTTGTGGTCAGAAGAACTGCGCTTGAGTGCGATTTTAGGGCGTTCAGAGAACAGCCTATAAACTCCCCTGCTGATAAACTGCTAAATACACATAGGCACATACAGTAGAGGGGAGTTTAGGGGCTGTTAAAAAAAAACACCCAAACTCACAAAACCTTGAGAGCCCATTCACACTAGCACGACTTGTGAGGCGACTTGTGTAGCCCCAGGTCGCTTGACATAACAAAAGCAATGTTAATCAATCAGTGCCGTCTTAATTGGCACTACTGAAGTCGCTCCGACTTCAGAAAAGGGTCCTGTACTACTTTGAGGCGACCTGGGATCTGACTGTCCCATAGACTTCAATGGGAGTTGCCTCCTTTTCTTAATTGACATGACTTGTTATCAGACTTTCCAGGAAGAAGAAAGAGATTAGCCAGGCATTCCCCACAGACAAAGTAGCCTGTCTCTTCAAAGTAGTGCACAAGTCTCTTCCAAGTCTCTTTCAGGCTCGGTTCACATATATGCGATGCGGGAAGGCTGCGAATTCGCAGCCTTTTCCCGCATCGCACACGCACCCCCGGCAGTTCACACTGCCATATGCGATACGCTGGGGGTGTCAATGTAATCTTAACGACACCCCCAGTTTGATCGCATATCGCAGTGCGATCGTGCAGTTCGCACAGGATCGGATCGCACAAGTGTGAACCGCTGTGTGATCCGATCCTGATGCGGCAGCAAAAATGCCTCCTGTGCGTGTTTGCTGCGGGTGCGATGCGAATTTAGCCATACAAACTGTATGGCTAAACTCGCACCGCACAGCTGATCGCATGTAATGTCGGAGCAGTGCGCTCCGACATTACATGCGAACCCCGCACACGCAGAAGTGTGAACCGGGGCTCAAGTCTCTTCCAAGTCTCTAAACAAGTCTCTAAACAAGTCTGTTCAAGTCACGGGGCGACTTTCTGGTCGTGGTAGTGTGAACCGGCTCTGAGTTTAACAGCAGCCGTGTGCATGAGGCCTAAGTATAAACAGGCGATGACAGAAAATGTTCCAATGTTTCCAATGTGATCACAACAACCAATTTCACTGCAAGTTTTGTGATTTATCAGCTCCTCCAAGGCCCTGACAATATTTTATCACCCTGTCTGGGATTAGCAGGGGGTTCCCTTACCGTATATCATCTGAAATTCTGGAAGCGTTTAAACTTTCTCCTGGCAGATGGTTCCTGGAAAAGTATTTTATATTAATGGACATGACAACGGAGAAGCATTTAGAGAGCTCTGCCTTATCTATTATTGGAGTATTGGACTCAGTTTTTGGATTCAACGATGTCGGATTTCATATGAAGCCTGAAAATATATTGCGGTTTGAGGGGGGGATGGCAAAGTGGACCAAAAAACAGAATTACTAAGGGAATTCTGGGTGTTGGCAGGAGAGGAGGTGATTACTGTTTAGTTACAATGTGTTAAGAGTTTATGGGTAAAAGCCTAACTCCAACTGTTAAATATAATGAGTTAGGCTTTAATGATAGTAATGTGTACACATTGCACCTGTGTGTAGGTGTAGCGTAGTTCGGTGGCAGAAAAATACTCAGAGTCCAAGTGAAGAGAAACCAAAATGGAGTTTGACCATACAGTACAGGGCAGGCGGGAAGGCAACCCAACCGGGAGCACTCATAGCATGAAACAGCAATGTGTCAGTAGAAGTATACATCAGGTATGCCAACAGCATTTGTCTTGAGGGGTGGAGGGCAGCCTGGCCGGTCCATACCCAAGTGGGGAAGAATCCAGATAGGATGGTACCTCTCCCTGACACTGAGCACTTCCCCAGCCAGATGGGTGACCTGTCCCTGCTCTAGCCACATGTGAAATGCACACCAAGCTCTGGAGCCAGGGTCTTAAATAGACTCTGACTGATCCAATATGTGCTGCCTAGAGTCAAATGGGGTGGTGCCAGCATCCAACCGGTTTCATGTTACCCAGAAAAATCATAAAGGAACTACATTCCTCTTGACTCCCTCTTCCTCTGTAAGGCCGCTGTGATTGAGCGCCACCTACAGTGGAGAAAGCAGACTGCACCTGTCTACACACTCCAGTGTGCTGTATGGTATTCCTTGATTAAAGGAGTGTAAACAATGCCTGGACTTTTTCATGAACCTCCACATGGTGAGGTGACATTCTTGCAGCTTGGCCCTCAGGTTTGCTCCACTGATAATTTCCAAACCAAACCAGTAGCAAAGTTTAGAAATCAAAAGGGAAGAGCACAGTCCATAAATTATCTTTGATCAGGGCAGGCAGCATTCAGGCTGAGCTAGAAAATCAATATGAGCAGGCAGACAGCTAACGCGTAGCAGAACCCAGAGGACATCCTGAGGTCCAAACAGCAGGAATTGCAGATCAGAAAACAAAATTGCCACTGAGTTCCGGAAGAGCCCTTTGTGTCCAGGCGCTGTCCAAGAGTGCCAAGTGGAATCCATATTTGCTGCATGGGGACTTCAAAAGCATGCCTGAGCATTCCAGCCCTACAATGTCTATGTCGACAGTAAGATGACATGCCTAGGAACATTGAGGTTAATTTACTAAAACCAGAGAGTGTAAAATCTGGTGCAGCTCCACATCAAAACCAATCCAGACTTTTTGTCAACGCTTAACTGAACAAGCTAAAGTTAGAATCTTATTGGCTACCATGCACAGACTTTGCACCCTTCAGTTTTGGTGTGTACAGCCAGAAATAAAGGTAAGTGATCTCTAGTAGTTGCCTACACAGAATAACCCAACTTAATTGGCTGGAAAATTTCTAAAAACAGCCAATGGACCCTTGAGAAAGCTTGTAATGTCACCCATGGACAGGAAGGTTCTGATGTCATGTAAACGTCCAGGCAGGTTGAATGTTCTCTAACCTCTGCAGATACATTTAGGATTAACCTCAGTCAGGACAAGTAAAAATCATAAGTTGGGTCAATGGGATTTTATAGGTGTGGAGGTCTTCCCCTTTTGGTTGGACCCCACCAAACCCATATTTTATTGATTGTATTCTGATCGGGATTTGAGGGTTGCATATTTGAGTCCTTTATGTTAGCTTAACCCAACTATCATTCATTTATCTACATGTCAATGGGATTTTAGCTTATCAGAATCCAAACCTCCTCTTATCTCATTTCTGTAGAGATTGTATTCTTTATGTAGCACTACTCCCATGGGAGCTGCTGGTTATGGATTCCCATAGGTTACCCATAGCAACAACTTGACCATATAGCATATTCTATGTGCTTGGCTCAGTCAGAAAACAGTCTAGGGGTTTGGGTTTTTGTTGTTTTATTGGAGAACTGGGATGGGAGAAGGGATGAGTGAGATACTCCAACTGAATAAACTATGCACAATTGCTGGGATGTCTGAATAAAGCTGAGTGCGGCAAGGCCGCTGCTTCACCTTGCCACTAAGTGAAGAAGAATTTGATGAACTGTACTGTACTGTGAATCTCTCTTTAGGGTCCTACTCGGCACCCCCTTTGTCCCTACTCTTCAGGGTTCTATACAGCACCCACTATAATCTGACACTCTGTGTGAGTTGACCCCTTTATCTTCTGACTTCACTGGAGTGGTTCCCCCTTCCTGGGTAGACCCTTTGGCAAGTCCCCTGGTACTCACAGACACTGTTTTTCCCGGAAGACTCTGCCAGCAGCTCCACTGTCAGATCCACTGGATCCTTTGCAGCTCAGCTCCACACCTGGTTCACTAAGCTGGCTGCCTAAAACCACTTTCCTCATACAGCAGGAGGAGAGACAGCCGTCAGCCTCCTCCTGGTACTCTGCTTCCCGCCAAAGACGCCCTGTCACATGCCCCCCTGGCTTTTATGAACAATCCCAGGATGCACTGCAAGAGTGCCCACCCACTGAGACTCCCACAAAAGCCAATGTATCACTGGCTAGGTTCCTCCACTGACCAACAAGCTCCCTTATTGGATACAGTCGGGACACTCCCTCAGACCCAGTGAATTACACCTGGAAACATGTAACAGGCAACCTAATATATCAGGCTCCCCTGATAAGCAGAAGGAGCATAAGACGCTTTTACCTAGCACCTACAGTACCTAGGAGGGTGCTAAATCCACCCCCCACCAAAATGAGCCAAGTCCCATTGGCTCTGGGGCAGCCGCCCCCTACAAAAATCCTACAAAACTTTAGAAGTATCCCACAAACCTGGAAAGGGGTAAAAGGGAATGAACAAATGTACAAGCAATAATTTAGGTGAATAGCAAGCGGCTACCTAGGCAACCCATGAGCGTCCTACGTCACTCCTACGTCACGTCCTGGAACCCGGAAGCTTTGTACGAGGACATCCTGCCCCCTGGCAGGAGTGAGTGTGCGGCTAAATGTATGGAGTAGCGGGTGCGCTGGTAAAGATTGTACATGCTGTATTCTTTTATATATAATGTGAGTGCAATATCAGTTGGATTTTTAAAATAAAGTACCTTTGTGTTACATATTACACTATGGGTCCCTTTTTTTAATTTTATGTGGCCATGGATATGGGATATTGTCTGGAGAAGTGGTGATTACCATCCAAAGCCTGTTCCAGGACCGGGGTGTGTACAGCCAGACTGAGGTGGACGAAGCCTCTATACTATCCAAAGCGCCAGACTTTGATCTTAAGGGTACGTGTGCAATACCTAAGGGGCTCACGGAGTTGTGGTGGAGGTTCTTTTCATCATTTATCTTTCAAGTTTTAAGGAAGATTCCACTATACACTGTTGGGACTTTATTGCATTCAATGATGTATGTGAAAGGACTATTGGTTTTATCACACAATTATGTGTATAAATAACCTGTAATTTGATTATCCTTGGATATATCATAGGCCATAAGGAGAGTAGCCCATTAGTGCTGCTAGTGTATACGTGGGACTTAGTGTTTTATTTATGCACCTTATTTTATGTAACTCCACTTTTGTTGAAAAAAAAAGTGTTCCCCTCTGGGTGATCTCTGTACATTGCAAGGATTTTAACAAACTTTGTTGCACATTTCTACCTTTTGTTATTCTGAAGAAATCATTGTTTGTTCCTCTGTGCCCATGTGGGAATGTGAGTCTAATGGGAGTGGTTTCATAATTATCAATCAGCTGCAGCATCTTCAGGGCATTAATGAGGAAAGCTACTTTTTGGTGGGATACTCTCAATAGGAACACATCTAAACACCTGCATCCCTTTAAACGTGTTCCTATTGGGAGTATCTCACCAAAAATGACATTTTTGTTGCAGGGGATGCCAGAAATCTGACTTGTATCTTAGTGCACACTTCTGGGAAAATCGGTGAGACAATCACACAAGCAGGAAATGATGTTTCTGGGGGTGTGGTCAGTATACATTCTGTGTATAGAACACCTCCAGGTCGCCCAAATTGCATTGCATTTTCAGAAAATTACAGCGCCTGCAGATTGAAAAGAAAGATCATTTTTAATAACATTCAATTACAATATGACTTGTGTCACAATTGCATACGCTATATTCTTTTTTCTTTATTTGATATTTTTTTTGCCCAAAAAAGTTACCCTTTAAACAGTTTGAAACTAATATAATTAGCTTATAGAGGTGTTTTATCAGTAAAAAAAAAAAGCATCAAACGAAATATTATTTTGTGCTTTATCTGTGATGTCAGATTGCTTTGGTCATACTGTATTTATAACTTGGTGTAGTCACCATTCAATAGGGTAATATGTGCACCTTCCTTTTCTACTGAAATGGTGTCTCACCAGGGGGCGTAACTGCAGGGGTTGGAGGGGTTGCAACTGCAACCGGGCCCCATGCTCCAGAGGGCCTGTGCAGCTCCCCTGTACACCTGGATAGGAGGGGCGGAAGGGGGGGCAGCATGTAGAGAAATCACTGTTCTCCTTTTTCCTTTTTGGTGGTTCTGGGAAAACAGTGTCCGTAAGTACAGAACAACTTGCCCAGGGGTCTGCCAGGAAGGGGACCACTCCAGAGGCTAGAGTCAGCGGACGGGTGTCAGCACACAGGCAGTGAGAGTAAAGGGGGTGCCAAGTTAGAACCCTGAAGAGAATATCCAAGCAGGAACCTTTAAAGTATTTTCACTTCAGTGGCAAGGTGAAGCAGCGGCCTTGCTGCATTCTACAATTAGATGTCCTCAAGACTGTGAATAGTTAATAGTTGGAGTATCCCACTCATCCTTTCTCCTATCCCAGTTCCAAATAAAAACACAAAAACAACATCCCCTGGATTGATTATTGACTGAGCCAGGGGCGTAACTACAGGGGTTGCAGGGGTTGCAATTGCAACCGGACCCCATGCTCCAGGGGGCCTGTGCAGCTCCCCTGTACACCTGGATAGGAGGGGCGGTGGGGGCAGCATGTAGAGAAATCACTGTAGCTGTAGGAGGAAAATGGAGGAGATTGGTTTCTCTTTATCCTGCCCCGCCACTCCCCCTATCCAGTTCACTTGTGTTCTGTTGTCTCTGGGCCCCTGTGTGCTCCCCTGGTTACCCCCCCCCCCCACTGTGCTCCCTCCCCTCTCCTGCCAGCTGCTGCAGGGGATGTGTCACAATAGAGAACCAGGAAGGGTCTGTAAATATGTAATTTACCAGCTCCTTCCTTTTCTGAATGGACAGAGTCATAGTCAGTCACATTGTAAAAAATAAAATAAAATGATAAAAAATAATACAATTAAAATACCAAAAAATAAAAACTACTGACGCCAGTGGGTGAACTTCCAGGATCGCAAAGGTCACACTTGCGACCGGGCCCTGGCATTCCACCACCGTGGAGAGGCCCCAAGATGGCAGGAAGAGGGCCCACTGCAGAACTTGTGAAAGGGTCCCGCTGCGGGACTGTAATAAAGGGCCCCTCAACAAGAGTAAAGGGCCCCAGAATCAGTGGGAAGAGCCCCAGGCTTGAAGGGAAGGGCCCCGGCCAGGGTTCCGGGGGGCCCTTCATGGTTTCTTGCACCGGGGCCCTGGAGGTTTTAGTTACGCCTCTGTGTCTCACCATTACTATGGCGGACAGTTGGGCCTGTGTTGTGATTCTTCATCGTCCTTCTTACTGCAGGAAATAGTACTGTGGCTCCTCTAGTATTTCTGTTCAGTTATCACTGGCTTCTGTGGATTGAGATGTTGACTCACAGCCAACTATCGTTATACACAGGGGGGATCATATTAGCCTCGCTCTTGTTGTCTACTGACAATGCTCAGCTGGGTCACGGTCCCTTCATGCGTCTCGGTGCTTCACGCCAGACAGATCCTTGCAGTTTGTCAGCCGGTAGGTTAAGAGTCACTGCGGATATCAATATGGACTATAGGAACAGATGTTACACCATAAGCTGACAACATCTGGCGTCCCTCCACACCTCCATCCAGCGAGCTGAACGGCGCACAGGAGTGAGGTAATGGGAGAGGTTTGATTGGAGCAGACCGTTGGAAGCGTGCTGAGATACACCCCAAACAGATTGCACTCCTGGGGCTCCTGGTGCCCTTCTGACCCCCCCACTCCCCGCAATCCCACCAGTCACAGGCCTGGGCGGAGGAGGATGAGCACAGGATTGTCGCTCTTCTCCAGAAGTTTGCTGACTTTGCTTCTTTGTCTACACAGGATGAATTGTAAACACATGGTGAAAAGTCCATCCAATGCTGCAGATTTCATCCTTGGGGACCAGCCATGAATGGAGGAGTGGGGAACCCAGTCATTACTGTTCCATTCCGCTTCACACGATTGCCAAGTCTTCCTCAGTTTAGAGGCAGTCAGTTGCAGTTTTTGTCTGGAGTAGTTTTAGTAAAGAAAAAAAAAAGGACATTTGTTCAAGGTCTACCGGGATGAGGGATCCTCCAGGGAACTTGGCAGAACTGGGCTTGGTGCATAAGGCTGCACTTGCATGGATATGTAGGACCAAGTTCCTAATTTCCATAGACAAGCAATGACTTTTGACACCTGCTGTATCCATTAGTGCCACTGCAGGACATGCTAGAAAGCTCATGTCTTCAGTCAATGGGTTACTGTAATTCTATCAGAGCAGTCACTATCTGTTATTGAAGATTACGTGGTCTTCCTTATTCTCAAAGTAGCTTCTAGGCTTCTAGTAGTCACAGGTTAGTAGGTTCTTCTCCAGGTCACTCTTTAACATAGCAGACAATTATGAAAATGCTCCATGCTGTTTAGTTCTTTCTGGATGTACCCTCAAAGAAGGCAATGTGGATTCCTTAGGCCTTAGGAAAGGCCCCCAGCTGGGAAAAGACCTAAGAAGAAAAGACTTCTCATCATGGCTTTCTCACCTCACCAAGGAAAACCCAAGGATGGAAGGGCCCTTATAAAAAACTTCTCCAAATATTTATGAATTAGTTGTTTTTTTTTTCCACATTTATTTTTTACAACACATGTGAGGTATTGCCGCGAACATCAGAGCTAGAGCAATAATGCTAGCACCAGACCTCCTCTGTAGCTCCAAACTGGTATCCCTTTTCTTGACCCCCAGACTAGGACCTCTGCAATTTCAACCCCTTTGCAATGGGCACATAAATTCAAATATTTGGGTATCCAGATCACTCCTGATCTGCATTGCTTTTACCAACTTAATCTCCATCTGCTACTTCTGCAAAAAAAGGCACACGTCTCTAAGTGGGCCAATCTACAGCTGAACCTCCTAGGCCGCATAAATATTTTTTAAATTATCTATCTCCCTAAATTTAATTACCGTATATACTCGAGTATAAGCCGACCCGAGTATAAGCCGATGCCCCAACTTTTACCACAAAAAGATGGGAAAAATGATTGACTCGAGTATAAGCCTGGGGTGAGAATGCAGGGTGGCGGGCATGGTACAGGAGAATGCAGGGTGGCTGGCATGGTACAGGAGAATGCAGTGTGGCTGGCATGGGACAGTAGAATGCAGGGTGGCAAGCATGGTACAGGAGAATGCAGTGTGGCTGGCATGTACAGGAGAATTCAGGGAGGCAGGCATGGTACAGGAGAATTCAGTGTGACTGGCATGGTACAGGAGAATGCAGTGTGGCTGGCATGGTACAGGAGAATTCACTGTGGCAAGCATGGTACAGGAGAATTCAGTGTGACTGGCATGGTACAGGAGAATGCAGTGTGGCTGGCATGTACAGGAGAATTCAGGGTGGCAAGCATGGTACAAGAGGTTGCGGGCATACTAGTGCGGCTGTCTCACTTACCTGTTCCAGAGGCGCCTTCATTTTAAAAATGGCGCTGCCCGGCCCCGACACGTCATTGCTCGGGACAGCTGGTATATGTTCGGCTATTTCCAGCCTGTCCCGAGCGGTGGCGGCGCATGCGCGGTGACATGTATACGCCGGGCGGCGCCATTTTTAAATCTTAAACACGTCGGAGCGGCCGGGAACTTTTTTTTTTTTGTTGACTCGAGTATAAGCCGAGGGGGACGTTTTCAGCACAAAAAAATGTGCTGAAAAACTCGGCTTATACTCGAGTATATACAGTATGTCTTCTGCAATAGCCCGACTTGGGCGCTTGGTTCCTTTTTTAGGGAAGTTGATAAATGCCTGGATTCCTTTCTCTACCTAATTTTTGCAGATCTACTGTTGGGCGGCTACCTTAGTAACTGTTATATGGTGGTTTGAGCAATCCAGGGCCAACGCAGCAGTCTGCTTAGAAGTGGTCATTTTGGGCTCCCTGGTGGAAATTGGTAACCTGGTCTTTGGGGGTTCCACAGCATATACCTCGCTGCCTTGTCCCACAAGGGCGACGTTGCAAGTTTGGGTGGCTGCTAGAAAATGTTTCCTCCAACCTAATCAGCGGTCCCTGTTCCACCTGTTGTGAAGAAACCCGTCTTCGCCCCATTTTAGGACGATTCTGGATCCACAATTATGGGTTCGCTTTGGTAAATAAAACGCTTATGGATATTATGCCTGCTGGGGTGCTGTTACCCTACTGTGACCTAACTGCCAGAAATAGATTACCTAAGTAGATGTTCTTCAGATACTTTGTCACGCTGTGAGAGCTCAATTTCCTGTTGCTCCTAAATCGAAGGCAGACCCAATGGAGGAGCTTCTTGTGCAGTAGACCCTAGTAAAGCCCCTATATTCCCTATACCTGGCTATTCTTAGTGTTGAATCTCCCAAAATTAATAGGCTGTGGGAACAATGGAGTGAGGACCTCCCAGCCCTTGATAGAGAGACTTGGGAAGAGCGTTTTGTGAATAGTACTAAGATGGTTATTTCCGCTCGTGACAGGTTAACCCAAACAAAGTATTTGCATAGAATTTACTACACGCCTCAAAGGCTGCACAAAATTTTCCCACAGCGCTCCCAGATTGTCCCCAATGTCATTCTACTGAAGGTACCTACTACCATATGTTTTGGTCATGTCCAAGAGTAGCACGGTTCTGCGAGAAAGTATTTGAGTGTATAAATACCTGTCTTCAGTTAACCCTGCCATTGTCCCCTGAACTAGTACTGTTGGGTATTCAAGACGACGAACAGAGGCCTCGATGTACCAAAACACTGCTTGCACTTTTATTGTACTATGGCAAAAAATAAGTTCTGACTAGATGGATTTCCCCCACCCCCCATGGTGGCCTCATGGGAATCCTCTGTTGATGCAGTACTACCAATGTACAAATTGATGTACATTAGTAGGGGATGCCCAGGGATGTATGATAAGGTTTGGCAGTCCTGGGGGGGGGGGGGGGAGCGGTGATGGATCCCTGGAGCAGATTCTTGGCTGATTTGCCCTGGGTTGCATCGATTGCCCTGTCGGGGGCCCCCCTCCATTGTGATGACTGTATATAATTTTTCCATTTGTACCCATCTCCTATATTTCATGCAATTTGTATGTTGGACACTGTTTGTTAACTACTACCTCATCATATGTGCTGAATTGCTGTGTAAACTGAACTTATTGAACTATGCCATTTTTTAAATAAAAAACAATTCTGGTTGTTAAAAAAAACAAAACCAAAAAAAAAAAAAAAAAACTGGTAACCTGTAAAGGCTTATAAAGCGTCACCTAAGAAAATTTTTAAATTCCGTAGTTTGGCGCAATCCTTCAAGCGTGCACAATTCTTAAGTCTGATGTGTTTGCTATCTATTCATTCGGCACAATGCCGTATTTTATATTTGACCAAAAATTGGGTATTATGTTGTGTTTGTGTGCAATAAAATTCATGAAAGTGTATTTTTTCCCAAAAAATTAAGTTAGAAAAACACTAAACAAATATCAAGCAGTGCCTCTGATAAAAAAAATATATAATGTTTGGAGGATTTTTACTTGTAAACAAAAAGTGTCAGAAGAAGGCCTGGTCTTAAAGTGAATAACGCCTGAAGGTGCTCCTTGGAAGTTGGGCCTCTATATGTGGCTAGGCTGTGAAAAAGTCTCACACATGTGGTATCGCCATACTCGGGAAGAGAAACAGAATGCATTCTAGGGTGTAGTTGCAAGTATACCTACGCTGTGTGTGAGAAATTACTTGTTAATATGACATTTTTGTGAAAAAAAAATGTATTTCTTCAATTTCCAATTAAAAAAAACTACAACTTCAAAAAACTCTCCATGCATCTTACTAAATACCTTGGACTGTCTAACAGAATATGTAAAAAGGAAATCAAGGACACAAAAATTCTAACCGAACAACAGATTGCAAAAGATGGTAGGACAAACCCCCAAAAATTCTTCAAATATATTAACAGTAAAAAGGTCAGGTCTAGACATGTAGGCCCTTTACAAAATAATCTGGAGTGGGTAACTGGGGACAAAGAGAAGGCAAATTTATTAACTCCTTTCTTCAGCTCTGTTTATACAAAGGAGCATGGGGGAGCTCATGTCCATAATGGGGATGGTATTGACACATACCCAAATGATCCACAATGGCTCAAAGGTGATATGGTCCAGAAATATCTAGACAGAATAAAGGTGAATAACCCAGACTAGATAGCATCCACCCACGCATCCTAAAAGAATTGAGCTCTGTTATTTCAAAGCCATTGTTTTACATATTTAAGGACTCTTTAATGACTGGAATAGTACCACTGGATTGGCGTAGGGCCAATGTGGTGCCTATATTTATAAAGGGATCAAAGTCTTTGCCAAGTAACTATAGGCATGTTCGTTTACCTTCCATAGTCGGGAAGATACTGATGAGTTTAATTAAAGACCACATAGATGAGTTCTTGCTGGAAATTTTTTTTTAAGCAGCAGACAGCATGGATTCATGAAAGACAGAAGTTGTCAAACAAACCTGATTTGTTTTTATGAGGAGGTAAGTAAAACCTTGGACAGAGGGGTGGCAGTGGACGTAGTATACTTGGATTTTGCAAAAACATTTGACACAGTTCCCCACACACGGCTAATGTGTAAGGTAAAGTCTACAGGCTTGGAAAGATCAGTTTGTAAATGGATAAAAAATTGGCTAAAAGATAGTATTCAGAGAGTAGTGGTTAATGATTCTTACTCTGAATGGTGTAAGGTTATCAATGGTGTACCCCAAGGTTTAGTGTTGGGACCCTTACATTTTAATATCTTTATAAATGATATAGGGTATGGGATTAAAAGTACAATTTCAGTCTTTGCAGATCACACCAAACTTTACAGTGGAATATCTTCCTTAAAGGATGTCTCCAACTTACAAGCCTACCTCAATGCACTATTTCATTGGGCAACTTTGTGGCAAATGAGGTTTAATGTTGATAAATGTAAAGTTATGCACTTGGGGCTAAGAATATGCATGCATCATACATACTAGGGGGAGTAGAACTGGGGGAATCCATAGCGGAGAAGGATCTGGTAGATCAAAAGCCATGATGCAGTGTCCAAATCGAGCAAAGTCCTTGTATTAAGAGAGATATAGACTCCAGAGAGAGAGATATAATTTTGCCCCTGTACAGATCATTAGTAAGACCTCATCTGGAATATGCAGTTCAGTTTTGGGCACCAGTTCTTGAAAAAGATATCAGGGAACTGGAGAAAGTGCAGAGAAGAGCAACCAAACTGATAAGAGTCATTGAGGAGCTCAGCTACGAGGAAAGATTAGAGGAACTGAATGTATTCTCTCTTGAGAAGAGGAGAATAAGGGGGGATATGATCACCATGTATAAATACATAAGTGGTCCATATAGTGAACTTGGTGTTGACTTATTCACTTTAAGATCATCACAGAGGACAAGGGGGCACTCTTTACGTCTAGAGGAAAAGAGATTTTGTCTCCAAATACAGAAAGGTTTCTTCACAGTAAGAACTGTGAAAATGTGAAATAGACTCCCTCCAGAGGTGGTTCTGGCCAGCTCACTAGATTGCTTTAAAAAAGGCCAGGATTCTTTCCTAGGTGTACATAATATATCTGGATACTAATATTTAAAGGTAAAGTTGATTCAGGGAATATCCGATTGCATCTCGGGGATCAGGATGAAATTTTTTCCCCTGCTGTAGCAAATTGGATCATGCTTTGCTGGGGTTTTTCACCTTCCTCTGGGATTGTGTGATTTTTTTTTTTATTGGTTGAACTAGATTGAACTAGATGGACTTGTATCTTTTTTCAACCTCACTAACTATATAACCTTTGACAAGACCTTTACTAAAAAAAAAAAACAAAAACAAAAAAAAACCCCACAAAATCACAAACAATGTAAATCCATCATCATTCACATTGTCCATTCATGTTCAATGTCCGTTGATCCATGTTAACCAGTTGCTGACCACCCCATAGCAAATTTACTGCTACAGGGTGGCTCTCATGTGCAAGATCACGTATATATACGTGCTTCTGAACTTCCACCTGCATGGGGCGCACATGCACCATTGGCTCCATCTATCTTCCCATCAACTCTGACCAGCTTCCCTGTCCCTGCTGAAGAAAAGCATTCCCACAAAAGCTGCCACCACCATGTTTCACGGTGGGGATGGTGTGTTCAGGGTAATGTGCAGTGTTAGTTTTCTGCCACACATAGCGATTGCTTTTAGGCCAAAAAGTAAAATTTTGGTCTCATCTGACCAGAGCACCTTCTTCCACATGTTTGCTGTAACCCCCACATGGCTTCTCGCAAACTGCAAACAAGATTTCTTATGGCTTTCTTTAAACAATGGCTTTCTTCTTGCCACTCTGCCATAAAGGGCAGATTTGTGGAGTGCACGACTAATAGTTGTCCTGTGCACAGATTCTCCCACCTGAGCGGTGGACCTCTGCAGCTCCTCCAGAGTTACCATGGGCCTCTTGGCTGCTTCCCCCACAGTGAATGGATTCTGAGCCTTCTCTCCTTCACCATGAAGCACAACTACTTCTGGTTTGGGGGGGCTTACTACCTCCAGACCAGGGGGGTGGCCATGGGTGCTAAATTTGCTCCAAGTATGGCCAACCTTTTCATGGCAAAGTGGGAGAAGGAATTTGTCCTAGGGAACCGAAGGCCGGAATTGATCCTGTGTAAGAGATATATAGACGACGTATAGAGATGACAAGAGTCAATTCATCAGGGTGTGGAGGAATTGCACTCACCTTGGGGACTATTTTCAACAGGCCCAAGTCTTGAGGGAAAGATTTGTGGATAAAGTATTCACCGGATGCATTGGATGTTGTTATCCATGAGGTTGCCTGTAAGAATAGGTCAGATATGTTGTCTGACAAACCCAAAGACAGACCACAGGGGGCTTGTTTTGGTGCTTGTTTTGTCACCTCCTATACCCAACAATATAGAAATATCAAGAATATCTTTTCTAGGCACTGGAAGGTGCTTAGAAACAATAAGGTTCTGGCACCGGTGGTTGGTGAGAAACCAATGGTGGTGTATCGGGGTGTTCCCCCTTTACGGCTGTGAGTGGCGCCTAATATTGTTGATAGGCCTGTCCAATCAAGATTTTTTCCAGAGATCAAGGGTTTTTTCCCTTGTAAAAAGTGTGCGGTATGTAAGATTAATTCCATTAAAAGCAGAAAGGTTTATACCTTTCAGTCTAACACCACACTTAAGACCTACACCATCGATTCATTCATTACTTGCACCTCGAAAAATATAGTGTACCTGCTTGAGTGCCCATGTGGCCTTCAATACGTGGGCTGGACCATCAGAACTATGCAGGCGAGAGTAAATGCACACTTGGGCAATATTAGACTTGGCTTTCCTAGGCATAGTGTGTCTCGAAACTACTTGGAACATCACAATAAGAAGGTCACAGGTACATCTATCATTGGTATTGATTTATTTACTGCTCATTGTAGAGGTAGCAATGTGAGACGTGAGATCTCGAGGAAGGAAACTCGATGGATATATGACCTTAGGTGTTACACTCCTAATGGACTCAATGTGGACTGGGACGTCAACTGCTATATCAATAACAGCTGAGATGTGGCGGTTGATGCCCTTTTCCACTGCCAGAGAGGTTTGAATCCAACAAGTGGACGTTTTAGGTATTCTTTTCACGTAATTTCTAGTATATGTTTAGGTCGGATGCTGGTTCCCATAGGAGGGGGCGGGACCATGTTTTTTCTCCTGGTTTTTAGGGGCGATCATGCTCCATGGATTTCATTCCATGGATTGTGTGGTTCATATATTTTTTATATATTTTTTATTCCCCCACATATGTATTTGTTTGTCATGTTATATTTGTCTGCTCTAATTATAGGCATTTTTTAGACTGATCGGACCACTAATTAAGTTTAAGGACTTTTTAGTTGGGATGACAGTGACAACTCTGTTGTGACAATTTGAGTGCCTGGGTCACACTTGGTGTATCATTGGTCTATATATGTGTAATTTTAATGTTACCATTATTATTTATCATGAATTATTGTTATTGGGATTATGGGGATGTGTTATTATATTCCCATGATTGACTGTTTTTTATATGTGTTTATTTTCACATGTTTTCTTATTTTTATATTTTATGTTTATTGTATGCTGATGATACGGCTATATACAGTATGCGTACTTGTGCAATAGATATTTATAATATTGTGCCTATTAGGTTTTTTTCATTTTTTCCTGTTTTAGCATAAGGAATATATAATTGTCAGGGACATAGACGCCGCCGTGCGGCCAACGATCTTTCCAGGCGAGTGCGCATGCGCGGGAGCCGGGGCAGCGCGCGTGCGTCATGACGCACATCGCACCAACCCAGCCTCCTCTTAAGGACCGCTCACCCCGCCATCCGGCGCTGGATTATCGACAGCTTCCTGTACCTTTGACCTGTGTTTGTTCCTGCTTCCTTGTTGTGACCCGGCTTGCCTTCTGACCTGTTGATCCCGCTCCTGTGCTTTGACCTCTGGCTCGTCTGACCATCCCTACGCCTGCTGCTCCTTCTGCCTGATCATCTGTGTACCGACCCCGGCTTGCTCCACGGACCTGCTTCTGCCTGATTCCTTGTGTACCGACCCCGGCTTGCTCCACGGACCTGCTTCTGCTAAAACCCCCTGGCCACGGCATTCCGGCTTGCTTAACTAGCAACTTGCTGTTACTTGGACTGACCACACGTGTATGACCCCGGCCTGGCATTTTCTACCGCACTGCTTGTTCCAATTGGAGTTTCAAGGAGGGAACCCGGATATCCCTCTCAGCACTTCGGCCTCCACCAATTGATCTGACAATAATACTGTATATATTGTGGAGCGCAAGCTTCAGTTATGTTGTTTTGCTTCCTGAGGCCCTTCGGTAGTTCTTGGATGGATCATTTCCGGTGGCTATAGTATTTATTGCGTGCTTGCTGGCGCCGGCCACGCCTTCGAGAATGTCCTTTGATGATGAAACGCGTCAGCAACGTCACGACGCACGCAAGCACGCACATGCCGTGGCCATTTTGATTTGTAGCTGTACCGCATTTTTTCAGTAAAGTCCATTACATATTACACTATGTGAGCTTCCCTTCCTTTGGAGGTTTACATGTATGGGAGACGATTATTGGCGGAGATTTCGGAGTAACCTTTCACCCGGCTTCTAACTCCATTGGGGGTTATGACGAGACGGATGATTGCCGTTCAGCTGCTGGCTCTTTGAGATCCTCATCACTTGCTTGTTTGACCACTCATTCACGTGAGGATCCATTCGCTCTGGTAAGCGCTTTTGGTGTGTGGAGCACGGTGCTGGAATTATCAGAGGGCTCGGAATTTACTCTGGGAGCGGGATTTCTACATCTACTTCCACTTCATTCCTCCCAAACATCTATTCACTGAATGGACTTTTGCTGGACTTTACTTATCAAAACTGGACTGGGTTATTATTTTCTTTAGAATGAGGAATTTTTAGTATTGACATTGATTATGTACATCTTATGGTGCTGTTTTCATGTCCCTAGTTGTGTGGCCTTCATAGTGGGTATATAGTTTGTGCACATTCACAGTCACACTCACCATTGGCGCTGCACTTTTTATTTATTTCTGGTGGATTCCAATCATATCCTATGTGCTGGCTGCCTCATACATTACATTAATTGATTGGTTTATGTGCTATTAGTTTAGTTACCGACCATATACATTTAGTAAGGTGGGACCAAGTGCCGCCTTTTGGAATTTTGTTAACTCTTTGATTGCCCTAGATGTTTAACCCCTTCCCAGCCAGTGTCATTAGTACAGTGACAGTGGATATTTTTTGCACTGATCACTGTATTAGTGTCACTGGTTCCCGTAAAGTGTGAAAAGTGTCAGTTAGTGTCTGACTGTCCCCTGCAAAATCGCAATCCCGCTATAGGTTGCTGATCGCCACCATTAGTAGTATAAAAAAATAAATAAATAAAACTTCCAGTATATATCCCATAGTTTGTAGACACTATAACCTTTGCGCAAACCAATCAAAATACGCTTATTGGGATTTTTTTTTTTTTTTACCAAAAATATGTAGCAGAATAGTGCCTTGAAAAAGTATTCACACCCCTTGACATTTTCCACATTTTTTCATCTTACAACCAAAAACGTAAATGTGTTTTATTGGGATTTTATGTGATAGACCGACACAAAGTGGCACATAATTGGGAAGTGTAGGAAAATGATAAATGGTTCTGAAAATTTTTTTCAAAGAAATCTGTGAAAAGTGTGGTGTGCATTTGTATTCACCCCCCTGAGTCAATACTTTGTAGAACTGCCTTTCCCTGCAATTACAGCTGCAAGTCTTTTTTGGGGATGTCTCTACAAGCTTAGCACATCTAGAAAGGGACATTTTTACCCATTCTTCTTTGCAAAATAGCTCAAGCTCTGTCAGATTGGATGGAGAGCGTCATTGAACAGCATTGTCTTGCCACAGATTCTCAATTGGATTCAGGTCTGGACTTTGACTAGGCCATTCTAACACATGAATATGCTTTGATGTAAACCATTCCATTGTAGCTCTGGCTGTATGTTTTGGGTTGTTGTCCTGCTGGAAGGTGAACCTCCGCCCCAGTCTCAAGTCTTTTGCAGACTCTAACAGGTCTTCTTCTAAGATTGCCCTGTATTTGGCTCCATCTATCTTCCCATCATCTCTGACCAGCTTCCCTGTCCCTGCTGCAGAAAAGCATCCCCACAACATGATGCTGCCACCACCATGTTTCACGGTGGGGATGGTGTGTCCAGGATGATGTGCAGTGTTAGTTTCCCCCACACACATAGCGATTGCTTTAGGCCAAAAAGTTCAATTTTGGTCTCATCTGACCAGAGCACCTTCTTCCACATGTTTGCTGTGTCCCCCACATGGCTTCTCGCAAACTGCAAACGAGACTTCTTATGGCTTTCTTTAAACAATGGCTTTCTTCTCACCACTCTTCCATAAAGGGCAGATGTGTGGAGCGCACGACTAATAGTTGTCCTGTGGACAGATTCTCCCTCTCTGCTGTGGATCTCTGCAGCTCCTCCAGAGTTACCATGGACCTCTTGGCTGCTTCTCTAATTAATGTCCTTGCCCGGCCGGTCAGTTTAGGTGGACAGCCATGTCTTGGTAGGGTTGCAGTTGTGCCATACTCTTTCCATTTCCAGATGATGGATTGAACAGCGCTCCGTGAGATGTTCAAAGCTTGGGATATTTTTTTATAACCTAACCCTGCTTTAACCTTCCCCACAACTTTATCCCTGACCTCTCTGGTGTGTTCCTTGGCCTCCATGAAGCGTTTTTTTTTCACTAAGGTTCTCTAACAAACCTCTGAGGGCTTCACAGAACAGCTGTATTTACACTGAGACTAAAGTGGTTGTAAAGCCACTTGTCATGTCCCTATAATCCACTCTGCTGGGTAACAATATGTGCCCCACTGCATGTACTTTATAAAAAAAAAAGCAGATTTCTACCTTACTTTAGAGCGCCTCCCAGTGCTCACGTGACCGGCCACCTCTCTCCTCTCCCAGTCTTACAGCTACAACGGGAGGGGCCGAGAACTCCTACTGAAGTCAGTCAGGAAGAGGGGAGGAGAGGAGGAGAGGAGGAGAGAGGCGGCTAGTCACGTGAGCGCCAGGAGGCACTCTAAATTAAAATAGAAAACAGCTTTTATTAAGCTACATAAGAACATACAGAGCATACAGTGGGGAACATATTGTTACCTAACAGAGTGGAATGTAGGGACGTGACACTGTTCTGATAGCCGCAGGAGGGGAGGATCAGGAGCAGATTGGAGCTGACTGGGGGGGGGGTCAGAGTAAGGAGGACAGAGAGCTGATGGAGGCATGTAAGCTGACCACGGTGTCAGGGCTCAACAGCCATGATAAACCGTGGTCAGCTTATAGGGGGGAGGGCAGAACCAGGCAGGATCAGTCAGGTATTTAAGGTGATAGAAAGGGCCAAAGTACAAAGCACAAGCACTGTGCTGTATAACATGCTTTAAAGGAACAGGTTCCATTTTTTTTTTTTTAGGGTTACAAACACTTTAAATGACACACAGGTGGACTCTATTTACTAATTAGGTGACTTCTGAAGGCAATTGGTTCCACTAGATTTTAGTTAGTAGTATCAAAGAAAAGGGGGGTGAATACAAATGCACGCCACACTTTTCACATATTTATTTGTAAAAACTTTTGAACCATTTATCATTTTCCTTCCACTTCACAATTATGTGCCACTTTGTGTCGGTCTATCACATAAAATCTCAGTAAAATGCATTTACGTTTTTTTGGTTGTAACATGACAAAATGTGGAAAATTTCAAGGGGTATAAATACTTTTTTTAAGGCCCTGTACATATTGGCCTACATTTATAAAGAAATTTGATTTATTTTTTTTTTTTTAGTTAATTTGATCATTTTTATAACGGAAAGTATAAAATATATATTTTTTTTCAAAATTGTTTTCTTTTATTTATAGCACAAACCCCCCCCCCAAAAAAAAAAAAAACAAAAAAAACGCAGAGGTGATCAAATACCACCAAAAGAAAGCTCTATTTGTGGGAAAAAGGACATGTGGGGTACATTGTCAGTTAAAGTAACGCAGTGCCGTATCGCAATAAATGACCTGGTCATGAAGGGGGATAAATCTTCCACAAGGTCAAGTGGTTAATCACGATAAGTGACGCACTCCGACCCTTTAACCACTTGCCGACTGCCTACCACAGTAGCCACCGGAGGCGCACTGATTGGACACAGGGGATGCCAATCAGCGGGTCTGGCGGACCACAGAGAGGCAGAATGTTGATCTGCCTATATAAACTAGGCAGATCGCCATTCTGACAGGGAAGAAGATGGAGATCTTGTGTTCCTGCTAAGAAGGAACACAGATCTCTGTCTTTATTCAGTCAGAGCACCTCCCCCCCAAAGTTAGCAAGCACTCCCTAGGGTCACATTTAACCCTTTGATCGCCCTTGGTGTCAACCCCCTCCCTGCCAGCGTCATTAGTACAGTGACAGTGCATATTTTTAGCACTGATTACTGTAGTAATGTCACTGGTCCCCCAAAAAAGTGTCAAAAGTGTCACTTAGGGGTTTATTTACTAAAGCTAGAGAGAGCAAAATTTCTGCGGAGAAACCAATCAGCTTTCAGGTTTTATTGCTAAAGCCTAATTAAAAAAGCTGAGGTTAGAAGCTGATTGGTTTCTCTGCAGAAATGTGACTAATTTTGTCCTCTCTAGCTTTAGTAAATAAACCCCTTAGTGTGAGATTTGTCCACTGCAATGTCGCAGTCCCAATATAAGTCGCTGATGGCCGCCATTACTAGTAAAAAAAAAAAATAAATAAAAACTCCATAAAAATATCCCATAGTTTGTAGACGCAATAACTTTTGCTCAATCCAATCAACATACGCTTTTTGGGATTTTTTTTTTTTTTTTCACCAAAAATTTGTAGCTGAATATATATTGACCAAAAATGATGAAGAAATTCGATTTTTTACATTTTTTTATTGGATGCATTTTATAGCAGAAAGTAAAAAATATTTTTTTTTTTTTGTTTCTGTCGCTTTTTTTTTGTTTCTAGCACAAAAAATAAAAGCCGCAGAGGTGATCAAATACCACTAAAAGAAAGCTCTATTTGTGGGAAAAATTGTATTTGGGTACAGTGTTGCATGACTGCACAATTGTCAGTTAAAGTATCTCAGTGCCGTGTCGCAAAAAATGGCCTGGTCATTAAGGGGGTAAAACCTTCCAGAGCTGAAGTGGTTAAAACAAAAAATTTGCGAATACATCCGCTCCAAATTGAGATTGAGAGATTTAATTTTCCCAAACTTCTGTCGCCGCACATACCATTTCCCCAGCTGACAGCTACAGTATCTCACAAAAGTAAGTACACCCCTCACATTTTTGTAAATATTTTATTATATATTTTCATGTGACAACACTGAAGAAATGACACTTTGCTACAATGTAAAGTAGTGAGTGTACAGCTTGTATAACAGTGTAAATTTGCTGTCCCCTCAAAATAACTCAACACACAGCCTTTAACGTCTAAACCGCTGGCAACAAAAGTGAGTACACCCCTAAGTGAAAATGTCCAAATTGGGCCCAATTAGCCATTTTCCATCCCCGGTGTCATGTGACTCGTTAGTGTTACAAGGTCTCAGGTGTGAATGGGGAGCAGGTGTGTTAAATGTGGTGTTATCGCTCTCACTCACTCATACTGGTCATCGGAAGCTCAACATGGCACCTCATGGCAAAGAACTCTCTGTGGATCTGAAAAAAAGAATTGTTGCCCTGCATGAAGATGGCCTAGGCTATAAGAAGATTACCAAGACCCTAAAACTGAGCTGCAGCATGGTGGCCAAGACCATACAGTGGTTAAACAGGACAGGTTCCACTCAGAGCAGGCTCTGCCATGGTCAACCAAAGAAATTAAGTGCATGTGCTCAGCGTCATATCCAGAGGTTGTCTTTGGGAAATAGACATATGAGTACAGAGGTTGAAGGGGTGGGGGTTCAGCCTGTCAGTGCTCAGACCATACGCCGCACACTGCATCAAATTGGTCTGCATGGCTGTCATCCCAGAAGGAAGCCTCTTCGAAAGATGATGCACAATAAAAGCCCATAAACAGTTTGCTGAAGACAAGCAGACTAAGAACAGGGATCACTGGAACCATGTCCTATGGTCTGATGAGACCAAGATTAACTTATTTGGTTCAGATGGTGTCAAGCGTGTGTGGCAGCAACCAGGGAAGGAGTACAAAGACAAGTGTGTCTTGCCTACAGTCAAGCATGGTGGTGGGAGTGTCATGATCTGGGTCTGCATGAGTGCTGCCGGCACTTGGGAGCTACAGTTCATTGAGGGAACCATGAATGCCAACATGTACTGTGACATACTGAAGCAGAGCATGATCCCCTCCCTTCGGAGACTGGGCCGCAGGGCAGTATTCCAACATGACAACGACCCCAAACACGCCTCCAAGACGACCACTGCCTTGTTAAAGAAGCTGAGGGTAAAGGTGATGGACTAAGCAAGCATGTCTCCACACCTAAACCTTATTGAGCATCTGTGGGACATCCTCAGAAGGAAGGTGGAAGAGCGCAAGGTCTCTAACATCCACCAGCTCCATGATGTCGTCATGGAGGAGTGGAAGAGGACTCCAGTGGCAACCTGTGAAGCTCTGGTGAACTCCGTGCCCAAGAGGGTTAAGGCAGTGCTGGAAAATAATGGTGGCCACATAAAATATTGACACTTTGGGCCCAATTTGGACATTTTCACTTAGGGGTGTACTCACTTTTGTTGCCAGCAGTTTATACATTAATGACTGTGTGTTGAGTTATTTTGAGCGGACAGCAAATTTACACTGTTATACAAGCTGTACACTCACTACTTTACATTGTAACAAAGTGTCATTTCTTCAGTGTTGTTACATGAAAAGATAGAATAAAATATTTACAGAAATGTGAGGGGTGTACTACTCACGTTTGTGAGATACTGTAAATGCAAACAAAGAGGTGCGGTATCCGGTGAAAATTGTTTGGTCAGTCCATGAATACTGAGCATGCACGGTTTAGGTTGAACTCTACCTTAGGTCAGAACCTTAATAACGGGTTACCCCTGCTCTGTTTCATCAGCCTCAGTAAAGTGACTCAGATCCTTCGACATAAAGCGCGTGACTCTCCGGCACAGATCCTATGACCTGGATTGTCCATGGACTCGGCGTCCTCTCGCTCTCGCTCTTTGGGAGGCATGTCAGCTGCTATTCTCGGATCGCTTTGCACAATACCCGATTAAAGGTTAATAGCAAAGTGATATTATATTTTCCACAGTGATTAAACTTGGTAATCAAGCTGCGTGCACCTTGTCATTTCTCCTGGCATGCATTCCACTCAGGAGAGCCATAAACAAGATGTAATTAAAGGTTTGTATGACTCAGAGGGAAAGCAGATTTTTCTGACACCAACTTGTGGCGTGAGCTCGTAACCTGCGTGTGTCACCAAAATATAAATGGCTATAAATATAGTCATATTACTGTGTGCTGGTGGGAAGAAATTTGGATATTATTTTTTACAATTTTATTTATTTATATTTTTTAACAGCCCTGTTGGGTGATGCTTGGTAAAAATATCAGGGGTCCAAACAGACCCCTGGTGTCTCACTTTTGAGACTGAGAAAGAGACTGAGGACAAAGATTCCTCAATCCCTTTTTCTGTGGCTTTACCTGAACTGCAGGTGAATGAACGGGAAGCGCTCTGTAAAGAGGCTTCCTGTTCATTCACAAACTGAAGTATAATAAACACAACTTTACTATACTTCAGTTATGAATGAACACAGGAGCGGTACAATGGCTCACTGTGTTCATTCAGGAAGAGAAGGGGCTAATAATGATGACATATTGACCAACTCCCCTTGCCAAAGGCCTAACTAGAACCTTCAGGGCCCTGATGCAAGAAACCGTGAAGGGCTCCCCTGACCCTGTCCTGGAGCCCTTGCCACTGATCCAGGGCCCTTAAATCATGCAATGGCACCCAGCTAGGATAGTTCTGTACTGTGTGACCTCTCCCAACACGACTGCTACCAGTGACCGCTGGTGCATTGGGGACCCCCATCCAGTGTTAATTTTGGCAGCAAATTTCAATTTAGTTTTAGTCTTAGTCTTAGGACTAAAATGGCATTTTAGTTTTAGTCCTATTTTAGTCTTCTGCAAGTGTTTTAGTTTTAGTCGTATTTAGTCGACTAAAACTCCTGTATATTTTAGTCGACTAAAACGCCCTACATTTTAGTCGACTAAAACTCATTTTAGTCATCTATAATCAAATGGGTGTAGTTCAATTGTAATTTGTAATGCATTATTTAAGCATTTCTCTACAATTTCCAAACTCATTATATACTACTGCTGGTCCTGGAGTGAAAAATCTAATATGTTATTATTTATGCTTTGAACATGCACCAGTGTTAAATTTTGGCAGCAAATTTCGATTTAGTTTTAGTTATAGTCTTTTGACTAAAATGCCATTTTAGTTTTAGTCGTATTTTAGTCTTAAGACTAAAATGCCATTTTAGTTTTAGTCGTATTTTAGTCATCTGAATTGTGTTAGTCGACGAAAACGTTTTAGTCGGTTTTAGTCGACGAAATTAACACTGCCCCCATCCCTAATCTTTTTTTTTTTTATTATTTATTTATTGTTTTCAAAAAGAAAGGAACATACAAATACATTTCATACATTAAAAACTTCAATTTCCAGTGGTATAACTTCTCCCTTCCCTTATTTTCCCTCTATTGGTCCCCCCACCTTATCCCTTACTAATTGTCTTTCTCTTTTTCTCCACTCCATTTAGCATATTCTCTCGTTGTCTTAAACTCTCTCCAATTTTCCCATATATCACCCCATTCCTCTGTATCGTCTTCTTCCCAATCTTTCATGTATTCCAATGTTCTTATTCTCTCAACTCTCTGTACCCAGTCTCCCATGGTCGGGGCCTCTTCCCTTTGCCAAAATAACGGGATTAATCCTTTTGCTGCATTCATCAGGTGGGGTATTAATGTTGTTTTATATTGCCTAATGGAATTTTTAATACCGTGAAATAGGCAGTACCAGGGATCTTCCGGGATCTCTATTTTCGTAATTATTTTGATTTGGTCCGAGATTTCCTTCCAGTACTTTTTGATCTTTGGGCAGTCCCACCATAAAGGCGCCATTGTGCCTACTTCTAAACAACCCCTCCAGCAGTTTTTTAATTTTTATTTTTGATAATCATGAGCTTTATCGGGGGTAATGTACCATCTTGCAATGCATTTGTAATTCATTTCAGCTGTGTTCATATCAACTGTGGAACTATGTATTCATTTTAAACTTTTTCCTAAGTGAAAATCTCTATTTCGTGTGCCCAGTACCCTCTCCCATTTATCGATGAATGGCGGGACCGCCGGTCCCGTCAAGTCCACTAGGATTTTATATATATTTGATATTTTATTATCATCTTTCTCGGAGGAGCAGATCCGCTCAAAAGGGAGCAAATCTTCTCCCCTCCTCAGTGATTTTGGCAAGGAAGTCACAAAGTGCCTCAACTGGCAATACCGCCACTCATCGAGTCTCCAATCTTTTCTTTTTTGTTTTAATTCCTCATATGTATATATTTGGTCATTGTCCATAATGTCTCTCAAACGTGCATCCTTGTCTCCTATCCACTTTCCTCCCATTTTTTCTTGCCCTGGTGGGAAATAATTAGTGTCTTTTAAAGGAATTAACGGTGAATTATATTGCCATTTGTTTCTTTTGTGAATTAAATCCCAAATTTTAAGTGCTTGAATTGGGATCGGGTGTGTATTAAAGTTTAAATTTCTGTGTTGTGCAGGTATCCATATGATTCTTCCTAAGTGGGTGTGACTCATTGTGCATTCTATTTTTACCCAGTTTTTTTCACTTTTTATTTTTCCCCATTCTATCACTCGTGAGAGAATAGTTGCATCGTAATATTTTTTGAAGTCTGGTACTGCTAGGCCCCCTTGATTTTTACCCTTGATTAATTCTTGATGTTGTATTCTGGGTTTACATCTTTTCCAGATAAATCTGTTTATTAAAGATTTCAAAGTTCTAAAATAAGTCTGTGGGATTGAAATCGGTAACATTTGAAATTTATAGGTTATTTTTGGTAGAATTGCCATTTTTATTATATTTATTCTCCCTATCCATGATAGCGGCCTATGTGATATCCTGTTAAGCTCTTTTTTTTATTTCATTTAATAGCGGGATATAATTTTCTTTATACAGTCCTTCAAATTTTTTGTTAGAATGATTCCTAAATATTTTAATCCTAGTTTTTTCCAGGTAAAGGGGAATTCCAATTTTAGTTTTTCTTCTTCTTGTTTTTTTACATTGATATTTAATATCTCTGACTTAGTAATGTTAATTTTTAGGTTAGATAATTTTCCGTATTTTTTCAAGCTTTCTAATACATTTGGTTATCCTCAGTCTGGTGATGTACAGTAACAGATCATCCTGGTGCTTTGGGGACCCCCATCCCTAATCTACATGCGGGGTGCCGGATGCATGGACTTCAATGGGGCTTTTTTTTTTTTTTTAGCCATGTGATTAGAGCCAGAGGCTCTAATAGGCTAAAAAAAAGGGTGGGCTTGGGGCGCAGAGCACTGCGCCCCGAGCCCACCCAGTTGTGTGACAATAGTGAATGAACATTTGCTATTGTTACACGGGATCCTCCTCCTGGCCAATCATGAAGTGGGTCTTGAGACCCATTTCCCGATTGGCCGAAAGGAGAAGCCATGCCATTGGGCATGGAGGAGGAGGAGGAGGCATGGAGGAGGAGGGAGGAGACGCAGAAGACGGAAAAAGCCGAAGCCTCCGGCGCCTGCTGCAGATATCCAGGCAGGGTGAGTGAGCGGGGGGGGGGGGGGTCCTGTCCTCTGTCCTGTCCTGTCCCCTGTGTCCTATCCCCTGTTCTGCTGTGGTCCTGGGGGGGGGGGTATGGTGTGTGGCCTGGTATTGTCCAGGGGGGGCAGAGATGTATAGTAACTAAGTAGAACTACTTCACTACTGTACTTAAGTACCGAAAGGCGGTATCTGTACTTTCCTAGAGTACAGATAACTTTTTTTTCTCCTACTTCCACTTTTACTTCACTACATTTTTTCGATAATTTCAATACTTCTACTCCGATATTTTTTTTTGTGCTGCATAGTTACTCGTTACAATTATAAAAATGACCACTGCCAGAACAGTAGATGGCAGGTTTCATGAAGCTCAAAACGTGTGTATTATCAGCGCATACGAAAATAAATGCTACTGTATGTATAAATAAAAGCTGCATTTGAAATAATAAACAATATGATGTTCAAACTTTTGACTTCTTTCTTTAATAACTACATAACACAGTACTTGTACTTTTACTTTCAGTACTTGAGTAGCAATTTTTTTTTTCAAAACTACTGGTACTTTTACTTTCAGTACTTGAGTAGCAAAATTAAAAAAAAAAACTACTTGCAATACTTAAGTACAAAAAATGTTGAATACTTTAGTACTTCTACTCAAATCACTTTTTGATCGAGCACTTCCACTTCTACTCAAGTCACTTTTTGATCGAGCACTTGTACTTTTACTCAAGTATGGGTTTCGAGTACTTTATACAACTCTGAGGGGGGGGGGGGTTATGGTCCGTCTGTCTGAGAGATAAAAAGAAACATTGTATTGTATCATTTGGTTCTTTTAGAGATCAAAGGGATGAACTGCAAGTGACCCCAGTTTACCCACTTAAAGACTAAGCTTTTTCTGACACTTGTTAGGAGCCAGACAGTCTGCTACTGGGGTCTCCTGCTATTCTCTGTTTAATCACTTAAGGACCAGGCCCATTTCTGACACTTGTTGTTTATAGGGATCAACCGATTATCGGCAAAGCCGATATATTGAGGGCCGATATGCACTTTTCCCGATATCTCGAAATTGGCCCCGGAGGTTACCGATATTTCGGGAAAGTTCTTGTACCAGAGTGATGCCGGCAGCTAGAGGCATCACCCCGGTACCGGCGTCCATAGTCGCTTGGCATTACAAGAAGCGGCAGGGGACGTCTCCCCTCTCCCGCCACCTTCCGCGGCTTGCCCGGGTCTCCTGTCCCATCGGGAGACCCGGGCAACCATCCTGCACGGCCGCCGAAGACTCGATCAAAGCCGCATTCGGCTCTCATTGTGTCTCCATGCAAAAACCTGGAAGTGATGTCATGAGTGACATCACTTCCGGGTACTGTCTGGCGCCAGATTAAAAAAAATGACAGCATTCAAAACAGCCAAACTTGGCGTTTTGAATGCTTTTAAGTGCAGAGGAGGGGTTTGGGGTCTTTTAGACCCTCCCCCCCCCCCAGATCCCTCCACAAAAGTACCTGTCCATAAAAAAAAAAAAAAAACTTGATCAATATGCATTGGTCAAAATATCGGTATCGGCAACGAAAAACCAATATTGGTTGATCACTAGTTGTTTACAAGTTAAAATCAGTATTTTATGCTAGAAAATTACTTAGAAAATTATATATATTTTTTTAGCCGAGACCCTAGAGAATAAAATGGCGGTCATTGCAATATTTTGGGTCACACTGTACTTGCACAGCAAGCTTTCAAACGCAATTTTTTGGAAAATAAAATGCACTTCAATTAATTAAAAAGAAAACTAAACAGTAAAGTTAGCCCAATTTTTTTGTAAAAAAGATGATGTTACACCGAGAATCGTGATCTTTATTCTAAGCAAAAAAAAATTGTGATTCTCGTTTTATCCAGAATCGTGCAACTCTAAGCTCTAGTTATAGAATTGAGCCAACACATATATATATTTTTTTTTATTCCTCCTTTTGTTACTTTGTATCGTTTTCTGTCACTGTCAGGAAATATATAGAAGGATGGAATCTGGTGAAGAGCGCTAAACGCAGACATCATTATTTAGCGGTCTCACTCTGCGTGAGCGTCAGCTCTTAGGTCGGTTGGGGATTTCCCATTGTCTCAGGTTCCAGGTGCCGCTCACAATGCCGCCTCTGTGCCGGGACGCTGAGACTCATTCCCCTGGCGGAGGGAGGTCATTATTATTTTACGACTCATCCTCTGGAATAATATTTGTGTGAATGGAGAGGGCACGAGACCCGACTGACATTTCTTTCCATGAACTCACCACACAGGACAGAAATAGTTCAGAGACGGATCCTCCGCTCTCCTCAATGAACCGCCACTTACTGGAAAACAGACTGACTCACTCACCTTACAAACGGAGACGTGGGGCGTGGGGGTCATTCGATCCAGTCCACGGCACAACGCCATCACATGGCTGGGAAAGATGACAATGAAACCAAGAAAGGAGAACTCCAACCAGAACAAAATCTTTCTTTCTTTTTTTTATGGAGAAAACCTCACTTATATTTTATTTATTTCTTTCTGTGTCCACAGTGGGGATTATTCTGCTTACTTCCTGTGCTGGTGACTAAGACAGGAAGTGAGGAAAAATTTCAACCACAGAGGGGAAGAGTTGGGTGACAATTTATTTCACTATCTTTTCCAGGAGAAACTCACAATTTCCTTCATTCTCATGTGTCTGGGTCATAGTATAGCTATATGTATACAGTAGTCAAAGTATAGCTAGTATTAAGTACTCACCTTCAATCAGAGTTGTTCTATAATACTAAAGACATTTCACTGTAATCCTAGTTTTAATAATTGTCGGGAGCATACCCCAATATTTATAACTGTGTATTTCAGGAATATATACCAATATTATTACCCCTGTACAGGGCCGCTGATAGGGCAGTACAACCGGCCCTGTTGTACCGGGCCCGGCCATCAGCTACACAGTGGGGGCCCGGCCCCGGTCACATTAAAGTTCGTTACTGCATATTTAAAAAAAATAGCTTTCTAAACTCTCCCACTTCTACTTGCCTATGGGGTGGTGTTATATTATTTTCCTGGGCACCATCAGGTCTACAAAGGGGCCCAGGAGGTGAGTGCAGTGGAGGGACTATTTCTTTATTTTCGGGCGCAAGTACATCATGCCGCCCCACTATTCAAATAGTCCCGGCCGGCGGAGTGATACTACTGTTCTCCGTTCGGCTCCCGGGTTCTGTCCTGAGGAGATATGAAGCAGTTGAGCGGCTGTCAGCGAACAGCAGAAGGAGAGTGCAGCAGCAATGGACACAGTGAGTGGAGAATTAGAGGATAGAATCCTCACTGTGTCCTATTATACCACAGCACAGCAGGTTATCATTAGCAGCACAAAAAGCAGGGGCTCTATCCTGTCTCTGTGTCACACGGCTGTTGGGTGCTGACTTTGTCAACTCATGGCTGTTAGATGTACTGAGTTTTACAGACTGTAACACAGCACAGCCATAACAAAGTTAGCATCCAACAGCTATGTGACACTGAGCCATGATAGAGCCCCTGCTTATTGTGCTGCCTGTGTGATGATCATAGGACACAGTGAGATGCTACTTTACAATTCAGTTGGGGGAGCAGTAAACATGTGCAGCAGAGCTGCATTTTTACTGCCCCCCAAACCAATCCCCTACATACCAATATGTCACTGGATTGGAAGGGTGATATCTTGGTCATTACTACAGCAATGAACAAGATATCATTTTTTTTTTTTTTTGCCTCAGTGATTCTGAACACAGTAAAAGTAATCCTAGTGGCTAAGAAGCCAATGGATTACTTTTACAGGCAGTGGCATCCCTGCCTTTACCACCTTTAGGATGCAAACAGTAGCATCCAGTTCCTGAGACACAGTGAGAGGGGTGGATGTCGTTCCTCCCACTGTATGGCATGAAGCGACAAGGATTTTATCACTTCCAGTTTCGGTCTCGTAGCCATTACCAGTTTGAACAAGCATCTGATCAAACTGATCTTGGTTTGATCAGATGCTTTGGACAGATATGGGGTCTGAAAGACCCCAGATCTCTCCATAAAGAGTACCTGTCGTGGCTCATGCTATCACAAGGGATGTTGTTCATCCCTTGTGATAGCAAAAAAGAAAATAAAATGTAAAGATACAGTGTACGATTTTTTTCTTTGTAATAAAATTAATAGAAATACAATTTTAAATAAATTTAAACTGCCCCCACTACTTTATGCTTATGCGCAATTGCGAACACACACGTTGGCTCCGCAAGCATTTATATAAACGGCAACAAACCTGCATTTTGTTTCGAGTCGGGATCAGGGGGCGGGGCAATGGGTGGTGTCAAGGGTTTGGTTGAGGGGGGCCCCATCAGGTGGGCTGTATGGGGCCCCATGATTTCTAACAGCGGCCCTGCCCCTGTATAACCAGAAAATACCCCAGTATTTATATCCCTGTATATCAGGAATATACCCCAGTATTATTACCCTATATAACCAGAAAATTTCCAGTATTTATATCCCAGTAAATCAAGAATATAAACCAGTATATCAGAAACATACCCCAGTATTTATACCCCAGTATATCAGGAACATACCCCAATATATCAGTAAGATACATCAGAATGTATACCCCAGTATATCAGGAACATGCCCCAGTATATCAGGAACATACCCCAGTATATTGGGACTATACCCCAGTATTTATACCCCAGTATATCAGGAACATACCCCAATATATCAGTAAGATACATCAGAATGTATACCCCAGTATATCAGGAACATACCCCAGTATTATTACGCCTGTATAACCAGAAACATACCCCAGTATTTATACCCCTGTGTATCAGGAATATACACTAGTATATCAGGAACATACCCCTGTATATTGAAAATATACCCCAGTATTTATACCCCTGTATTTCAGGAATATACCCCAGTATTATAACCCTATTATTACCCTATATAACCAGAAAATATCCAGTATTTATATACTAGTATTTCAGGAACATATCTCGGTATATATAGTAAATCAGGAATATAGACCAGTATATCAGAAATATACCCCAGTATTTATACCCCTGTATATCCGGAATATACCACAGTATTTATTCCCCTGTATATCAGGAATATATCCCAGTATATCAGGAATATACCCTAGTATTATACCCCTGTATTTCAGGAAAATATCCCAGTATGTCAGAAACATATCCCAGTATTTATACCCCTGTATATCAGAAATATACCCCAGTGTATCAGGAACATACACCAGTATTTATACCCCTGTATGTCAGGAAAATAACCCAGCATATTGGGAACATACCCCAGTATTTATACCCCAGTAAATAAGGAATATACCCCAGTATATCAGAAACATATTTTAGTATTTATAACCCAGTATATTAGGAATATATCCCAGTATTTATACCCCAGTATATAAGGAATGATTGAACCCCAGTATATCAGGAATATATCCCAGTATTTATACCCCTGTATATCAGGAATATATCCCAGTATTATACCCCTGTATATCATGAATATATCCCAGTATTATACCCCAGTATATCAGGAATATATCCCAGTATTATACCCCAGTATATCAGGAATATATCCCAGTATTATACCCCAGTATATCAGGAATATATCCCAGTATTATACCCCAGTATATCAGGATTATATCCAAGTATTTATAACCCAGTATATAAGGAATGTACCCTAGTGCTTATACCCCAGTACATTAGGAACATGCTCCAGTATTTATACCCTAGTATACCAGGAGTATACCCCAAAATGTATATCTCAGTACATAAGGACCATTCCCCAGTATTTATACCCCAATACATCAGGAAAGAACCCCAGAATTTGTACCCCAATATATCATGAATATTCACCAGTATTTATATCCTAGCAGACAAGGAACATACCCCAGCATTTATCCCCCAGTATGCCAGGAAAGAGCCCCAGAATTCAAACCCCAGTATATCAGGAATATTCTGCAGTATTTATAACCCCAGTATATCAAGAACATACCCCAACATTTATGTCCCAATATACCAGGAATATGCCTCCGTATTTATGCCCCAGTATATTGATAACGTATGCTAGGACTTATACCCCAGAATACCATTTCTCAGCCTTTATATCTCTGCATACCAGGAACATACCCCACTACTTATAACTCAGGATATCAGAAACTCACCCTGGTAATTAAACTTTAGTATACCAGGAACATACTCCATTATTTACCCCAGTTTACCAGGAACATACCCCAGCATTTGTTCCCTAGTATACTACCACAAAATACCAAGAACATACCCCAGCATTTATACCTCTGTATACCAGGAACATACCCCCATTATCAGAGGCGTAACTAGAACCTTCAGGGCCCCGATGCAAGAAACCATGAAGGGCCCCCCAGACCCCTGGCCGGGGCCCTTCCCTTCAAGCCCGGGGCTCTTCGCACTAATCCTGGGGCTCTTTACTCTCATTGCATGGCCTTTTATTATGGTGCCGCATCAGGATCCTTTCACAAGTTCTGCAGTGGGCCCCCTTCCTGCAATCTTGGGGCCTCCCCACAGTGGTGAAATGCCAGGGCCCGGTCGCAAGTGTGACCTTTGAGATCCTAGAAGTTCACAAACTGGTTTGCTACCGGGCCCCCTGGAGCATGGGGCCCGGTAGCGATTGCAACCCCTGCAACCCCTGTAGTTACGCCCCTGCCCATTATTTATTTCCCAGTATACCATGAACCAGTCCAGTTGAATGTGATTCAATGTACTTTGTTTTATAATTTTTTCTTTTCTTTTCTTGTGTGTATTAAATCACTATTTTTGTACTTTACTTTAATTTTTGTATTTAATTTTTTCCGCTGTTTTCTATGAAAAAAGTGAAATGATTTTGCTAAAATAACAACATTTTGCCAAAATCTCCTGATATTTGCTAAAAATTTAAGAAAAACTAGTTTGGCTCATCCCTACACATAGGTAACTTACAGTCAAGCTGAAAAATGGAGAGTCATAAAGGACACAGATGTGAACTGTGATCAGCAGATTGGAGGATATTTATCAGTTACTTCTTTTTTTTATTATTATATGGTCCTTCACAGTTCTACCACTTCTGCCCTGTGGGAGCAGCACGCCTGGCGGGCAGTTTACAGCTGTGACCACTTGGTGGCGCTCTGACACTGCACAGGGCTGGCTGGAAAAGGACAGATTCCATTGCAGATGTGAACTGATAATGATGCTGTAAAAAAAAAAAAACCTTCTACAGTGGAGCTGCAGCTGTATACATGATGTTAGCGAGTAGAAAGATTATTGCATAATGTGAGCTGGCGTGTGGCGCGTCTTTAATAGGACTCAATGATAAACCTCTGATAAAATCAGTCCATTTCTTCTTTGAAAACAGCAAATGATTAGAAGCAGCCAGTGTTCCATTAGTGGATTATAAATATTACCATTGGTGCTAAATTTCTACCCACAGAATGGAGAATCCACACGTTGGGAGAACATACTAAAAAAAGTAAGAAACGCTTGGCTAATCGGTCAATTTCTGCTCTATGAAATTTTCTCTGAATAGGGAAGAGAGGAGTGATTTCAGCAAAGTTGATTGAATCCGTAGTTTTGCATTTGATGAAATTTCACAAATATGAAATTTTCAGCTTTGGTCAATCTGCCAGAAAAAAAAAACATTTGTTTCTTTTTATGCATTTGTAGCACTGTCCCCGTAGGACTTTCTGTATGATGACTTGTTGGGCCTCCTCTGATTACCTGCAGACAGTCACTTAGGGAACAGTTCACACATTAATCCTTACTCCCAATATCTCGTTAATATCTCTAATAGGCTTCAAAAAAGGGTGAGCTGGGGGCGCAGAGCACTGGGCCCCGAGCCCACCCAGTTGTGGGACAATAGCGAATATTCATTCGCTATTGCCACACTGATTCTCCTCCTGGTCAATCAGGAAGTGGGTCCTGAGACCCGTTTCCCGATTGGCCGAAAGGAAAAGCCATCCTATTGGCCAAGGAGCGGAAGAGGAGGGAGGAGACTAAGGGGGTAGCCGCCGCCGCTGCCTGCCCAGAGCACTGCGCCCTGAGCCCACCCACTTGTGTGACAATAGCGAATGAATATTCGCTGTTGCCACACTGATTCTCCTCCTGGCCAATCAGGAAGCGGGTCCTGAGACCCGTTTCCCGATTGGCCGAAAGGAAAAGCCATCCTATTGGCCAAGGAACAAAGGAGGAGGAGGGAGGAGACTGAGGGGGTAGCCGCCGCCGCTGCCTACCCAGAGCACCGCACCCTGAGCCCACCCAGTTGTGTGACAATTGCGAATGAATATTCGCTGTTGCCACACTGATTCTCCTCCTGGCCAATCAGGAAGCGGGTCCTAAGACCCGTTTCCCGATTGGCCGAAAGGAAAAGCCATCCTATTGGCCAAGGAACAAAGGAGGAGGAGGGAGGAGACTGAGGGGGTAGCCGCCGCCGCTGCCTACCCAGAGCACCGCACCCTGAGCCCACCCAGTTGTGTGACAATTGCGAATGAATATTCGCTATTGCCACACTGATTCTACTCCTGATTAATCAAAAAGTGGGTCCTGAGACCTGTTTCCCGATTGGCCGAAAGGAAAAGCCATCCTATTGGCCAAGGAGCGGAAGAGGAGGGAGGAGACTAAGGGGGTAGCTGCCGCCGCTGCCTGCCCAGAGCACTGTGCCCTGAGCCCACCCAGTTGTGTGACAATAGCGAATGAATATTCGCTATTGCCACACTGATTCTCCTCCTGGCCAATCAGGAAGCTGGTCCTGAGACCGTTTCCCGATTGGCCGAATGGAAAAGCCATCCTATTGGCAAAGGAGCAAAGGAGGAGGAGGAGACTGAGGGGGAAGCCGCTGCCGCCACTGCCTACCCAGGGTGAGTGAGCCGGCGACCGGGGCAGTGCGGGCTGGAGCTGGTGGGGGACCAGCGACTGGTGGGGGGGGGGGAGAGACAGTGCGGGCTGGAGCTGGTGTGGTCGGGGGGGGTATGGTGTGGTCCATCTGCTGCCCCCCCCCCCCCCCGGCCCATGGAGCACCAGCTGCCACAGCACAATCCTATACCTGCAGTTGATCCAGAGGAAGGCGAAAAAAACCCCACCAAAGCATGATCCAATTTACTACAGCATGGGAAAAATTCCTTCCTGATCCCCCGAGAGGCAATCAGATATTCCCTGGATCAACCTTACCTATAAATATTAGGACCCGTTTATATTAAGTACACAGCATATTAAGGATACTCTATAACAGCCTTTCTCAACCTTTTCAACACAGAGGAACCCTTAAAATAAAATTTCTGGTCTCCGGGAACCCCTGCTAAAAATTTAAAATCTACAGCTCATGACACATTAGTGTGACAGTCAGTGGGAAGAATGCTCCTTACTCTTGTAATCATTGGGAAGAATTACCCCCCTTACAGATAGCTAAAAGGAACAATGGTGTCATTGGAAACTTATCTGAGAGGCAGAAATTGCTCATTGCTCAAGGAACCCCCAGCAACCTCAGGAGGAACCCTGGTTGAGAAACCTTGCTCTCACTTGGACTCTCACTTGGACTCTCACTTGGACTCACCAGATTACTTGTGGAAGCAGCTGCACTGCTTTCAATATATAAACATATGGTGCAGAGCTGCTGAATATTCAATACTGTGAACAACTCCTATTAAATCACAAAAGACGATAATAATAAGTGAATAAACATATAAATGTGTAAAGTGAAAGTCCTTTATAAATATATATTCCATCGCCGTGCTCAGATCTTCTTAAACCAATGAATTGATGCCACCACCACCAACTGAATTGAACACTCACCTCACTCCTGTTAATAACAGACTTATTTCAAAACTTCTGCCAGTCAATCTGAAGTGGATTCAAAACTTCCTTCCTTAGATCTAGTACTCCCGTCTGGGCCAATAATCCTCACACGGACACATGTAACACAAAGGCAACTCTATAGTGCTCTCCATTTAAATCATTTATTAAGATGCCCCAATTAAAATACAATTACAAGAAATCAGATTAAAAAAGCATATATAAATCACCAAATGATCGTCAGACTGCACACCGCACCATTCAGTTTTCAGCAGCTGTGTGACGTCCTGGACTAAACTCCTCCCTCCTATACGCGTTTTGCCATTGGATTGGTTTCTTCAGTTCCTACCGGAAAAACGTCATCACGCTGGGCATAGCGGAAGGGATTGTGACAGGATTCACCATCACTGGGAGTGAAAGACAGGTACTTAATGGACATTGAGATTATGATAATGTACTGTATATTGTATTTCAGGAGCTCGAGGATGGCCGTCTGCTAGTTAATTGACTCAGGTTGATTGAATCATTGTCATCTGTTAGTTGTTGAGTAGAAATAGTATACTGTTTGTGTTGGTTGTTCTTTAGATATGTTAATTATATTTCTGTATACAATTTCATCTGCATATGATAATGTAATCAGGCAACCCCTGACCTGATGGGGTAATTTGATAAGGAGGGGGAGGTCCATGCTGTATAAAAATTCTGTGTGACTGTTCAATAAAAGAGAAGATTCCAGTACAAGCTAAGTTGTCGGCTAGCTTTGTATGGGGGCGCCTGGAAAATCTGATATCTATGTTCACGACTGGATGTAAGCCGTATACTGACGGAAGTCCACAAGTACAGAGCTGGTTGCGGTTCCGTTACAGGGATATTTCACGAAGCCGCCCCATCGGCTCATCTGAACGGCATTGAGGCTGGGACACACATCACTTTAAAGTCTATATAACAGGTGAGAGTCAGTGGGAAGGATCTGGATCCCTAACATGCTATTCCTTCGCTTCCAACCATATTTTACATGCTTTTTACTAGATTCCAGCTTGGGATTTTCTCTCTCCTTTATTCCTAATAGGTGTGTTTCTGGGAAATAAATAGATAATATTTGTTTTGGGGGAATTTGACCAACGGTCATCTCTACAAATTTTGAAAGCATTATTAAATATACTATTTATAACAAAATAGGTTTTGAAACTTCCCTTTTGCGGCCAGCTTATATGAGTGACGTACTCTTGAAACCAACTGCTGTGTTCTTGCTTGAGCTCCCCTTTTTGATTCGGAAATTCTCACATTCTGCAAAATATAGTTGTAATCTGGATGAACATATAGTCAACCTAGAGTGGTAAGAAGCCCCTATCAATCTTTATATAGTCTGCTATATTGTACTGATGTATCATTTACTATGTTTTCAATGTTAAATATTGGGCTGCATCTATATGTTTTGTTACACATGTTTACAACATGTTAATACTCAGATTAACAGGAATTGATCTTAAGTAATAAAAAATGACAAAAATGCTCATATGCACATTATTGATTACATCTTGATTTATCTATTCATTGATATAGGTGTGATAGAAAACATCCCCTGAGGAAGCCGAAGTGATCGACGAAACATGTCCAAACAGACCCCCGCCCCTGCGCATCTCTCGTTCTCAGCCCTCCACACAGTCAATTTTTGGCTCTGCCTCTCCTCCATTGAACAGCAGCAGGAGTGCCAGTGAGATCGTCCAGCAGGGGGCGTCTGCATCTGAGCCACCAGGCTGTTTCTTAGCCAGCATTGGATGCCCTTTCTACATTAACCACTTTACCACCGGAGGATTTTGCTGTCTTACGTTCAGGCCACTTTTTGCGATTCGGCACTGTGCGAATTTAACTGACAATTGCGCGGTCGTGCGACGCCGTACCCAAACGAAATTTACGTCCTTTTTTTCCCACAAACAGAGCTTTCTTTTGGTGGTATTTGATCACCTGTGCAATTTTTACTTTTTGCGCTATAAACAAAAAAATATAGCGTCAATTTTGAAAAAATAACAATATTTTTCACATTTTTTTATATGAAATTCCCCCCCAAAAAAATGTAAAAATCTAATTTTTTTGAATTATTGGCCAATTTGTTTTCTACTCCCCATATGTTTGGTAAAAAAAATCACAATAAGCGGATTTTGATTGGTTTGCGCAAAAGTTATTGCGTTTACTAACTAAGGGAAAGATTTCTGTCATTTTTGGTGTTTTTTTTTTTTAACGAGTAATGGCGGCGATCTGCGATTTTTTTTGTGGAAATGCGACATTGCGGCGGACAGATCGGACCCTTGACTGACATTTTTGACACTTTTGGGGGGACCAGTGACATTACTACAGTAATCAGTGCTATACATATGCACTGTTACTGTAAAAATGACACTGGCAGGGAAGGGGTTAATTTTATTGGAGAGGGAGGGGTTAATGTATGCCTGGTGCTTACTAAGGTGTGTGGGGGGAGGGGACTGAGTGACACAGGGACAGATCGCAGGTTCAGCTATGCTGAACCCCGCAATCTGACCCTGTCTGTCACTTAGGAGATCCGCCCGCTTTGTTTACACAAGCGGGCGGATCTCCACACTTGATTCCCCAACGATCGGGGAATAGCAGTGGCGATTGCCGCCACTCCTCCCCTGGCCCGACTCCCGCTGTGACTGAATACAGCGGAAGCGAGCCTCCGGCGGCGCGCGAGAGCTGCCCACAAGGGGCGGAGTCCAGCGACGTAGGTCCACATCGCTGGACGGGAATGAGCCACTTTGCCGCAGTAGAGGCACAGTGAGCGGGGGTAAAGTGGTTAATCCGGTCCTGAACATGGGGACAAAACTGGGGACAGACTTGGACCGGGAACAGTGTCCTCAATACGGGGACTGTCCCCGGAAACCGGGGACGTCTGGTCACCCTACTATTTGAGCCTATTTGGCACATTTGTTGTGCATAGGGCAGCCTATTTAAGTGAATGAGCCATCCTATTCATGTAGCTCAGAAATGTGCAAAAAACATGCATGATTGCAACACCTGCTGCCATGCGTCCTAGTGTAAGAAAGAGGCCTTACCGTGAAAAGATCTCTATACTGTATATGTTTATGTACAGTAAATAAACAATGGCCTAAATATATGGATGAGAGGCCTGGCTCACAGTCTTTGCTCTAATTCATCCAGAAGGTGTTCTATCAAGTCAGGATTCTGTGCAGGCCAGTTAAGTTCCTCAACCCCAAACTCACTCATCCATGTCTTCATGGACCTTGCTTTGTGCACTGGTGCGCAGTCATGTTGGAACGGAAGGGACCATTCCCAAACTCTTCCCACAAAGTTGGGAGCATGAAATTGTCCAAAATGTCTTGGTATGCTGATGCCTCAAGAGTTCTTTTCACTGGAACTAAGGGGCCAAGCCCAACCCCTGAAAAACAACCACACTCCATAATCCCCCCTCCATCAAACTTTACAGGGGGCCCAATGCAGTCAGGCAAGTACCGTTCACCTAGAAACCGCCAAACCCAGACACATCTATCGGTTTGCCAGACAGAGAAGCGTGATTTGTTACTACAGAGAACACGCCTCCACTGCTCTAGAGTCCAGCGGGGGCATGCTTTACACCACTGCATCCAATGCTTTGCATTGCACTTGGTGATATAAGGCTTGGATGCAGCTGCTCAGCCATGGAAACCCATTCCATGAAGCTCTCTACGCACTGTTGTTGTGCTAATCTGAAGGCCACACGAAGTAGGTCTGTGGCTATTAAATCTGCAGACAGTTGGTGACATCTGCGCACTGTGAGCTTCAGCATGTGCTGACCCCGCTCTATCATTTTATGTGGCCTACAACTTTGTGGCTGAGTTGCTGTTGTTCCCAGTTGCTTCCACTTTGTTATAATACCACTTGGTTATAATACCACTTTGTTATAATACCCCTAACAGCTGACCGTGGAATATTTAATAGCAAAGAAATCTCACACATAGACTTATTGCACAGGTTGCAACCTATTGCAGTGCCACGCTTGAATTCACTGAGCTCCTGAGAGTGACCCATTCTATCACAAATGTTTGTAGACGCAGTCTGCATGCCTAGGTGCTTGATTTTATACACATGTGACCGTGGAAGTGATTGGAACACCTGAATCCAATGATTTGGAGGGGTGTCCCAATACTTTTGGCAATATAGTGTCTCTATATACCGGTATATATATGTAGCCATGAGCGGACTACCATTATCTGACACTGCAGACTAACTTTCTGCTCTCAGGCTGTCTCTATGAACCCCTAGTTGTTGGTCTCAGGTTTCATGCAACATACTCGAGACTGGGAGAAAGGCATTGTGGGAACTGTAGTCTTCTACAAGGATATTACTGCACTGCTGAACTGTTTAAGAACTGTTCTTCCCAGCAAGCCATGGGCTCCAGGAGAGAATTGTGGGGGAGTCTATAAAGGGATCTCCTGAACAGGCCCACGCTCTCTTGCTTCCGGAGATCCATCATGTGTGCATCAGTCAGCCACAGAGGGAGCAGACTGCGGCCTACTGCACACCACCCAGCTGTCTGCAGACTCAGCCCAGGTGGGACGGATGACCATCGCTGCATCGCAGACATCCCTCCAGTATCGCTGATCGAGTGAAGTCGGTGGGACTCCCTGAGATAACAGAGCACAGCCATCTCAGTGCCTCATAGTGTGGAGAGTTGCCGCTGCCTGTTCTTCCAGGACTCATGAGAAGGACATCAGGATTGGTGAGAGAGCACCTGCTCAGAGTCCAGTTACCAGTTACTACAGTTTCTCTTAGACACTGAACACAGACACTCTACATCTGGATCAGTTAGTGGATCATTGATATTCAGAATCAGCTATTCTGCATTGCATATTTCACATTGTGCTACACGGGGGAATCATATGTTCTTTGAGCTCCAACTGCCGGTGAAGATCTTAGCAAGGCCTTGCAAATTGAACGTTGCTATATCATTGCTCTTAAAGGGGACACGTTACTGGTATCTAGATTACCTCATCTCTCATTAGGATACAGGTATTATAGGCCGGCCCAGGGTTCCCTTTTAGTAAAAGCGTTTGTGTGTCATTTAAAGGTATACACAACATGTTTGATCCTAGAGTGTCAGGAGGGCTGGATGGTTCACAGGGTTAAGGCGGCACAGGAGAACATACAATTACCAGCAACCCTCAAGGGGGCAGAGCTACATTTTATTTATATATATATACATATATATATATATATATATACACACACACACACACACACACACACACACACACACACACACACACATACATACACACACACACACAGGGGTTGAACAGAAATATGGAAACACTACCTGATTTGTGAAAGTGAGGACATATTTTGCGTACAAAGCAGGGCCCGAAGCATAAAAAAATAAAATAGGGCAGATATGACCAGGCGAAGAGGGGAGACAAGTCAAGGAAGAGCTAATTAGTTAGAGGTATGGTAGCAGAGAAAATGGGGGCTCACCTGATTGGAGGTGGTGATGGCTGGGTGGTTTCTGGGCAGTTGTAGGAGGGGTGGCTCCTCTCCTGGCGTCCAGAGGAAGATCAACGTATGCAGAAGAAGCAGCTTCCCACCCACCCTCCATGTTTTTTGTCCATGTTTTTTCATTGTTTTAAACTTGTGTTTTTTTTTTTTTTTTTTTTATGGATGTCATGGCAGCTGTGCGATTTTTTGTTGGCCTTTGCTGGCGGGGGTAAAAAATTTAGGATAATTGAATGTTTCGGGACCCATCAGTGGTAAGTGTCCCTCCAGTGCATTCCAGTTAATGTCAGTTTAACTTGAATTGGTAAATGGTTGTGCTACGGGTAGTGTGTTGTCTCCGAGACGGTGTGTTGGGGCTGGAGGCCTATTAGGATAAAGGTCCCACAGTATATAATTGGAACTTTTTTGGGGTGCCTCAAAGACCAACAGGCTTAGCGACTGATATGTTTCTGTTTTAAAGAATATCTTTTCTCCTTTATGTTAATTTAACCACTTGCCTACAGTGCACTTTCACCCCCTTCCTGCCCAGACCGATTTTCAGCTTTCAGCGCTCTCACACTTTGACTGAGAATTACTCAGTCATGCAACACTGTACCCATACAAAAATTGTGTCCTTTTTTCACACAAATAGAGCTTTCTTTTGATGGTATTTGATCAATACTGGGTTTTTTATTTTTTGTGCTATAAATAAAAAAAAGACTGAAAATATCGTGAAAAAACGCATTTTTCTTTGTTTCTGTCATAAAATTTTGCAAATTAGTCATTTTTCTTCACAAATTTTGGCCAAAATTTATACTGCTACTTATCTTTGGTAAAAATACCCCAAGTAAGTGTATATTATTTGGTCTTTGTGAAAGTTATAGAGTCCACAAGCTATGGTGCGAATCATTGAAAATTGATCACACTTGCTCACACCTGATGTACTGAAGGCCTATCTCATTTCTTGAGACACTAAAAAGTCAGGAAAGTACAAATACCCCCCAAATGACCCCTTTTTGGAAAGTAGACATTCCAAGGTATTTAATAAGGGGCATGGTGAGTTTTTGAAGTTGTAATTTTTTCCCACAATGCTTTGCAAAATGAAGTTTTTTTTTTTATTTTTACAAATTGCCATATTAACAGGTTATTTCTCTCACACAGCACATGTATACATGCAACTACACCCCAAAACACATTCTACTACTCCTCCTGAGTATGGCGATACCACATGTGTGAGACTTTTTCACAGCCTGGCCACATACAGAGGCCTAACATTCAAGTAGCCCAGTCCGGCATTCTAGGAGCACAAATTACACATATAATTTCCTGACAACCTATCGCACTTTTGAAGGCCCTGGAGCACCAGGACAATGGAAACCCCCATAAAATGACCCCATTTTGGAAAGCAAACAGCCCAACGTATAATTTTTGAGGCATAATGAGTCTTTTGAATATGTCATTTTTTTCCACAAGTTTTTGGAAAATGTGGAAAGAAAAAGAAAACACATTTTTTTTTTACACAAAGCTGTCCATTTATGCAATATTTCTAACACATAGCATGTACATAGCAAAAATTGCACCCCAAAATACATTCTGATATTCCTCCTGAGTATGGTGATACCACATGTGTAACACTTTTTCACAGCCTGGCCACACACATAGGCCTAACATCCAAGTAGCACTTTACACAAAGTTGTCCATTTATCCACTTTAAGACTGGGCCTATTTGTGACACTTGGTGTTTACAAGCTAAAATCATTTTTTTTGCTAGAAAATTACTTGGAACCCCCAAACATTATATATTTTTTTTAGCAGAGACCCTAGAGAATAAAATGGAGATCGTTGCAATATTTTTTATCACACCATATTTGCGCAGCAGTCTTCCAGATGCGATTTTTTTGAAAAAAATTCACTTTTTTGAACTAAAAAATAAGAAAACAGTAAATTTAGCCCAATTTTTTTCCATAATGTGAAAGATAATGTTAAGCCGAGTAATTAGATACCCAACATGTCATGCTTCAAAATTGCGCATGCTCACAGAATGGCGCCAAACATTGGTACTTAAAAATCCCCATAGGCAACATTTAAAAAATTTCTGCAGGTTACTAGCTTAGAGTTACAGAGGAGGTCTAGGGCTCAAATTATTGCTCTCGCTCTAACGATCGCGGCGATACCTCACATGTATGGTTTGAACACCGTTTACATATGTGGGCGGGACTTGCGTATGCGTTTGCTTCTGCGCGCGAGCTAACGGGGACAGGGCGCTTTAATTTTTTTTTTTTTTTCCCTATTTATTTTATTTATTATTTTTTTTATTTTTACACAGTTTAAAAAAAAAAATGTTTTGATCATTTTTATTCCTATTACAAGGAATGTAAACATCCCTTGTAATAGAAATAGGCATGACAGGTCCTCTTTATTGTGAGATCTGGGGTCAAAAAGACCTCACACCTCACAACTACACTAAAAAAGAAAAGAAAAAAAAAATTGTTGAAAGAGGAAAAAAAAAAAGAAAAAAAAAAAAGCGGCCCTTTAAACCGGTTGCTAGGCAACGTCTTTTGACGTAGCTCTGGTCCTCCAAGACCATAGAGTTGAGTGAGGGCCATCTTGCCCTCACTCGACTTCCTGTCTCTGAGGATCCGGGACGGATAGTTTTCCCCGCTGCCGGCAGGTCCGGTAAGCTGGGAAAACGTCTGGGACGCGGCAGGAGGGGGGGGGGCACCTCTTCCCCTGCACCGTAAGGGTAATTCCGCGGCGAATCCGCCACTGGGACCACCCTTATCTAAAAGCCGACCGCCCGCCGTTTCAAAAAATACCGGGGTTATGGGGGCTATCTGCTGCCATAACCCCAGTATTTAGCTTTTATTGGCCGACGCATATAGTCGTTAGGCGGTCAGTAAGTGATTGCATGTATATGGCAAACAGGTGACGATGACTGATGGGGTGACAGGTGACGATGACTGATGGGGTGACAGGTGACGATGACTGATGGGGTGACAGGTGATGATGACTGATGAGGTGACAGGTGACGATGATTGAGGTGACAAGTGACGATGATTGATGGGGTGACAGATGACAATCACTGACGGGGTGACATGTGACGATGATTGATGGGGTGACAAGTGACGATCACTGATGGGGTGACAAGTGACGATCACTGATGGGGTGTCAAGTGACGATGACTGATGGGATGACAGGTGACGATGACTGATGGGGTGACAGGTGACGGTGATTGATGGGGTGACAGGTGACGGTGATTGATGGGGTGACAGGTGATGGGCGATGGTCACTGATGGGTGACAGGTGACGGGCGATGGTGCACGGCGGTACTGATGGCAGTCTCTGGTGACCGGTGAATTTTAGGCTACGTTCACATGTGAGCGTAGCGATCGCGGGCAGAATCACTGCGATTCTGCCCGCGATCCAGAAATCATTGCAAATTGCGGGACGCCTGTGCGTTGCCCGTGATTTGCAATAGCACCCCAAATGCTGTGCGATGTTGCTGCGATTTCCGCCTGCCGAATCGCGGTAACATCACGCAAACAACGCATGACGCCCCAAAGAAGCTCTTGTACCTTTTTTGGGCGTCATGCGTTGTTTGCGCGATGTTACCGCGATTCGACAGGCGGAAATGGCGGCAACATCGCACAGCGTTTGGGGTGCTATTGCAAATCACGGGCAACGCACAGGCGTCCCGCAATTTGCAATGATTTCCGGATTGCGGGCAGAATCGCGGTGATTCTGCCCGCGATCGCTGCGCTCACATGTGAACGTTATGGGTGTCAATTTCTGGGCACTGATGAGGTGACTGTTGGGTGACAGGTGACATTGGGGGGGGCTGAGGACTGTGTGGGGGGACCTTTATTTGTGTGCTTTTTACTTTTTACAGGGGTACAGAGCAGTAACTCAATGTTTCTAGCTCTTCTCCCCTCATACTGGAAACTGTATGAGGAGAGAAGAGCTAGTAACACTGAGTTACTGCTCTTTGTTTACATTTTCTGATCGGCTGTGAATGGATTCACAGCCGATCACATAGTAAACAGTCACTATCAGTGACTGTTTACTACCGCCGGTGACAGCTGTGTTCCTATGAAACACAGTGCCACCGACATGACCACGCTGCGCGGTCCCGATCGCGCATGCGCGGTCATCTCCCGGCCGCCTCCATTGTGATCGGCTGTGTCATTGGAACACAGCCGATCACGTGGGAAACAGCCACGCCCAGTGGCTGTTTCCCCCCTGCCGGTGACCGGCTGTGTCCCGGGGACACCCCGACACCGGCAGTGCACGGCGGCGCGCCCGCGATCGCGCGCCTGCCGTGCATTTCCTGGGTCACGTCATATGACGTCCGCCCAGGATAATAGCCGCACTGTCCCGCCATCATATGACGGCGGGCGGGCGGTAAGTGGTTAAAGAGGAAGTAAACCCTCCTCTGCAACTTGTACCTATAGGTAAGCCTATGATAAGGCCTATAGGTACTGCAAATATCTCCTAAACATGTACCGTTTAGGAGATATTTACCTTACATGCAGCCGATGACGTCACTGGCGCATGCGCTCTGAAGGAAGGGCCGCTGGTGCCATTCCTTCAGAGTCCCGTGCCGTGACCGTCGGCTCCCGCGCGCATGTGCGGGAGTGACGTCACCGCGGCTCCGGCCAATCAGATGGCCGGATGCCGCGATCCCGGAAGACGGGTGACTGAACATGTCGCCTGTCATAGAGGTGAGAGCGGACGGCAAGGCGGGGGCTCGTTCTAAGGTAAGTATTGCATAATGAGCTAGTATGCGATGCATACTAGCTCATTATGTGTTTCTCTTTCAGGGTGAAAACTAAAAAAAAAAAAAAAATTGAGTTTACAACCTCTTTAAGTTGAAATTGTTAATAAAAGGCTGCTATGGCCTCCACTCGCTGTGTGGTCTCCTTTATTGGGATAGGAAATGTGAAGTGGTTTGGGGGTGGGGTAGAGTATGGCCTTTCAGCCAGGGTCTAAGGTTGGAGACATCTGTTCTACACTGGTCAAGCGGGCCATATATATATATATGTACAGTGCACCCGTAAAGTATTCACAGTGCTTCATTTTTCCACATTTTGTTGCAGTGAGGTTGTTCTGTCTCTTTACTAGAAAAACACACCCAAAGCATAATGTTTCCACCTCCATGTTTGATGGTGGGGGTGGTGTTCTTGGGGTCATAGGTGGCAATTCTCCCCCTCCAAACACGGCGAGTTGAGTTGATGCCAAATAGCTTTATTTTGGTCTCATCTGACCACAACACTTTCGCCCAGTTCTCTGAATCATTCAGATGTTCATTAACAAACTTCAGACAGGCCTGTACATGTGCTTTCTTGAGCACCTTGCGGGCGATGCCGGATTTCAGTCCGTGTTACCAATTGTTTTCTTGGTGACCAACGTCCCAGCTACCTTGAGATAATTTACACGATTCTTGTGTGTAGTTCTGGGTTGATTCCTCAACATTCTCATGAAAATTGACACTCCAAGAGGTGAGATCTTGCATGAAGCCCCAGACCGAGGGAGACTGACAGTTATTTTGGGTTTCTTCCATCTGCGAATAATTGCACCCACTGTTGTCAGCCTCTCCCCAAGCTGCTTGGTGATGGTCTTGTAGATCATTCCAGCCTTGGGTAGGTCTACAATCTTGTCCCTGACATCCTTGGACAGCTCTTTGGTCTTGGCGGAAAGATAGGAATTTGATTCATTGCTTCTGTGGATATGTTTCTTTTATACAGGTAACAAGCTGAGATTAGGAGAGCTGAGATCCCTTTAAGAGAGTGCTCAGCTCATTACCTGTATAGAAGACACACCAGTTGCTTGCTGGAGGTCTATTTGTAGGGCTCTGGCAGTGCTCATCCTGTTCCTCCTTGCACAAAGGAGCAGATACTGGCCCTGCTGATGGGAGGAGAAGAATGGAGGTTCCGATCAGGTCCTCCTGAATAAGGGACAGGTGGACCCTATCTGAATGTCCGGGTGAAAGGGGTCTCAGTGGATAACATTGGTTAACTCCTTACAATGGCATCAGAAAGTCAGTGGGATATATTAGGCAGCAAGTGAACATGTCCCTGAAAAAAGGGCACTGCAGTTTGTTGCGTCTGAGACTGATTAACTGCAGACCAGTCAGGGTTTCCAAGAGCCTACAATGGGCACGTGACCATCAGAACTGGACCTCTGAGCAATGGAAGAAGGTGGCCTGGTCTGATGCATGACATTTTCATGTGGATGGCTGAGTGTGTGTGCGTCACTTAACCGGGGAAGAGATGGCACCAGGATTCAGTATGGGAAGAAGACAAGCCAACAGAGGCAGTGTGATGCTTTGTGCAATGTTCTGCTGGGAAACATTGGCTCCTGTCATTCATGTGGATATTATTTGACACTTACCACCTACCTAAACATTGTTGGTGACCAAATACACCACTTCATGGAAATGGTATTCCCTGATGGCAGTGGACTCTTTCAGCAGGATAATGCACCCCGCCACACTGCAAAAATGGTTCAAGACTGGTTTTAGGAACACAACAACGACTTTGAGGTGTTGACTTGGCCTAAACATTCTCCACATCTCTATCCATTTGAGCATCTGTGGGATGTGCTGAAAATACAGTCCAATCCATGGAGGCCCCACCTCCCAACTTACATGACTTAATGGATCTGCTACTGACGGCTTGGTGCCAGATACAACGGCATACCTCCAAAGGTGTAGTGGAGTACATGCCTCTAAGGGCCAGGGCCGTTTTGTCAGCAAAGGGGGGACCTGCCCAATTTTAGGTGGGTGGTCAGTGTGTGTGTGTGTGTGTGTGTATATATATATATATATATATATATATATATATATATAGATAGATAGATAGATAGATAGATAGATAGATAGATAGATAGATAGATAGATAGATAGATAGATAGATAGATAGATATTTGCCTCCATAATTTTTTCATATATATATATATACACTATATACAGTGGGTACGGAAAGTATTCAGACCCCCTTAAATTTTTCACTCTTTGTTATATTGCAGCCATTTGCTAAAATCATTTAAGTTCATTCTTCTTCCTCATGTACACATAGCACCCCATACTGACAGAAAAACACAGAATTGTTGACATTGTTGCAGATTTATTAAAAAAGAAAAACTGAAATATCACATGGTCCTAAGTATTCAGACCCTTTGCTCAGTATTTAGTAGAAGCCCCCTTTTGATCTAATACAGCCAGGAGTCTTTTTGGGAAAGATGCAACAAGTCTTTCACACCTGGATTTGGGGATCCTCTGCCATTCCTCCTTGCAGATCCTCTCCAGTTCTGTCAGGTTGGATGGTAAACGTTGGTGGACAGCCATTTTTAGGTCTCTCCAGAGATGCTCAATTGGGTTTAGGTCAGGGCTCTGGCTGGGCCATTCAAGAACAGTCACAGAGTTGTTGTGAAGCCACTCCTTCGTTATTTTAGCTGTGTGCTTAGGGTCATTGTCTTGTTGGAAGGTAAACCTTCGGCCCAGTCTGAGGTCCAGAGCTCTCTGGAGAAGGTTTTTGTCCAGGATATCCCTGTACTTGGCCGCATTCATCTTTCCCTCGATTGCAACCAGTCGTCCTGTCCCTGCAGCTGAAAAACACCCCCACAGCATGATGCTGCCACCACCATGCTTCACTGTTGGGACTGTATTGGACAGGTGATGAGCAGTGCCTGGTTTTCTCCACACATACCGCTTAGAATTAAGGCCAAAAAGTTCTATTTTGGTCTCATCAGACCAGAGAATATTATTTCTCACCATCTTGGAGTCCTTCAGGTGTTTTTTAGCAAACTCCATGCGGGCTTTCATGTGTCTTACACTGAGGAGAGGCTTCCGTCGGGCCACTTTGCCATAAAGTCCCGACTGGTGGAGGGCTGCAGTGATGGTTGACTTTCTTCAACTTTCTCCCATCTCCTGACTGCATCTCTGGAGCTCAGCCACAGTGATCTTTGGGTTCTTCTTTACCTCTCTCACCAAGGCTCTTCTCCCCCGATAGCTCAGTTTGGCCGGACGGCCAGCTCTAGGAAGGGTTCTGGTTGTCCCAAACGTCTTCCATTTGAGGATTATGGAGGCCACTGTGCTCTTAGGAACCTTAAGTGCAGCAGAAATCTTTTTGTAACCTTGGCCAGATCTGTGCCTTGCCACAATTCTGTCTCTGAGCTCTTCAGGCAGTTCCTTTGACCTCATGATTCTCATTTGCTCTGACATGCATTGTGATCTGGAAGGTCTTATATAGACAGGTGTGTGGCTTTCCTAATCAAGTCCAATCAGTATAATCAAACACAGCTGGACTCAAATGAAGGTGTAGAACCATCTCAAGGATGATCAGAAGAAATGGAAAGCACCTGAGTTAAATATATGAGTGTCACAGCAAAGGGTCTGAATACTTAGGACCATGTGATATTTCAGTTTTTCTTTTTTAATAAATCTGCAACAATGTCAACAATTCTGTGTTTTTCTGTCAGTATGGGGTGCTATGTGTACATTCATGAGGAAGAAGAATGAACTTAAATGATTTTAGCAAATGGCTGCAATATAACAAAGAGTGAAAAATTTAAGGGGGTCTGAATACTTTCCGTACCCACTGTATATATATATATATATATATATATATATATATATATATATATTTACATACAAAGGTGAAAATAACTATTTGATCCCCTGCAGATTTTTTAAGTTTGCTCACTTACAAAGCAATAAAGGGTCTATCATTTGAATCATAGGTGTATTTTAAATGATTAAATACATGACGGGGCCAGGCATTGTGAAATCCTGGATGAGAACCTTCTTCCCTCAGCCAGAACACTGAAGATGGGTCGTGGATTGGTCTTCCAACATGACAATGACCCAAAACATACCACCAAGGCAACAAAGAAATGGCTCAAGAAGAAGCACATTAAGGTCATGGCCTAGCCAGTCTCCAGACCTTAATCCTATAGAAAGTGTATGAAGGGAGCTGAAACTTTGAGTTGCCAAGAGACACCCAAGAAACCTTAAGGATTTTGAGAAGATCGGTGAAGAAGAGTGGACATAAATCCCTCCTGAGATGTGAGCAAACCTGGGCACCAACTACAAGAAACGTCTGACCTCTGTGATTGCCAACAAGCCTTTATCCACCAAGTACTAATTCATGTTTTGTTTGGGGATCAAATACTTATTTTACTCACTGAACTACAACTCAATTTATACCATTTGTGTCATGTGTTTTTTTAGGATTTTTGGTTTCTATCATTTAAAATACAGTTATGATAAAATTCATAGACCCTTCATTTCTTTGTCAAACTTACAAAATCAGCAGGGGATCAAAATAATTATTTTCCTTCCAGTATATACTGTACATACACCGTACACCGCTCAAAAAAATAAATAAAATGAAAGGCACACTTTGAAAAAAATCAGATTTCAATGGGGAAAAATATCATGCTGGATATCTATACTGGTATGGACTGGGTAATGTGTTAGGATCTATACTGGTATGGACTGGGTAATGTGTTAGGATCTATACTGGTATGGACTGGGTAATGTGTTAGGATCTATACTGGTATGGACTGGGTAATGTGTTAGGATCTATACTGGTATGGACTGGGTAATGTGTTAGGATCTATACTGGTATGCACTGGGTAATGTGTTAGGATCTATACTGGTATGCACTGGGTAATGTGTTAGGATCTATACTGGTATGCACTGGGTAATGTGTTAGGATCTATACTGGTATAAACTGGGTAATGTGTTAGGATCTATACTGGTATGGACTGGGTAATGTGTTAGGATCTATACTGGTATGCACTGGGTAATGTGTTAGGATCTATACTGGTATGCACTGGGTAATGTGTTAGGATCTATACTGGTATGCACTGGGTAATGTGTTAGGATCTATACTGGTATGGACTGGGTAATGTGTTAGGATCTATACTGGTATGCACTGGATAATGTGTTAGGATCTATACTGGTATGCACTGGGTAATGTGTTAGGATCTATACTGGTATGCACTGGGTAATGTGTTAGGATCTATACTGGTATGGACTGGGTAATGTGTTAGGATCTATACTGGTATGCACTGGATAATGTGTTAGGATCTATACTGGTATGCACTGGATAATGTGTTAGGATCTATACTGGTATGCATTGTGTAATGTGTTAGGATCTATACTGGTATGCATTGGGTAATGTGTTAGGATCTAAAGGATGCCACAACGTTTGAAGAAAATGAAAATGATCACCCTACAGAGGGCTGAATTCAAAGACACCCTAAAAATCAAAGTGAAAAAATTATGCAGCAGGCTAGTCCATTTTGCTGAAATTTCATAGCAGCAACTCAGAATGGTCCTCAGTAGTTTGTATGGCCCCCACGTGCTTGTATGTATGCCTGACAACGTCGGGGGCATGGTCCTAATGAGACGACGGATGGTGTCCTGGGGTATTTCCTCTCAGATCTGGACCAGGGCACCACTGAGCTCCTGAACAGACTGAGGTGCAACCTGGAGGCGTCAGATGGACCGAAACATAATGTACCAGAGGTGTTCTATTGGGTTTAGGTCAGGTGAGCGTGTGGGCCATTCAGTGGTATCAATTCCTTCATCCTCCAGGAACTGGCTGTATACTCTCGCCAAATGAGGCTGGCCATTGTCTTGCACCAGGAGGAACCCAGGACCCCCTGCACCAGCGTAGGGTCTGACAATGGGTGCAAGGATTTCCTCCCGATACCTAATAGCAGTCAGGGTGCCATTGTCTAGCCTGTAGAGGTCTGTGTGTCCCTCCATGGATATGCCCCCCCAGACCATTACTGACCCACCAGCCAACCGGTCATGCTGAACGATGTTACAGGCATCATAATGTTCTCCACGGCCTCTCAGACCCTTTGATGTCTGTCACATGTGCTCAGGGTGAACCTGCTCTCATCTGTGAAAAGCACAGGATGTCAGTGGTGGACATGCCAATTCTGGTATGCCAATGGTAAATGCCAATTGAGCTCCATGGTGCACAGGGCCCATAGAGGATGTCAGCAGAGGCATACCTAGGGTCGCCTGCTACCTGCTACTTAACTGACCACATCAATATCCCAGGAGTTTAATTGAATTGATGCTATACTCTGATTAAAAAGTGTTGCTGATTGATAGGGGATCAAATACTAATTTCACTCATTAAAATGCAAATCAATTTATAACTTTTTATGAAATGTGTTTTTCTGGATATTTTTGTTGTTATTCTGTCTCTCACTGTTAAAATAAACCGACCAATAAAATGATAGACTGATCCTTTCTTTGTCAGTGGGCAAACATACAAAATTAGCAGGCGATCAAATACTTTATTCCATCGCTGTATGGCTAGAGCTATAGTCAAGCTGTTAAAATCTCCAGAGGTTAATCACGAAGCATACCAAACATTTTCAAACACTGGGAACAAATGACTATAGTGTGACCCACATACGAAGCATGTAGCAGCAACTAATCTTGCATGATTGCTCAAAACTCCAATTGTGTGAGATTAATACTGCATGCCAGTTGTGTAGCTTACACCAAGCATAGCCATGTGTTCCATCTATTTAGCTACTCTGAGTGATTGATCATTAACAGTGTTTAGTAGTTCCACTGATCTGCTAAATTAAGCACCCCCCTCCCTCCCTTCCTGACCCCCTCCTCATGAGAAGAACCACAGAGGCAGCTTGGGCTGACATTTTACCCCAGGGTCAAGTCCTTGGCAATAGTGAAGCAATGTGTGCAAATGCTTTTTGATGCAAGACTACATTTCCCCAAACCCCCCTCCCCACTGCATCTGGTGAAAGCCTATGAGTGGCAAGTGGCACACTGCATCTGGTGGCAGGCTATAAGTGGCAAGTGACAAACTGAATCTGGTGGTAGCCTATGGGAGGCAAGTGCCACACTGTATCTGGTGGCAGGCTATAAATGGCAAGTGGCACACTACAGCTGGTGGCATGCAATGGGTGGAAAATGGCACACTGCATCTGGTGGCAGGCTATGAGTGGCAAGTGGCACACTGCATCTGGTGGCAGGCTATAGGTGGCAAGTAGCATGGCTGTGGGTGCCAAGTGGCACACTGCATCTGGTGAAAGGCTATGGGTGGCAAGCGACACAATGCATCTGGTGGCAGGCAACTGGCGGCATGTGACAAACTGAATCTGGTGGTACCCTTTGAGTGGCAAGTGCCACACTGCATCTGTTGGCAGGCAATGAGTGGCAAGTGGCACACTGCATCTGGTGGCAGGTTATGAGTGGCAAGTAGCATGGCTGTGGGTGGCAAGTGGCACACTGCATCTGATGGCAGGCTATAGGTGGCAAGTAGCATGGCTGTGGGTGGCAAGTGGCACATTGCATCTGATGGCAGGCTCTGAGTGGCAAGTGGCACACTGTATCTGGTGGCAGGCTATGGGTGGCAAGTAGCATGGCTGTGGGTGCCAAGTGGCACACTGCATCTGGTGGAAGGCTATGGGTGGCAAGTAGCATGGCTGTGGGTGCCAAGTGGCACGCTGCATCTGGTGGATGGCTATGGGTGGCAAGCGACACACTGCATCTGGTGGCAGGCAAAGGGCGGCATGTGACAAACTGAATCTGGTGGTACCCTTTGAGTGGCAAGTGCAACACTGCATCTGTTGGCAGGCTATAAATGGCAAGTGGCACACTGCATCTGGTGGCAGGCAATGAGTGGCAAGTGGCACACTGCATCTGGTGGCAGGCTATGAGTGGCAAGTAGCATGGCTGTGGGTGGCAAGTGGCACACTGCATCTGATGGCAGGCTATGGGTGGCAAGTAACATGGCTGTGGGTGGCAAGTGGCACACTGCATCTGGTGGCAAGCTATGAGTGGCAAGTGGCACACTGCATCTGATGGCAGGCTATGAGTGGCAAGTGGCACACTGCATCTGGTGGCAAGCTATGAGTGGCAAGTGGCACACTGTCTGCATATAATGGCAGGCTACAGATGAAAAGTAATACACTGCATCTGACGGCAGGCTATGGGTGACAGATGGCACACTACATCTGAAGGCAGGCGACGGTGGCAAGTGGCACACTGCATCTGGTGGCAGGCAACAGCTGCAAGTGACAAGCTGCATCTGGTGGCAAGCGACAGTGGCACGCTGCATCTGGTGGCAAGTAACAAGCCCAGGGTTCCCACTGATTCGGAATTATAGTGAGTTTAACTATTTTATTATATATTACAATGTAGTAATAGAAATAATGTGATTTAACCATCCGGACCCTATATCAAGCGTGGTGTTGGGATGATTTAAGTGCCAACACCAGCCATTCGCCGTTAACCCCCGAGACTAAATTTCCCTTTACCCCCCCTCATGTTTTTTGGGAAGGGGGGGAGGGGGGGTGGGACCTCAATGTCTTCACTAAGGCTTCTCTAACACTCCTGCCCCAGGGGCAGAGCCCCTCCACAGGGGTCTCCTCCAGCAGGATTGGACCCAGGAACACTGCACTCCTGCCTCAGAGCTCAGGCAATTTACAGGCTCCTCCATCCCTTTCTGGGCAAACCTCCCCGGGAATTGGTTCAAGACCCATAAATATTCAGGTTGCTTGTTCTGTATTTCCTCCCACTATACTTCCAGAATCCTCTAAAAGACAGGGGGAAGCAACAGAACAGTAAAACACTGAGCAGCCTTAGATAATAAATCCCTGCTCCACTGATTACAGGAGAGCCAAACTAAATGTACCTAATAGCCTACTCTACACTAGTGATGTCGCGAACCTAAAATTCGCCGTTCGCGAACGGCGAACGCGAACATCGGCAAATGTTCGCGAACCGGCGAACCGGGCGAACCGCCATAGACTTCAATAGGCAGGCGAATTTTAAAACACACAGGGACTCTTTCTGGCCACAATAGTGATGGAAAAGTTGTTTCAAGGGGACTAACACCTGGACTGTGGCATGCCGGAGAGGGATCACGCAAAAAAAAGTTCTTAAAAAATATAATTTTTTGATAGAGAGCCAATTATTGGAAAAATTAAAAAAAAAATAAAAATAAAAAATTTCTTTGGATTTAGCATCTGGGGGGTCTAAAAAGTGTACCTGTGAAGTTTCAGCTCTGTAGCATGTCCAGAACCCCTAAAAAACAGCATTTGTCTTATATTTTCAGGAATATGGCTTCTCTGCGGCTGGCTTTTTCTCTTGCAGGCATTTATCGGGCATTTTTTTAGGCAGGCATGTCATTTTTTGTATTTAGTGTCTGGGGGGTCTAAAAAGTGTACCTGTCAAGTTTCAGCTCTGTAGCATGTCCAGAACCCCTAAAAAACAGCATTTTTCTTATATTTTCAGGAATACGGCTTCTCTGCGGCTGGCTTTTTCTCTTGCAGGCATTTAGCGGGCATTTTTTTAGGCAGGCATGTCATTTTTTGTATTTAGTGTCTGGGGGGTCTAAAAAGTGTACCTGTCAAGTTTCAGCTCTGTAGCATGTCCAGAACCCCTAAAAAACAGCATTTTTCTTATATTTTCAGGAATACGGCTTCTCTGCGGCTGGCTTTTTTTCTTGCAGGCATTTAGCGGGCATTTTTTTAGGCAGGCATGTCATTTTTTGTATTCAGTGTCTGGGGGGTCTAAAAAGTGTACCTGTCAAGTTTCAGCTCTGTAGCATGTCCAGAACCCCTAAAAAACAGCATTTTTCTTATATTTTCAGGAATACGGCTTCTCTGCGGCTGGCTTTTTCTCTTGCAGGCATATATATCAGTGGTGGGTGGGCAGTGGCACAGTACACTCTCTGTGGACCTGGCAGCAGTCACTGGCACCCAGGCAACTGCAATTTAAAAAATATATATATATTTTTTTACTTTGCAAGCTGCTGTGCCACTTTATATATCAGTGGTGGGTGGGCAGTGGCACAGTACACTCTCTGTGGACCTGACAGCAGTCACTGGCACCCAGGCAACTGCAATTTAAAAAAATATATATTTTATTTTACTTTGCAAGCTGCTGTGCCACCTTATATATCAGTGGTGGGTGGGCAGTGGCACAGTACACTCTCTGTGGACCTGACAGCAGTCACTGGCACCCAGGCAACTGCAATTAAAAAATATATATATTTTTTTTTACTTTGCAAGCTGCTGTGCCACCTTATATATCAGTGGTGGGTGGGCACACAGTGGCACTGCAGTGGGCACAGTACACTCTGTGGACCTGACAGTAACTGGCAGCCCAGGCAACTGCAATAATAAAAAATATTTTTTTTTTCAATTTATTGCAACAAGATGCTGTGCCACCGTATATATATCAGTGGTGGGCAGTGCACTGCAGTGGGTACAGTGCACTCTGTGGACCTGACACAGCACTCACTGCAATTATGACAGAGGAAAAAAAAAATATTTTTTAAAATGCAAGGTATTGTGCCTGTGCCACCCGAAATGAGTGTGGTGTGCACACAGTACAGTCTGTGGTAGGTCTTTGGCCTCTCACACACAGCGGGCAGGCAACTGCAGTGTACAATAGATATATATAGATATATATATAAGGAAAAAACTCTATTACCTTACCAGCCCTTAAAAGGGCTTTTGGGGACACTATATATATATATATGTATATATATAAATAAAAAAAATCCTCAATTACCAGCCCTTAAAAGGGCTTTTGGGGACACTAGATAGATATAGATATATATATATATATATATAAGAAGAAACAACTCAATTACCAGCCCTTAAAAGGGCTTTTGGGGACGCTAGGTATATATATATATATATATATATATATATATATATATATATAAAAAAAAACCCACAAATACCAGCCCTTAGAAGGGCTTTTTGGGGTGCTGATATTACAGCAGTAGTGGACCAAGAACACTGCAAGACCAGGAACACTGACTAACTGTCCCTAGCTTAACAGCAGCAGCAGCAGCAGCTCTCTCCCTACTCTCACTACACACTGCTTCAGAATGATCTAAGATGGATGCTGCCCTTGCTTATTTATAGGAGGTGGGAGGGTGTGGGAGGGAGGTATGCTGATTGGCTGGAAATGTGTCTGCTGACTGTAAAGTTCAGGGTCAAAGTTTGCCTCAATGATGTCTTATGGGGGGGCGGACCGAACATCGCATATGTTCGCCGGCAGCGGCGAACGCGAACATGCTAAGTTCGCCGGGAACTGTTCGCCGGCGAACAGTTCTATACATCTCTACTCTACACTAGGAGAATGCTACAAAAGGAAGCCTGGGGAAGACTGTCTTCTCAAGGTTACTCCTGAATATTTATACCCTCCCCAACCTGCACCACTGACACCTCTTATTAGTTGGTCAGAGGAATAAAAATACTAATAGCTCTGATTAGTGCAGACTCCCACACTATTACCTATTCCCCAGTAGCAGGCAGAAGCAAACAATAACCAGAGCCCAGAAAAGACTCAAGAAAGCTGAACTATGAATCCAACCAATGAATTCAACCACTTGCCGCCCACCCTCCCTGTAGGCCAAGCGCTATACCCATTTGTCGTGGTCCAGCCCTGGATTTAGGGCGTGTGCACACATGTGCATTCCCCATGGCTGGCCCAAGACATTGTGCTGCCTGGGTCCAAGAATGAAATGCTGTCCCCCCCCCCCCAAAAAAAAAAAAATCACGCCCAGCAAAAGCCCCCCACATTCATTATTTTATACAAATAAAACCTTTAGAAAATATTTTGTACTTTTACATCTTTACAGAACAGGCGACAGCATACACACTCCGGTACACGCTATAATGAGTGGACATTATTAGTCCACCCACTACTAACCAACAACATGACCGCCTCCAAGGCGGCAACAACTAGCAGGTGGACTAACAATGTCCACTCATTATAGTGTGTACCATAGTGTAAAGGCTGTCGCCTGGTCTGTGAAAACACCAACTGGTCGAAATATTCAATTATTCCTGCTGGAGAGTCACCGAAAGTTACGTGGTTGGAGATTTTGGTGAGTTGGAGTTTACAGCAGAACACCGGTCCTACTTCTGGGTTCGCGAGCTTTGGCTGTGTTAGTGGACTGAACTCGGAAGTAGGACTGGTGTTCTGTCGTCAACTCCCCAAAATTTCCACCCACGTAACTTTCGGTGACTCTCCAACAGAAATAATTGGATATTTCAACCAGCAGGTGTTTTCACAGAACAGGAGGCCTATACACTACAGTACACGCTTTAACAAGTGGACATTGTTAGTCCGCCCGATGGTTGTTGCCAGTGGTGGCTGGTGCTCCATGGGCCGGGGGGAGGCGGCAGACGGACCGCACCATACCCCCCCCAGACCACACCGGGCCACGCATCATACCCCCCCCCCCCAGGACCACAGCAGGACAGGGGACAGACACAGAGGACAGGCCAGGACAGGGGACAGAGGACAGGACCCCCCCCCCCCCGCTCACTCACCCTGCCTGGATATCTGCAGCAGCAGGAGGTGGCGGCTTCGGCTTCTTCCTCCTGTCTTCTGCGTCTCCTCCCTCCTCCATGCCCAATGGCATGGCCTTTCCTTTCGACCAAACAGGAAATGGGTCTCAAGTCCGCTTCCTGATTGGCCAGGAGGAGGATCCGTGTGACAATAGCAAATTTTTATTCGCTATTGTCACACAACTGGATGGGCTCGGGGCGCAGTGCTCTGCGCCCCAAGCCCACCCTTTTTTTTAGCCTATTAGAGCCTCTTGCTCTAATTACATGGCTAAAAAAAAAAAAGCCCCATTGAAGTCCATGCGTCCGCGCCCCACATGTAGATTAGGGGGCCGGAGGCATGGATAGGGGGGGGGGGGGGGCGGCGCCCCTGCGCCCCCAACGCACCAGCCGCCACTGGTTGTTGCTGCCTTGGAGCTTCCTACCTAAGGTGTCCTGGTCACCGCCTACATTTCATGAGAGTGACAAAGTTTGGTTAACTACCAAAAATTTGAAGGTTCATGTTGTTGGTTAGTAGCGGGCGGACTAACAATGTCCACTCATTATAGCGTGTACCGGAGTGTATATGCTGCTGCCTGTTCTGTGAAATCACCAACTGGTCCAAATATCCAATTATTCCTGCTGAAGAGTCGCTGAAAGTGACGTAGTTGGAGATTTTGGCAAGTTGTAGTTTTTTGGCAGAACACTGGGGGAAAATAGAAGCCTTGTCAACGGCGGGTAGGGGCTGCTGAAGGGCTTTGTTCTAAAGTAAGTATTTCATAATACCTTTGGGGGAATCAAAAATGGAGAAAGATCTGGGAGTCCTGGTAGAGGATAGACTAAGCAATAGCATGCAATGTCAAGCTGCAGCTGCTAAAGCCGGCAGAATATTAGCATGCATAAAGAAAGGGGATGTATTCCAGAGATAAAACTATAATCCTTCCACTTTATAAAACTCTGGTCTGACCACATCTGGAGTATTCTGTCCAGTTCTGGTCGCCGGTCCTCAGGAGGAATGTGTTGGAGCTGGAGAGAGTGCAGAGAAGGGCAACTAAACTAATTAGGGGATTGGAGGACCTTAATTATGAAGAGCTGCTGCAATCGCTTGATTTATTCTCCCTGGAGAAGAGACGCCTAAGAGGGGACATGATAGCAATTTATAAATATCTCAATGGTGATGTCAGCATAGAAAAAAAGCTATTCAGTCGAAGGGATTGCATGAGGACTCGAGGGCATACAATGCGATTAGAGGAGAAGCGTTTTAACCTCAGGCAACGTGGGGGGTTCTTTACTGTTAGGGCTACAAGATTGTGGAATTCTCTACCACAAGAGGTGGTTTCTGCGGATAGTATGGTGGCTTTCAAAAGACTCTTGGACACACATCTCAAGAATCAAAACATTCAGGGGTATGTGAGATGATTACGGCCACACACACCTACACAGGTTGAACTGGATGGACTATTGTCTTTATTATACCTCACCTACTATGTAACTATATAATGTGCTAGTATGCAATGCATACTAGCACATTATGCCATTGCCTTGCAGGGTATTTTTTTTTTTTTTTTTTAAATGCCGCGCTTCAGATCACAGCATGTGGTTGCACCTAATGAACCTCCAGTCGTTACTATGTTTCTCAATTAGTTTGTTACCAAAACACTCCCCAGCTGGGGACATTTATTACGCAGAATACGCGTTCCAGGAGATTTAATATAGTGCCGAAAATTGATAAACACAGGGCAGTCTCAGATCAGGTGAAGAGAAAACACAAGATGTTTACTTATTACATATGAAACAAATGGAGGCTGTGACATCTGACATAGAACACGGCCTGAAATATGTCCGCCTGCTCTGTAATTACTGCATAAACATTGTGAGCTCAAAGAAAAACAAAAAGTTTATAAAATATCAGTTAGCGTAAAACATACAATATGCTGGAGATTGTTCTGCAATGAGAAAAGTTATTGCAAGCGTTTTCAGCACACAAAGTGCAATAAAGTTTACCTGATTTTTTAAAATTCCCCTTATATACCAGGGCTGTACCAAAAGTAATGCAAAAGTAGGTATCGTATATATTGGCATATAAAACACACTTTTTTCTCCTAATAACAGAGTGCAAATAATGTGTGCGTGTTATACGTAGATATTTTCTATTGGGCTGCCTCACGTGGGGATGGGGGTAGAGCGCCGCCGGATTACACAGAGCGGGGATCTCCTGCTTATTCAGCTGCCGCTGTTATACAAAGTCCCGCCTCCTGGACCGACTCCTATGATAGACAGCACACTGTTCCAATGCCAGGACATGTGACGTCTATCATAGGAGCCGGTCCAAGAGGCGGGACTTTGTATAACAGCGGCGGCTGAGTAAGCGGGAGATCCCCACTCTGTAATCCGGCGGCTCTAATCTCCTGAGGCTGCAGATGGGCACTGATCAGGCTGCAATGATGGGCAATAGTGAGGCTGCAGATGGGCACTGATCAGGCTGCATTGATGGGCAATGATGAGGCTGTAGATGGGCACTGATCAGGATGCAATAATGGGCAATGATGAGGCTGCAGATGGGCACTGATTAGGCTGCATTGATGGGCAATGCTGAGGCTGTAGATGGGCACTGATCAGGATGCAATAATGGGCAATGATGAGGCTGCAGATGGACACTGATCAGGATGCAATGATGGGCAATGATGGGCAATGATGAGGCTGCAGGTTGGCACTGATCATTCTACATTGATGGGCAATAGTGAGACTGCAGATGGGCACTGATCAGGCTGCATTGACGGGAAATGACAAGGCTGCAGATGGGCACTGATCAGGCTGCATTGATGGGCACTGATCAGGATGCAATGATGGGCAATATCGAGGCTGCAGATGGGTACTGATCAGGCTGCATTGATGGGCAATGATGAGGCTGCAGATGGGCACTGATAAGGCTGCATTGATGGGCAATGATGGGGCTGCAGATGGGCACTGATCTGGATGCAATGATGGGCGATATTGAGGCTGCAGATGGGCACTGATCAGGCTGCATTGATGGGCAATGGTGAGCCTACAGATGGGCACTGATCAGGCTGCATTGATGGGCGATATTGAGGCTGCAGATGGGCACTGATCAGGCTGCATTGATGGGCAATGGTGAGCCTACAGATGGGCACTGATCAGGCTGCATTGATGGGAAATTATGAGGCTGCAGATGGGCACTGATCAGGCTGCAATGATGGGCAATGATGAGGCTGCAGATGGGCACTGATCAGGATGCAATGATGGGAAATATTGAGTCTGCAGATGGGCACTGATCATGCTGCATTGATGGGCAATGGTGAGGCTGCAGATGGGCACTGATCAGGCTGCAATGATGGCCAAAATGTAGGCTGCAGATGAGCACTGATCAGGATGCAATGATGGGAAATATTGAGGCTGCAGATGGGCACTGATCAGGCTGCATTGATGGGCAATGGTGAGGCTGCAGATGGGCATTGATCAGGCTGCATTGATGGGAAATGATGAGGCTGCAGATGGGCACTGATCAGGCTGCAATGATGGGCAATAGTGAGGCTACAAATGGTCACTGATGAGGCTGCAAAGATGGGCAATTGTAAGGCTGCAGATGAGCACTGATCAGGCTGCATTAATTGGCAATGGGGAGGCTACAAATGGGCACTGATGAGGCTGCAATGATGGGCAATGATGAGGCTGCAGATGGGCACTGATCAGGATGCAATGATGGGAAATATTGAGGCTGCAGATGGGCACTGATCATGCTGCATTGATGGGCAAAGGTGAGGCTGCAGATGGGCACTGATCAGGCTGCAATGATGGTCAAAATGTAGGCTGCAGATGAGCACTGATCAGGATGCAATGATGGGAAATATTGAGGCTGCAGATGGGCACTGATCAGGCTGCATTGATGGGCAATGGTGAGGCTGCAGATGGGCACTGATCAGGATGCAATGATGGGAAATATTGAGGCTGCAGATGTACACTGATCAGGCTGCATTGATGGGCAATGGTGAGGCTGCAGATGGGCACTGATCAGGCTGCATTGATGGGAAATGATGAGGCTGCAGATGGGCACTGATCAGGCTGCAATGATGGGCAATAGTGAGGCTACAAATGGGCACTGATGAGGCTGCAAAGATGGGCAATTGTAAGGCTGCAGATGAGCACTGATCAGGCTGCATTGATTGGCAATGGGGAGGCTACAAATGGGCACTGATGAGGCTGCAATGATGGGCAATGGTAAGGCTGCAGATGAGCATTGATCAGGATGCAATGATGGGCAAAATTTTAGTTTTTTTCTGAAACCTCCCTCTTAAATGAAGCTACGTGATATATGCCAATAAATACGGTATATGTTTTCTTTATTAAAGCAGTATTAAAGTGATACTAAAATCAATTTTTTTTTTTTAAATTTAAAAATAACAAACATGTTATACTTACCTGTGTAATGGTTTTGCACAGAGCAGCCCTGATCCCCTTCTTCTTGGATCCCTTGCTGGCGCTGCTGGCCCCTCCCTCCTGGGGCCTTAATGTTCCATGAGCGACACCCCGAAACAGATTGCAAAATGCAGTGAGCTTGACAGAATCGCATCGCATGGGTGTTCACACCCATGCAATTTTGATGCAGGGAAAAAAGGGTCCACATTTGCACCAAAATGTTGTAGGACCCTTTCTTTCCCGCACAGAAATCTTATTGCATGAGTGTGAACACCCATGCGATGCAATTCTGGCAAGCATTGCATTGTGGGAAAGTTGGAGTTACTAAAATAGCAGAGAGGTGATTTTTAGATAGAAACGCTGAAAAAAGCCAACGCAAAAAAGCTAAAAAAACGCTGAAAAACTCACTACAAAGCTACTGGCGTTTTGAGAACGTCCAGTGTGCATGAGGCCTAAAAACTCCACTCAAAACCCACTAGATTGTTTTTTTTTTTTTTTTTTACAGCCAAAAAAACGCCCCTGCCAAAAACTGCTAATAACAGCCTGTGTGTGAATGGACATATAGGATAACATGCTGGGGAGTTTACTGGCTGCAGAAAAAAAACGTCTGGTGCCAAAAACAGCCGCTGTAAATGCGTCCAATGTGCATGAGGCCTAATAAGAGTCACTAATTACAAGACATTCCTCTTGTCAATGGTGTCATCTCTGTAAACATTCTGTAGCCTTCTGTGTAAGTCAGACAGCCTGCACCCCCCCCCCCCTTCATCAAGAACTCAATAACGGCACATTGCTTCTCTAGTGCTACCCTATATGAGCCACTGGTGGTTTCCCGGATCTTCCCTTGTTTAACCCCCACAGCCAGCCACACAGTATTTATCACTGCCAGATACACAACTTCTACTCGTTACTCCAATGATTAGTCTAGGGGTTGTAGTGTTTTTTTTTTTTTTTTTTTAAATTCCAAACAAAGTTGGGACATTTTACAAATTGTGAATAAAAACAGAATGCAATGATGTGGAAGTTTCAAATTTCAATATTTTACTCAGAAACAGAATACAACATAGATGACATATCAAATGTTTAAACTGAGAAAATGTATCATTTTAAGGGAAAAATAAATTGATTTTAAATTTTATGGCATCAACACATCTCAAAAAAGCTGGGACAAGGCCATGTTTACCACTGTGTGGCATCCCCTCTTCTTTTTATAACAGTCTGCAAACGTCTGGGGACTGAGGAGAAGTTGCTCAAGTTTAGGAATAGGAATGTTGTCCCATTCTTGTCTAATACAGGCTTCTAGTTACTCAACTGTCTTAGGTCTTCTCTGTCCCATCTTCCTCTTTATGATGCGCCAAATGTTTTCTATGGGTGAAAGGTCTGGACTGCAGGCTGGCCATTTCAGTACCCGGATCCTTCCTCTACGCAGCCATAATGTTGTAATTGATGCAGTATGTGGTCTGGCATTGTCATGTTGGAAAATGCAAGGTCTTCCCTGAAAGAGACGACGTCTGGATGGGAGCATATGTTGTTCTAGAATTTGGATATACCTTTCAGCATTGATGGTGCCTTTCCAGATGTGTAAGCTGCCCATGCCACACGCACTCATGCAACCTCATACCATCAGAGATGCAGGCTTCTGAACTGAGCGCTGATGGCAACTTGGGTTGTCCTTGTCCTCTTTAGTTCGGATGACATGGCGTCCCAGTTTTCCAAAAAGAACTTCAAATTTAGATTCGTCTGACCACAGAACAGTTTTCCACTTTGCCACAGACCATTTTAAATGAGCCTTGGCCCAGAGAAAACGCCTGCGCTTCTGGGTGATGTTTAGATTTGGCTTCTTTTTGGCCTATAGAGTTTTAGCCGGCAACGGCGAATGGCACGGTGGATTGTGTTCACCGATAATGTTTTCTGGAAGTATTCCTGAGCCCATGTTGTGATTTCCATTACAGTAGCATTCCTGTATGTAATGCAGCGCCGTCTAAGGGCCCGAAGATCACCGCCATCCAGTATGGTTTTCCGGCCTTGACCCTTACGCACAGAGATTGTTCCAGATTCTCTGACTCTTTGGATGATATTATGCACTGTAGATGATGATAACTTCAAACTCTTTGCATTTTTTCTCTGAGAAACTCCTCTCTGATATTGCTGTACTATTTTTCACCGCAGCATTGGGGGAATTGGTGATCCTCGGCCCATCTTGACTTCTGAGAGACACTGCCACTCTGAGAGGCTCTTTTTATACCCAATCATGTTGCCAATTGACCTAATAAGTTGCAAATTGGTCCTCCAGCTGTTCCTTATATGTGCATTTAACTTTTCCGGCCTCTTATTGCTACCTGTCCCAACTTTTTTGGAATGTGTAGCTCTCATGAAATCCAAAATGAGCCAATAGTTGGCATGACATTTCAAAATGTCTCACTTTCAACATTTGATATGTTATCTATATTATATTGTGAATAAAATATAAGTTTATTAGATTTGTAAATTAGTCCATTCTTTTTTTACTCACAATTTGTACAGTGTCCCAACTTTTTTGGAATTGGGATTGTATTTTAGATTAGGACTAACCCATAATCTCTTGAGCCTCTGACTCCAATCACTTAGTGTAACACTAACCTTCAACTACAATCCTATTTTAACCACTTGCCATCTGCCAACAGTACATTTTCTGCACAGCCAGGCACGGCAACACACTGATAGGTTTCAGTGTACTTCCTGGTTCCCAGGCACACAGTGCAGTGCAGTGCCTGGATGCAGCATGAGTTTGTGAGCAGGTTACAGCCAATGATGTTTTGGACGTCCCCTCCCTCCCGCTGCCTTCCGCGGCTCGCCCGGGTCTCCCGTCTCACCGGGAGATCCAGGCAACCAGTATGCACGGCCGCCGAAGAGAAGACCCGATCAAAGCCGCATTCGGCTCTGATCGGGTCTCCGTGTAAAAACCCGGAAGTGATGTCATGACATTACTTCCTGGTACTCGGCGCAAAATTCAAAAAAATGACAGCATTCAAAACAGCAAAACTTGGCGGCGTTTTGAATGCTTTTAAGTGCAGAGGAGGGTTTTGGGGTCTTTTAGACTCCCAGATCCCTCCACAAGAGTACCTGTCAAAAAATAAAAAAGTAAAAAGTAAAACATTTTTTAATGTGCGGTAACCAAAATATCGGTAATAAAAAAATGATACCGATCGATCACTACTCTCTATGACCAACCAGCCACCGCAGATATACAGCGGCAGGTCGGTAGGTTCCAGCGAATCGCCGTACGTGTACGGCACTTTGTGGGAGCGATCATGGGAGCGCACACAAATGTCTATTTGCCAGCGGGGAAGCTGATCCATGGGGCCGACAGCCGAGATTGCCACTTCCCATGGAGAGAGAACGGCGGTCTGCTGTTGTACACACAGCAGACCGTTGTTCTCTTAGCAATCATCACAGGGCTCCTGTGTTCCTCCTATTTAGGAACACAGGTCTCTGTGTTGATTCCATAAGCCCATGCCCCACACAGTTAGAAAGCACCCCCTAGGGGCACATTTAACCCTTTGATCGCACCTGGGTTAACCCTTTCCCTGCCAGTGTCCTTAGTACAGTAAGTGCATATTTTTAGCACTGATTACTGTAGTAATGTCCACTTGTCCCTCCAAAAGTGTCAAAAATGTCAGTTAGGGGTCCGATCTGTCTGCCACCATGTCGCAGTCCCGCTAAAAATCTCTGATTTCCGCCATTGCTAGTAAAAAATAAATAAAAATGACATAAATCTTTCCCCTAGTTTGTAGGCGAGAAAACTTTTGTGCAAACCAATCAAGATACGCTTATTGGGATTTTTTTTTTACCAAAAATATGTAGCAGAAAACAAATTGGCCTAAAATAATGAAAAACTTTGATTTTAAATTTTTTTTTGATTGGGAATGTTATATAACAGAAAGTAAAAAATATATTTTTTTTTTCAGAATTGTCGCTCTTTTTTTGTTTATAGCGCAAAAAGAAAAAATCGCACAGGTGATCAAATACCACCAAAAGAAAGCTCTATTTGTCGGGAAAAAAAAAACAACGTCAATTGTATTTGGGTACAGCGTGGCACACCCGCGCAATTGTCAGTTAAAATAACACAGTGCCAAATCGCAAAAAAAATGGCCTGGTCATTAAGTGGGAAAATCTTTCAGTCCAGAAGTCGTTAATCTGTATTTTCAACCCTTTAGACTGTTTTATTAAAACATTACCAATTGTAATGAAGAAATAATTAGTTGTAATCTTCTACGTGGCAGATACAAGGTTCTCTTTGTGTACAGACAACTTCTAATAGACACAGCACTTAAAGAGAACCCTCTGTTCTGTGTCCTGGCAATAATAATTATACGTATTATTATAAAGCACTGCTGAGTATGAGAATAATGATGTCCCGGGGGGTGACGTCTCTCCTGATTGGCTGCTCTGTCATCTCTCCTCTCCTTATTTATTGTATTGTTGTGTAATAGTAGCAATATTAGTGCCCTTACATAATAACTATGATCTGACCACACAGTTGAGTACTGTCCGTGATCCTGGTTTTAATTGCACTAACTGTTAATTTTTATAGGACAAGCTTTCTGGGGTCAGCCCTCTTCTTTTCAGTCCATGCAGTATTATCGCATAAAGTATAGGCTCCATTCACATCTAGGCGTTTTTGGGCGATTTTCTGCTCTAAGCCTCAGCTCTAAAAAAACGCCCAACAAGACAAATCCCATTCATTTCAATGTCCCCTGTTCACATCTGAGTGTTCTGTCCCCTTAACCACTTAAGCCCCGGAGGATTTGGCTGCGCAAAGACCAGGCCCTATTTTGCGATTCGGCACTGCGTGATTTTTAACTGACAATTGCGCGGTCGTGCGACGATGTACCCAAATGAAATTGACGTCCTTTTTTTCCCACAAACAGAGCTTTCTTTTGGTGGTATTTGATCACCTGCGCGATTTTTACTTTTTGCGCTATAAACAAAAAAAGAGCGACAATTTTGAACAAATTATATTTTTCAAATTTTTTTATATGAAATCCCCCCCCCCAAAAAAAAATTTAAAAATCAAACTTTTTTAACATTTTAGGCCAATTTGTTTTCTGCTACATATTTTTGGTAAAAATAATCCTCAATAAGCGTATTTTGATTGGTTTGCGCAAAAGTTATTGCATTTACTAACTAAGGGAAAGATTTCTGTCATTTTTGGTGGGTCTTTTTTAATGAGTAATGGCGGCGATCTGCGATTTTTTTTTTGTGGGACTGCGACATTGCGGCAGACAGATCGGACCCTTGACTGCCATTTTTGACACTTTTGGGGGTACCAGTGACATTACTACAGTAATCAGTGCTATACATATGCACTGTTACTGTAAAAATGACACTGGCAGGGAAGGGGTTAACTTTATTGGTGATGCAGGGATTAAGTGTGTCACTAGGGGCGTGCTTCTAACAGTAAAGGGGTGTGGCTAGTGATGTAAGCACAGAGACATACGATCCTACATAGCAGGATCGTATGATCGCTGCACTTACATCAGGGAGAATGACAGGCGGCTTTGTTTACATCCACCGCCTGCCTTTCTCCCTCTCCACGGGGAGATTGCGAGTGGCCAGCAGACATCAGGTCTGCCGGTCACATGCGCGGACTTGTTAGGGAACGAGCGGGGGCAGGAGCGCGCCTCCGGCGGTGCGCGCTCGCCCCCTAGAGGCTCACAGGCTAGCGACGTAGTCCTACGTCACTTTGCCTGTATGGGGCTTACCGCCGCAGTAAATAGTTGTGCGGCGGTTGGCAAGTGGTTAAAGCGTAACTCCACTTTTGTTGAGAAAAAAACATTCCCCTCTGGGTGATCTATGTTCATTGCAGGGATTATAACAAACTTTGTTGCAGATTCCTACCTTTTGTTATTCTGAAGAAATCGTTGTTTGTGTCCTCTGTGCTGAGTGGGTCTAATGGGAGTGGTTTCATAATTATTAATCAGCTGTGCAGCTGCAGGGCTCTAATGAGGAAATCTGCTGGACCTGCATCCCTTTAGACGTGTTCCTATTGGGATTATCCCACCAAAATGACATTTTTGTTGCAGGGGATGCCAGAAATCTGACTTGTATGTTAGTGCAGACTTCTGGGAAAATTAGTGAGCCAATCACACAAGCAGGAAATTATGTTTTTGGGGCGTGGTCAGTATACATTCTGTGTACAGAACACCTCCAGGTGGCCATATTACCATATATACTCGAGTATAAGCCGAGGCCCCTACTTTTACCACAAAAACATGAGAAAAATGATTGACTCGAGTATAAGCCTAGGGTGAGAATGCAGTGTGGCAGGCATGGTGCAGGAGAATGCAGCGTGGCAGGCATGGTACAGAAGAATGCAGTGTGGCTGGCATGGTACAGGAGAATGCAGGGTGGCTGGCATGGTACAGGAGAATGCAGTGTGGCAGGCATGGTACAGGAGAATGCAGGGTGGCAGGCATGGTACAGGAGAATGCAGGGTGGCTGGCATGGTACAGGAGAATGCAGTGTGGCTGGCATGGTACAGGAGAATTCAGGGTGGCTGGCATGGTACAGGAGAATTCAGGGTGGCAAGCATGGTACAAGAGGATACGGGGTTGCGGGCATACTAGTGGCTGTGTTTCACTTACCTGTTTCAGAGGCGCCTTCATTTTAAAAATGGCGCCGCCCGGCGCAGACACGTCATTGCGCATGCGCTGCCGCCGCTTGGGAAAGCTGGTATACGTTCAGTTATTCCCGGCCTGTCCCGAGCGGTGGTGGCGCATGCGCGGTGACATGTATACGCCGGGCGACGCCATTTTTAAATCTTAAACACGTCGGAGCGGCCGGGAACTTTTTTTTTTTTTGACTCGAGTATAAGCCGAGGGGGAAATTTTCAGCACACAAAAAATGTGCTGAAAAACTCGGCTTATACTCGAGTATATACGGTAAGTTAGCCTTTAAGCAAAACGCCCATTGCTCAAAAAAGTACATGAGCTTCTTTATTGGCAGATTAAAGGCATTTATATTTTTTTCATTGGTCACTTGTCAACCTAAAAAAGCCTATAAAACGCCCGAAAAAAGCGGAGACTGCGAGCCAGGCCTTCTCGTACAACATCAGTGCCTGCCTTCACAAATGCGCTTCTGGAAGAATGGTCAAACATTCCCATAGACTCACTCCTAAACCTTGTGGACAGCCTTCCCAGAAGAGTTGAAGCTGTTATAGCTGCAAAGGGTGGGCCAACTCAATATTGAACCCTACAGACTAAGACTGGGATGCCATTAAAGTTCATGTGCGTGTAAAGGCAGGCGTCCCAATACTTTTGGTAATATAGTATATGTGAACCCAGCCTTACACATGATTGGATGTTGGAGGTTCTCATTACCTCATTCACTAAGCTCTGGGGAAAATTCCCTTGCAGAGCAAACAGCATGTTTCCCTTTAGTAAATCAACCCCTGTATGACCAAATACAGGGATAAGGTAGACACCTGAGCATCACACCTGTTGGATATCCTATTTGATTAATATAGAGTTGCATTTAAAATATCCTCCACTCCTTTAGGAAGGCTTTTCACAAAATTTTGGAAGGAGTCTGTGGGAATTTGTTCCCATTTATAAGGTCAGGTCACGTTGCATTAGAAAACCTGGTTCCAAATCAGCACTCCAATCCATGCCAAAGGTGATCAGTAGGGTTGACATTAGGGCTCTGTGTACAGGACACTCAAGTTCCTCCACACCAAACTGATCATACCATGTCTTTATGGAGCTGGCTTTGTACACAGGGGCACAGTCATGGTGGAACTGAAAAAGGGGTCTTCAACAAACTGTTACCACAAGGTTGGAAGAGCGCAATTGTCTACAATGTCTTTGTTGTAATTGTAAAAGTTCCCATCACTAGAAACCATGGCCATTAATAGTTGGTCCCTAACCCTTCCCTCCTTTGTAGCTATGACATCTTTCAGTCTTCTGGGAAGACTTTCCCCAAGATTTTGAAGGGTGACTGTGGGAATTGGTCCCCATTTGTGAGGTCAGGTACTAAAGTTAGAAGAAAAGACCTGGCTCACTTTGATTCCAGTTCATCCAAAGGATGTTCAGTAGGGTTGAGGTCAGGGCTCTCTACAGCACACTAGAGTTCCTCCACACTAGACTGGTCAAATCATGTCTTTATGGAGCTGGCTTTGTACACAGAGGCACAGTCATGGTGGAACAGAAAAGGGTCTTCACCAAACTGTTACCTCGAGGTTGGAAGAGCGTAATTGTCTAAAATGTCTTTGTATGATGTAAAATTAACAGTAGTTTTTACTGGAAATATCTGAGCTCCATCATTTGGAGGGGGGCGGTCTGCATATTTCGACCATATAGTAGGGGCTATATAGTAGTGATCGACCGATTATCGGCAAAGCCGATATATCGAGGGCCGATATGCACTTTGCCCGATATATCGGAATCAGCCTTTTGATTTACTGATATTGCCGATATTTTCGGGAAAGTGCTTGTACCGGGGTGATGCCTGCAGCTAGAGGCATCACCCCGGTACCGGTGTCCATAGCTGACAGTCGGCTGTCTTGTAATGACAACCGATGCGGCTGAGAAGCCGCTCGGCTGTCATTCCAAGGAGCGGGAAGGGACGCCCCCCCCTGCTGCCTTCTGTGGCTCGCCCGGGTCTCCTGTCCCACCGGGAGACCCGGCATCCTACCTTCACTGCCGCCGTCTGACCGGGTCTCCATCTGCACCACTGCCGTCTGACCAGGACTCCATTTCTTTGAATTCGGCACCGCCGAGTACTCGGAAGTGAAGTCATGACATGACATCACTTCCGGGTACTGGCGGCGCCAAATTAAAAAAACGTACAGCAATCAAAACAGTCAAACTTGGTTTTGAATGCTTTTAAGTGCAGAGGAGAGGTTTGGGGTCTTTTAGACCCCCAGATCCTTCCACCACAGTACCTGTAGACATTTAAAAAAAATATATATTTTTTTAATGTCCAAAAATATCGGTCAATATTGGCCGATACCGATGATAGGGAAACCCCAAAACTCAAGGGGTTTCAGTAACGTTGACTGCTGAAGCCGAATTAAAAGAAAAATTTATTTTACAAGCATGCAGGGAGAGCAACAAGCAATACAGAGTATTGTTTCAAAAAATGGCTGCTCTCTTGACTAAGGATTTTCTATTACAATTTATACATTCTAAAGTGGGTGGAACCTAGCTATCTAGTTTCATTAAAGTCACATATGAGTCTTTGTTAACCACTTAAGCCCCGGAAGATTTTACCCCCTTCCTGACCAGGGGGTATTTTGCGATTCAGCACTGCGTGACTTTAACGGACAATTGCGCGGTCATGCGACGCTGTACCTAAACGAATTTGACGTCCTTTTTTTCCCACAGAGCTTTCTTTTGGTGGTATTTGATCACCTGTGCGATTTTTTGATCATGCGCTATAATCAAAAAAAGATCGACAATTTTGCAAAAATAACAATATTTTTCAAATTTTTTTATATGAAATTCCCCAAAAAAATGTAAAAATCAAAATTTATTTAAATTTTTGCCCAATTTGTTTTCTGCTACCTATGTTTGGTAAAAAAAATCACAATAAGCGTATTTTGATTGGTTTGCGCAAAAGTTATTGTGTTTACTAACTAAGGGAAAGATTTTTGTCATTTTTGTTGTTTTGTTTTTTTTAACGAGTAATGGCGGCGATCTGCGATTTTTTTTGCGGGACTGCGGACAGATTGGACCCTTGCCTGACATTTTTGACACTTTTGACATTACTACACTAATCAGTGCTATACATATGCACTGTTACAGTAAAAATGACACTGGCAGGGAAGGGGTTAACTTTATTGGAGAGGGAGGGGTTAAGTGTGTCCCTAGGGGCGTGATTCTTACTGTGATTGGATGTGGCTGTGTGTGTAACAGCACAGATCAACGGTCCTACATAGCAGGACCGAGTGATCTGTGCTTTTACACAGGGAAGAATGACAGGTGGCTTTGTTTACATTAGCGGTCTGCCTTTCTCCCTGCACAGCGGACGATCGCGAGTGACCGGCGGACATCGGGAGGTGTCCGTGAACGAGCCGAGGCGGGAGCGCGCCTCCGGCGGCGGGCGCCTGCCCGCTATTGGCTCCCAGGCTAGTGACGTATATATATACATCACTTTGCCTGGCCGGGGCTGACCGCCGCAGTAATTAGTCGTGCGGCGGTCGGCAACCGGTTAACATCCTTTGATATGCGGATGGACACTTTAACATAGACGTGTCACTTCCAAAGCTTGTTGGCTAAACAGGTCTTCAAGGGTCGAGAGAGCAATCTTAACAGCTGGAGCTGTAAATGGCTTTTGAATACAACAGCTGTTATACAATAGGACTTCTCACAATATATATATATATATATATATCTCCAATATATCTGCCTAATTATAAATCCATGTTTCATTATCAAATAAATATTTGATAAATAAAATGGCTGTTCCCTTTTCCCCATCACCGATATCCGATTACCAAAATATCGGGGTATCGGCGGTAAAAAAACGATATAGGTCGATCAATACTATATAATGTACCAAACAGGAATCGGAGTCTGGTGGCATTAAAAGAGTGTAAAAGTGTAAGAGTCAGAGCCTTATGGTTGTTGTTGCGTCAGGCCTGCTATATAGTGGAACTTCGCAGAGGAAAGTTTTCCCGTTACTAATTCATTACATTAAGTGGTAGTTGTGATTAACTCACAGCGTACGTAAAGAAGATTCTGATTTGCTTTTAATTGAAACGTTTTGCGTGATCAGTGAAATCCATTTCCTTCTCAAATTTCTTCCATGAGTATGGTATAAAGAGGCCTCCGATCTGAGTTTGGAATAAGATTCCTGCCTTAACTGAATGCCCATCTTGTACCAATCAATGGCTCAGAGTTTTAGGGTCTCGTCTGTCCCGCCCAGCATCTGGCACGCGTTGGTGCAGCTCTATGAGGCATTTACACGTCACACATCTGCTGTATAACATGTTCCGTATTCCTGGATGTCACACCGCAGTAATCACAGGAAAGGAACCGACTCACGATGTGACGCGATCGAGACAGCTGACTTTCCACCATACAAACCCCTCAGGCCACAGTCTGCACAATTGTTACTAATCTAATAATCATTGGATGCAGAATTAGATAAGTAATCCAATTTTTCATGCTTGTCTCTTGGTGGAAGATGACTGAAGTGCCGAGAGCTTGCCATGGCTTGGCAGGAAATGTGTAATGAGGGCTCTTAGAATACTATGAGATTTAAAATTCTAATTTTTTGGAAGTGTATTATTCAAGGAGGGATGAGGGAAGGGGGGGGGGGGGGGAAGACTGGCTTAGCTTGGCATGAAATATTCCCTTTACAAAAAAAAAAATACAAATTATTAGCAGGCGTGCAGCCACCATCTTGTACGTCTTCGTTGGTTATACAAATAGGTAGGTGAATTTTTTTTCAGTAATATATATATCAAGAACATACCCAGTATACAGTTCTGTAAAAAAGTATTTGCCTCTTTTCTTGGAGTACGGCGCCTGCCGCAACCTCCCTGGCGATATTCCCGAGTGTGGTATTTCAGTGCCATTAGCGGTAACCCCGAGCCACACTCGGGGATAACGCCAGGGAGGATCGCTGGATCCTGGAAGAGGTTACTTACCTTGTCCCCGGGATCCCACAATGTATTCCGGCAGTGTACGGCGGCCGGATCTTCTGCCTGATGCTGTGTGCCCTGGCTTCCGTTCCCTGTGAGCGTCACGTCACGTCGCAGAGGAGTAGAACCGGTGGCAAATTCAAAAAGTAAAAAACACAAACACATTGATACATTGTAATCCTATTTGATTACATTACTAAATATAATAAATTGACCTTAGTTTGCCCTTCCGTGCCCTTGCCTGCAGTTTAAAGCCTCGTACACACGCGACGATTATCGGCCGTCTTTTGTCCAGTGTTGTTGTGTTGGTTGAAATCTGCTCTAGACTGCACACAAATTTTCTCGGCCAACAAAAACCAACTTCAGAAGTGATGTCATGTGCTGGTTTACTTTCCGTGTGTTTTTCTTCTCTGAGCATGCCCAGTCTTGCTCATCTGATTTTTGTCTGCCGAAATCTGTACTGACTGACGGAAAATCGGCCGTTCTGTTGACGGCCAACAAAAATTTTATAGCATGCACACCAGATTTTGTTCGGCCGAAAAGTCGCAGTTGGTTGTCGGAAGCATCATATTAACAAGCCGAAAATCGGCCGATCGGACGTTGGCCGAAAATTCACGGCCAACAATCGTTGTGTGTGTACGGGGCTTTACTGTACTTTGTGTCTGGAAACTGCAGAACGACCATGGCATCAAAAAAGCGTGCCGCCACCTCAAAAGCGGTATATGACCTGTTGGAAAACAGCGACAGCGAAACAGAATCGCTTGCAGAATTCGTCATCGGACACAGAAATCGATTTCAAAGATGATCCTGCGACCCGGTTCTATTGTCCTGACGTCGGACTTTGTGCTGTACCATGTTTTAAAATTTTCCATACCCGGGACGTTTACTGAAGCAATATGACTACTAATATTGCATCCTTGTTTGGCCAAAAAAAAATGTCAGTGTTTTTGATTATATTTATTTAAATTTAAATTTTATATATTTTATTATATATATTTTATTATATTATTTATTGAATAAAAAGTATTAATAATATTATTATATTATTATTTGTTATTATTTGTTATTATTTATAGTTATTTATTATATGCTCATTAAGAATTACATGCAAAATAATTGTACCGCTTTCAGCACCTAAAATCGGAAAGAATCATACCACCAGGGAGGTTAAGAATGTTGTATAATGTAGAGCTGCCTTCAATTTAAAGCGGAGTTCTGGGCTGAAAACATTTTTTAAGCTAAAAATACTCCCCCCGGGATAGTCAGGGCTAGTGCATTTAAGCAACGATAGCCTCTGAACTGTCCCCTGTTTCACTTACCTGTAAGAAGAAATACTTACCTTAAAAATTTCTTCTCCAGCGCTGCCATCTCAGGTGTGGGCAGCTGAAGCCGGAGCGTGTCCTCTTCGTGTCCTCTTCGGTGACGTCGGAGTCCCAGAATGCCCTGCTCGTCACTTCCGGGGCAGGCGCGTCATCCCTGTTCAGCAGGGAATGACGCGCCTGAACCGGAAGTGACGAGCAGGGCCGGTGCAGGCGCATTGACTCCTGGGATCGATGACGCTCATCTCCCAGGAGTCAATGCAAGGAGGAAGTGACAGCGTGGGCCGCGGCCGCAGAGGGAGGAAGAGGAAGGAAGGTAAATATATTTTAATTAAAAACAAGGTAAGTGAAACAAAAACATTTTTATATTATCCAATTCTTTTTCAGGTTCATCTAAGCTAGCGGACGGTGCAAAGATAGTTTTTAGGGTGGAACTCCACTTTAAGTATAAAAACTTAAAGGGAAGTTCCGGCCTATTTTGCAACTTTAGTGATTCCTGGATCAACAATTGGGCATTTTCAATTTTTTTTCCGGGGGGTCCCTTACCTTATTTTCAGGGCATTTTTGATTGTACTTCCTCCTTCTCCCCCCTCTGTGTCCACGGCCACCGACATCACTTCCGGCCATTGCATTGCATCCTGGGAGCTGTTTGTGATCACTCCCAGGAGGCTGGAATCAGGAAGAACTCCCAGAACACTCCCTGGAATCAGAAAGGACACAGCAGATTACACTGTGGCTTCAGATGCCCACATCCAAGATGGCTGCACTCAGACAGCTTTTTTAAAAGTAAGATTTTGATTAAAATCCAATATCGTACACCTTGTAAGTATGAGAATAGCGGTTTTGTAAAGGGCGATGGATTAGTATTATAGGGATATTTTTAGTTAAAAAAGGTATTTGAGGCCGGGACTCCGCTTTAAATGTGGAGTGGGAAGTGTAGTGAGGCGCTGCTACTATACTAAGAGCATATACAAATACCAAACAAATGTAATAAAGAACAAGATCAGCACAAATCACCTGTGCAATTCCACCCAATGTGAAGTGAGGCATGTGAGGGAGTCACTTTGGGCGTGGGGTGACCAGAAAACTGGGGGGCACTGGGGATATGGTTTGGATTGCCCCAAATGGGACAGCGATATTCAGGAATGATGTCTCTCTTGAAATATGAAGATTTTATTCCCTGTACATTGTGAGGTCTATGACCAGGATGTACAACTCCTAATATGGGCATGACCGACTTTCTATTGCTTAACGATGTTGCTTTTGTCTGAATAAGTAAATTGTGATATTCTTGTCTGAGGTGGCTTTCCATTCACCTATTGTTAAGTGTGCTAATGAACTCACCTGTTGTCTGCTAAGGGATGTATTGACACTCAGAGTAATGTGTATTGGGGGCTCGTTATGTAACCATTGTGTGATGTTGGGTGCTTGATTTGGGTCATTGTTCATGTAGTGACTGCATTACTTCTAACGTGTATATAAAGCGCGTATTCCTTTTCAATAAACAGTCTGATTCCTGCTTGACCCTCAATACAGAGCCTCGTCTCGTACTTGGGGGGGGGATTATTCGTATGGGTTTCTTATTCGGCTGAGTGGAGTGTCCGGTAGCTGCCTTTGTGTTCGGGAATGAAATGTCCTAAACGACTGTAACCCCTTTTATACCCGGGGTGTCGTTACAAGGCAATATATGGATCAAGGTGAAACAATCAAAAGCTCAAAATAAAATATAAACAATTGACCAGTGCTGATGACTAAACGTGCTATTATGACAGTATGTGCTGATATCAATAGTGCACTATAAAAAATAAATCAGAGTATAAAATACAAAACTCAACTGGTAAAAAATAATGATGATTGTACTGTATATGAAATATGTGCACTAGGTATACAGAAAATGGGACTGCGACATAAAGTGCTCAGTGCAACATAAAAGGGTATCACACTTCCTGATGACACCATAACCGGGCGAAATGCATCGAGGGTCCAGACGTCACTTCCGGTTTGCGGTAGTTCGGATCATGGAACGCAAGCAGGACTCGGCTCAGCGGTTTCTGCTTTACCTGCCCTTAAGTTTTATGCTGTCAGCAAGTGCCATTAGAGGCACTTCCAAATGTGAGTGGTTTTCTTTTTATCTCTGCTATTTTATATAATAAAAACATACTGCACCATGAGATATTTTTCTTGTATTTCTTGAGAGTCACTGGATAGATGTCCCCCTGAGCCACACATATAGGAATCCCACTGGTACCCCTGAGTGTCAACCTGGGAGGAGGTGGTCGTGATAAAGCTAAAGGAGTCCTTTTTTGGATAGATGTATCCCTGAGTATCAACCCAGGAGGAGGTGGTCGCTACAAAGAGAAAGGAGCTCTACAAGCACTGTAGGTCCAAGAGGCCTGATTGCTTCTGGTAAGTGGCCACTACCTACTGGGTGAAGGACCAGACAGCTTGAAGTGTCACCCAACCCCACCAGTGGAAGAAGGATAGCACTATATTTGATGTCACTACACTGATAAATTTATGGAAACTATTTGTTTATTTATGTACTTTCCTTAATCAACAAAATAATAACGATTCATCTCACACCCACTTTCTGGTTGTTCTGATAAGAATATACCCTTTTATGTTGCACTGAGCACTTTATGTCACAGTCCCATTTCCTGTATACCTAGTGCACATATGGCACTTTTCCACTGCAAGTATCGGCTCGGCTCCACTCGGCCCTGCTTGGCTCGGTTTGGTTTTCCACTGCATGGTACGGTGTTGGAACGGTTCGGTACGGTTTGCTTTTCCACTAAAGTAGCAAGTGGGTGGGATAACAACGATTCTCTGACCAATCAGTGGCTAGTAGTGACAAACAGTCAAGGCTGCATGCAAAGGATTGTGGGATATGGTATCGGTACGGCCCTCTTGGAACCACAACCGAGCTGTACCGTTCGGTTCCATGTAGTGGAAAAGCGCCGCCGCACCGTACCGAACCGAACCGTTCCAACACCGTACCATGCGGTACCATGCGGTACCATGCAGTAGAAAAGCGCAAAAGCGAGCCAAACCGTTCGGTTCCATGCAGTGGAAAAGCGCATAAGCGAGCCAAACCGTTCGGTTCCATGCAGTGGAAAAGCGCAAAAGCGAGCCGAACCGTTCGGTTCCATGCAGTGGAAAAGCGCAAAAGCGAGCCAAACCGTTCGGTTCCATGCAGTGGAAAAGCGCATAAGCGAGCCAAACCGTTCGGTTCCATGCAGTGGAAAAGCGCAAAAGCGAGCCGAACCGTTCGGTTCCATGCAGTGGAAAAGCGCATAAGCGAGCCGAACCGTTCGGTTCCATGCAGTGGAAAAGCGCCATTATTTCACATATAGCACAATCATCATTATTTTTTTATCGGTTGAGTTTTGTATTTTAGACTCTGATTTATTTTTTATAGTACACTATTGATATCAGCACATACTGTCATAATAGCACGTTTGGTCATCAGCACTGGTCATTTTTTTTATATTTTATTTTGAGCTTTTGATTGTTTCACCTTGATCCATATATCGCCTCACTTCACATTGGGTGGAATTGCACAGGTCTTGATTAGTGCTGATCTTGTTCTTTATTCCCTTTTCTGATTTTTTTTTTTTTTTGCATTGTTATCTCACCTAAATGATTCAGATCATCAAACAAATTTTAATACTACACAAGATAACCCGATTAAATACAAAATGCAAGCTGTCCAAGCCTGCCTGGCCCTATGTAAAAAAGTAATTGCCCCCTAAACCTAATAACTGGTTATGCCACCCTTGGTTGCAACAACTGCAATCAAGCGTTTGAGATAACTGCCAATGAGTCTTTCATATCACTGTGGAGCAATTTTAGCCCACTCTTCTTTTCAGAATTGTTTTAACTCAGCCATATTGGAGGGTTTTCCAACATGAACGGCCTGTTTAAGGTCATACCACAGCATCTCAATTTGATTCAAGCCCAAACTTTGACTAGGCCATTCCAAAACCTTTATTTATTTATTTATTTTTTAACCATTCAATGGTGGACTTGCTGGTGTGTTTCGGATCATTGTCCTGCTGCATAACCCAAGTGTGCTTGAGCTTAGGAACTAATGGCCAGACAGTACGATCACAATACAGTTCAATACAGAAGGAAAAGATGGGCCCTGCTCATGGAGCTTACAATCTAAAGGGATGGAAGTGGTACAAACAGTGCTGTATCCTGGCCTAGGCCAACAAGGCCCAGGCCTAGGGCGGCACTTTGCAGGGGGGCAGCAAAAAAAGATTTCATTATTTGTATAATGTCTATGGACTTCCTATTTATTATACAAACAAGTGAAATAATCCTATAATTACAATTAGTGGCAGCAAACACAAGTCCAAATATCTTAAAAGAGTAATCTTACTTAACCCGTGACATGAGGCTGTACTAATGGGTAATGATGAGGCCACACTAAAATGCTGCACTGACGTGCAGTAAAGAGGCGGCACTGATAACGCTGCACTGATGAGGCTGAACGTGTGGGAACTGATAAAGCTATGCTGATGGGCACTGATAGACTGTGGTTATGGTCTGTGGTTTACAGATGACAGGGTGGGTCATAAACAGGAAGGGGTGTGGTCTTTACAGGAAAGGGTGGATCATATTTAAATTAGGGGATGCACAAGTTTCGTCAGGCCTAGGGCAGCAAAAAACCTAAATACACCACTGGGTACAAAGGGTAATAGCTGTGGATGATGATCTGATGGAGATGGCTTGAGTACAGTTTTTAGGTGAAGATGGGGTGGGCTTCCCTAAATAAATGAGTTTTCAAGGATCGCCTAAAGACAGACAGGGTATGAGCTAATCACACATACTGGTTTCAGGGAGTTCCAGAGGATGAGAGAGGTTCTGGAGAAGCCCTGTATGTAAGGAGGATACAAGGGAGCTAGAGAGCAACATGTCTTGGGAGGAGTGGAGAGGACCATTTGGGCAATATCAACAAATGACATTGGTAATATAGCTGGGGGCAGTTTTGTGGATGGCCTTGTATGTTGCAGTTAGTATTTCTGAATTTTATACAGTATGTTGGGCTAATGGAAGCTGGTGAAGAGATTGGCACAGAGGGGCAGCAGTCAGGGATTGGTTGGTAAGTTGTATAAGTCTGTACATTCTATCTGTACTGTACATTGTATGTATGTTAAACATTGTAAATATACTCTACATTGTAACTGACCTGGAGCAGTTGTGTATGGCAACCAATCAGCTTCTAGCTTTAATTGAAAAAGCTTAGCTGAACAAGCTGAAGGTAGAAGCTGATTGGTTACTTTGCACAACTGCTTCAAACTCTGTCTCCTCTTTTTTAGAGCCCATTCACATTAGCGCGACTTGTCAGCCTGACAAGTCGCGGTCCATTGAGTAGTACAGGACCCGTTCTAATAGGAGCGACACAAGTCGCTCCGACTTAGAAAAAGGGTCCTGTACTACTTTGGGGCGACCTCGGAGCGACTTGCATAGACTTCCATTATGTGAAGTCTCTGCAAGTCGCGGTGCACAGCGGTGCGCGTGACTTCACAGTTCGCCCCCCGAAGTCGTGTCGCCTCAATGTGAATGGGCTCTTAGTTATTCCCCCCATTGTACCTGTGCTGTACATTGTATCTACGTTACATTGTAATCATACTGTAAATTGTATCTCTGCTGTTTGCTGCATCTGTTATTGTTTATAGTATCTGTTGTACATTGTATCTATTCTGCACACTGTATCTGTACTGTACATTGTGATTACACTTTACATCGTAGAAAGAATTGCAAAAATGTTGGGACCGGCGCTACCACTTATAAAACGTGCATGTGCAAAATAGAAAGTGCATATAGTGCTAAAGGTGCACGCAATGAATATAAATATATATATATATAAAGTGCTACGTGCTGTTTATGGGCTGTGCCTTTTGTACCATACTGTAAACATCATATGTTATACATATACTTATACAAATAAAGTGCCGAGTGCTGATATTGCCAAAACCCCGTGTAGTGATTAAGAAATCAAACAAAGTATGGTGTCGGTAGGTGATTCACCGAAAACACCGCTGCTTACCACACTCTTTTGGCCGATACCTCGACACTTCTTCGGTCACTAAAATAAAGGATAAGCCTCCATTGCGTAGCATATTTTATGTCCAGACAAACAAACGTAGCATCCACTCACAGTTAGGGAGTTCACTATCAGCTTGGAGAGGTGTTCGCCGGACCGCTTCCGCGTTCCACCGGCTCAAACCACCGTTCCCGGAAGTGACGTATTGACGTACGTGAACCACGCCCTACGCGTTTCGTCATACAACGTCATCTGGAGCGTGCCGTCCATCTCTACTCCCGGTCTTTTTATAGGCTGGGATGGCGCCATCTTGGTGTACCTACTTTGCGACCGAACACGGCGGCCATCTTGGTATACCTATCCCGTAGCCTAGATAATATTTACTCATCATGTGAACTCCCTTCATGCTGTGTTTGCCGTACTTATAAAACAATAATCTTTATTAAAACGACAAGTACGACTAAACATAAATAACTATTGGTAATTAAAATGAAATTAAAAGTTTATTAAAATGAAATGTGCTAAAAGTGATGTGTCTGGTTTAATCGGTAGTGAGCCGATACCCAGTGGTGCCGTGATACAAATAAAAATACTCAAAATAATTTTATTGTGGTGACATTGTGATCTAGTGGTGTGTGTTAATTATACTAAATATAATATAATATAAGCTCGTGGGCCCACGTGTCTACGCAAAATAGTGCTAGACTATGAAGAAGGTGCCCATACATATACCAATCTAATCGGTGAGATAGAAATCGTGCTGAAAAATATTTTTGTTTTTTTAAAACAAGATTAATCTTTTAAAAGGCAATTCCTCAGTAAGTCCATCCGCTGTGCTGTAAGTCCATATCTTTGTAAACTTTGTTATTCTGAACGGGTATGTAGTAGAAATCCATTATAGATCCAAGTTTTTCCAGAGGACCCAATAAATGTTATATAGGGGACCATATACGATAAATATTCCAAAATAGGTAAATATGATAAAAATGGGAAAGATATGTATAAAAAATGTGTATACAGGGGAAAAATTATATATACTCAAAAGTATGTCCTTAAAACTGTATCTTTAAAAGACAAGAGGCTGTGATTCGTGAATTTCCATACAAAGGAGGACTATTTCCTAAACAATTCCTTAAAAGTCCTTAAATTATATTATATTAAGTATTATATTATATTATATTATATTATATTATATTATATTATATTAAGTATAATTAACACACACCACTAGATCACAATGTCACCACAATAAAATTATTTTGAGTATTTTTATTTGTATCACGGCACCACTGGGTATCGGCTCACTACCGATTAAACCAGACACATCACTTTTAGCACATTTCATTTTAATAAACTTTTAATTTCATTTTAATTACCAATAGTTATTTATGTTTAGTCGTACTTGTCGTTTTAATAAAGATTATTGTTTTATAAGTACGGCAAACACAGCATGAAGGGAGTTCACATGATGAGTAAATATTAACTAGGCTACGGGATAGGTATACCAAGATGGCCGCCGTGTTCGGTCGCAAAGTAGGTACACCAAGATGGCGCCATCCCAGCCTATAAAAAGACCGGGAGTAGAGATGGACGGCACGCTCCAGATGACGTCGTATGACGAAACGCGTAGGGCGTGGTTCACGTACGTCAATACGTCACTTCCGGGAACGGTGGTTTGAGCCGGTGGAACGCGGAAGCGGTCCGGCGAACACCTCTCCAAGCTGATAGTGAACTCCCTAACTGTGAGTGGATGCTACGTTTGTTTGTCTGGACATAACATATGCTACGCAATGGAGGCTTATCCTTTATTTTAGTGACCGAAGAAGTGTCGAGGTATCGGGCAAAAGAGTGTGGTAAGCAGCGGTGTTTTCGGTGAATCACCTACCGACACCATACTTTGTTTGATTTCTTAATCACTACACGGGGTTTTGGCAATATCAGCACTCGGCACTTTATTTGTATAAGTATATGTATAACATATGATGTTTACAGTATGGTACACAAGGCACAGCCCATAAACAGCACGTAGCACTTTATATATATATATTTATATTCATTGCGTGCACCTTTAGCACTATATGCACTTTCTATTTTGCACATGCACGTTTTATAAGTGGTAGCGCCGGTCCCAACATTTTTGCAATTCTTTCTATTTTACTACCTCAGAGGTAGGTTGGAGGCAGCTTACACCACCTTTTTAAACCTTTTAAGCCTGATTCAGTATACGGAAAACTCCATAGCGCTGGTATACATTCCTTTTTTCTATATCTGTCATGGTAACCCCATTACATACCCCGGCAGCAATGGAGATATTCAAGTATATGAATTCAAGGTCTGTAAATTTGGAGGCTATCTTTGACCAGGAGGTGGTCATTAGCAGACAAGACATGGATAGCTCGTTCAAACAGCTGAAACACAATATGGAGAAACAGCTGAGGGTTTGGTGGGACATAGCCACCTTAGAAAAATATACAAAAGAAAAAATAACCCCTAGGAGATTAAGATGGGACCTTGCACCCAATGATAACATCAATGACCCACTTTATATGGATGACTGGTTCACTTTTTTTAATAAATGTGAAAAAGATTTACTCCTGATGATTATAAAAAGGAGACAGTTAAAACTTAAGAAAGTGGAAGGGGTTATTATCAGTCTGAAAGAGCAACTAGCACCATTCGCAGACACAAGGGAATATAAGGATAAAGAAAAAGCATTACAGGAAGGAATAGAAAAATATGACAAGTTGATACAAGGAAAGAAACAAAAGAAATACAAAAGGGATGTTTTGGATTACAAAAATAATGAAGTTTACAGATGGCAATCAGATGAAGTATATGGTGTACAATCAACACAAGCAGATCCAGTGAGCACCCCCTCAAGAGAAGTCAGTGAAGATCGAGAAGAGGATGATACTTGGATGGAAGTCGGGGCACAAGAAGACACACCAAGAGGAAATACCCGAGGATATACAGAGGCCAGACCACAAAGAGGTACATCTAGGCCCAATACACAGCACCAGGGGCTCAGAACACCTAGAAATGGAAATGGATATTGGAACTCACAAAACAGAACTCCAATCAATAATCATAATGGGTATGGAGGTAGGACACCCGTTAACAATTATGGGTATGAGTCCTACAACAGATATGCTCCGTTAGAACATTACACGGAACCCACCTATGACAATCGAGGACCACCACCTCCCCCTAGGAGGGTTTTTTTTCAACAAGGCAGCAGAGGGAGACCCCCACGAGGGAGAGGAGGCCCACGCAGACCATGGGGTCACTGGCAACAGAACTGGCATCGGGCACCACCCCGAGGGGATCAATGGATGGAACAGCGACAACAAGGAGAACACCGTGGAAACAGGGAGGACATAACTCGACATCAAGAAAGAGACAGAAACGAAAACCACGAGGAACACGAGGAGGAAAGAAACGACAGAAAAAGGAGAAGAAGACAATAGGGAAAGGCATCTATAATCTGAGTGACATACAATTTGAAGAGGAGGAGTTAAAAGTTTTGGATTTAGGTCTGAAATATGCCCCAGGAAAAAACTTAGACAAGTTCGAGGCCTACATAGATCTAAATAAATATGTCAGAAAACTAAATATAAAGAAACATTTCACTCTGAAACAAAAGCAGATACAAAGGCCCATACACAAAGAGTACAAGCAAACATCATTAAAGAATCGCTCCAAGTTTAACCCCAAAAACCCTCAGAATGAGAACTTGGAGGTATTTAAACGAATGGTGGAAGCGGATATAAGAGCATTAAGGATCCAAAATAGAAAAGAGAAAAATACATGGGACACCATTAGGAAATTGGAAAAAAGAAAAGGAGTGATAATAAGGCCAGCGGACAAGGGAGGAGGACTTGTAATCTTAAATAAAAAAGATTACGAGGAGGAGATGGAGAATCTCCTCAATATAGAAGATACCTACATCAAGCTAAGAAGAAACCCAAAACAAGATTTTGAAAAAACTTTACATAAATACGTGCAAAAAGGAGAAGACTTGGGAATCTTAAATAAGAAGGAGGCTAGATACATTTGCTTGGAAAAACCAAAAACCCCAGTCATATACTATATTCCAAAAATACATAAAGATGACAAGAAGCCACCAGGCCGCCCCATTGTAAGTGGCATTAATTCTGTGCATTCGAGACTAGGGGAATATTTAGACCAGTTCCTACAGCCTCTAGTCCCAGTAGGTAAATCCTATCTGAGGGACAGCAAACAACTGCTAGCGGAAATCAAAGATCTGGAAATAGAGGAGAGTGACATCTTGGTTACAATCGATGTAAACTCCCTCTATACTAATATTTAACAAAAAGATGGTCTACAAGCGGTAGATTGGGCCCTGCACACCCTCACAGACATGAAGGAGACGCAGATTGGATACATACTGGAAGGATTAAAAACAGCGATGGAATCAAATTATTTTTGGTACAAGGGCAATTATTTTGTCCAGAAAAAAGGAGTAGCTATGGGGGCTAAGTATGCCCCCAGTGTGGCAAACGTGTTTATGCAGAAGTGGGAGGAGGAGCAAGTTTTTAGCATACCAAGGAATACTTTGAAGTATTACCGTCGATATATCGATGATATTATCATCGTATGGAAGGGAAGTGAGGAATCCTTGCAGGAATTCTTTGACGAAATCAATATGAATATATATGGCATCACTTTTTCAGGAAATTTTCACCATGAACACATTGCCTTTTTGGATCTGGAATTAACAAAAAAGGAAGGAAGATTAAGCAGTAAAACGTATTTCAAAAAAACCGATCGAAACGGATACATTCCAAAAAGCAGCTGCCACCATCCCAAGTGGCTAGGGAACATTCCCAAAGGGCAACTGATGAGAATCAGAAGGAACTGCAGCGATATAAGAGACTTCGAAACACAGGCAGAATTATTGATTGGCAGGTTTGTGGAAAAAGGATACAAAAGAAGTGAATTAATTAACATCAAGAAAATAGTAGAAAAAATGAACAGAGAAGACCTGATAAAGGATGTGCCAAATAAAACCAGCGGAAATAAAAACACTGAATTTGCATTTCTAACTGGATACAATACTCAGCATAAGGCCTTAGAGAAAATTGTGAGAAAACACTGGCCTATCTTACAAGCAGATGCAACACTTAGAGACATCCTCCCTGCAAAACCCACTTTCATATATAGAAAAGCACCAAACCTAAGAAACCGGCTGGTGCACAACGTTGTTGATCCTCCTAAGCAAATAAATCTTCCAACCAGCCTAAAGGGTTTCTTCAGATGTGGAAAATGCCTCCCATGCAAAACATCTAAGGAAAAGAAAAGGAAAACAACTTCTTTTATGGCACAAAGCACAGGAAAAATGTATGAGATAAAGGAAACCATCACTTGCACAAGCACTCACGTCACTTATGTGGTGGAGTGCCCCTGTAAATTACAGTATGTAGGCCGCACCACCAGACCCCTATTTGTCCGCATTAGGGAGCACGTAAAGAATATCAGAAAAGGGTTTGAGAAACATAGTCTGTCACGACACTTCAAGTTCCATCATTCCCAAGACCCCACCGTAATGTTTTTTACGCTATCGACAAAATCAAAAACAACTGGAGAGGAAGTAACAAGAAAATAGATGTGTCAAAGAACGAAACGAAGTGGATATTTCAGATGCAGACCCTCCAACCTAAAGGCTTGAATATCGACATAGACTTGAACTGTTTTATTACTGATTTTTAACTTTTTAAGCCTGTGGCCTCCTTTTTGGGCCCCCCCCTTTGTTGGATCCTCCTTTGACCTTTTATAGTCCTCCTTTTTAGTCCTTCTCCTTTTAATCCTTTTATCCCCCCTTTTATCCTTGATTTTTGATATAAACCTCCCTATAGGCCCTCAATTTGCATGGGGGTTTTTTGGGGTTTTGAGGTTTTTTAAGGATTTTAAGGGTTTTCAAGGATTTTTAAGGACTTTTAAGGAATTGTTTAGGAAATAGTCCTCCTTTGTATGGAAATTCACGAATCACAGCCTCTTGTCTTTTAAAGATACAGTTTTAAGGACATACTTTTGAGTATATATAATTTTTCCCCTGTATACACATTTTTCATACATATCTTTCCCATTTTTATCATATTTACCTATTTTGGAATATTTATCGTATATGGTCCCCTATATAACATTTATTGGGTCCTCTGGAAAAACTTGGATCTATAATGGATTTCTACTACATACCCGTTCAGAATAACAAAGTTTACAAAGATATGGACTTACAGCACAGCGGATGGACTTACTGAGGAATTGCCTTTTAAAAGATTAATCTTGTTTTAAAAAAACAAAAATATTTTTCAGCACGATTTCTATCTCACCGATTAGATTGGTATATGTATGGGCACCTTCTTCATAGTCTAGCACTATTTTGCGTAGACACGTGGGCCCACGAGCTTATATTATATTATATTAAGTATAATTAACACACACCACTAGATCACAATGTCACCACAATAAAATTATTTTGAGTATTTTTATTTGTATCACGGCACCACTGGGTATCGGCTCACTACCGATTAAACCAGACACATCACTTTTAGCACATTTCATTTTAATAAACTTTTAATTTCATTTTAATTACCAATAGTTATTTATGTTTAGTCGTACTTGTCGTTTTAATAAAGATTATTGTTTTATAAGTACGGCAAACACAGCATGAAGGGAGTTCACATGATGAGTAAATATTATCTAGGCTACGGGATAGGTATACCAAGATGGCCGCCGTGTTCGGTCGCAAAGTAGGTACACCAAGATGGCGCCATCCCAGCCTATAAAAAGACCGGGAGTAGAGATGGACGGCACGCTCCAGATGACGTTGTATGACGAAACGCGTAGGGCGTGGTTCACGTACGTCAATACGTCACTTCCGGGACCGGTGGTTTGAGCCGGTGGAACACGGAAGCGGTCCGGCGAACACCTCTCCAAGCTGATAGTGAACTCCCTAACTGTGAGTGGATGCAACGTTTGTTTGTCTGGACATAACATATGCTACGCAATGGAGGCTTATCCTTTATTTTAGTGACCGAAGAAGTGTCGAGGTATCGGCCAAAAGAGTGTGGTAAGCAGCGGTGTTTTCGGTGAATCACCTACCGACACCATACTTTGTTTGATTTCTTAATCACTACACAGGGTTTTGGCAATATCAGCACTCGGCACTTTATTTGTATAAGTATATGTATAACATATGATGTTTACAGTATGGTACACAAGGCACAGCCCATAAACAGCACGTAGCACTTTATATATATATATATTTATATTCATTGCGTGCACCTTTAGCACTATATGCACTTTCTATTTTGCACATGCACGTTTTATAAGTGGTAGCGCCGGTCCCAAGATTTTTGCAATTCTTTCTATTTTACTACCTCAGAGGTAGGTTGGAGGCAGCTTACACCACCTTTTTAAACCTTTTAAGCCTGATTCAGTATACGGAAAACTCCATAGCGCTGGTATACATTCCTTTTTTCTACACTTTACATCGTGTCTCTTTTGAACATTGTAATTATCCGGTACATTTTAACTATACTGTACATTGAATCCATGTCAGACATTATAAATATGCTGTAAATTGTATATCTGCTGTTTTATCTGTTACTGTATATTGCTTTTATATTGTACAGTTTATCTTTACCATACACTTTAGCTACGCTGTACAATGTATCTATACTGTACATTGTAATTATGCAATATATGGTATTATATTATATACAGTATCTGAAAAAAGTGAGTACACCCTCACATTTTTCTAAATATTTTATTATATCTTTTCATGTGACAACACTGAAGAAATGACACTTTGCTACAATGTAAAGTAGTGAGTGTACAGCTTGTATAACAGTGTAAATTTACTGTCCCCTCAAAATAACTCAACACACAGCCATTAATGGCAACAAAAGTGAGTACACCCCTAAGTGAAAATGTCCAAATTGGGCCCAATTAGCCATTTTTCCTCCCCGGTGTCATGTGACTCGTTGGTGTTACAAGGTCTCAGGTGTGAATGGGAAACAGGTGTGTTTAATTTGGTGTTATCGCTCTCACTCTCTCATACTGGTCACTGGAAGTTCAACATGGCACCTCATGGCAAAGAACTCTCTAAAGATCTTGAAAAAAGTTTTTTTGCCCTACATAAAGATGGCCTAGACCAGTGTTTCTCAACTCCGGTCCTCAGGGCACACTAACAGGCCAGATTTTAAGTATTACCTTGGGGAGACGCAGACAAGAATACTGCAATCACTGGGCGGCAAATTATATCACCTGTGATGTATTTCAGTTTTCTTGCAAACCTGGCCTGTTAGAGTGCCCTGAGGACCGGCGTTGAGAACCACTGGCCTAGACTATAAGACGTTTGCCAAGACCCTGAAACTGAGCTGCAGCACAGTGGCCAAGACCATACAGCAGTTTAAAAGGACAGGTTCCACTCAGAACAGGCCTCGCCATGGTCAACCAAAGAAGTTGAGTGCACGTGCTCAGCATCATATCCAGAGGCTGTCTTTGGGAAATAGACCTATGAGTGCTGCCAGCATTGCTGCAGAGGTTGAAGGGGTGGGGGATCAGCCTGTCAGTGCAAGGCTATCGTCCCAGAAGGAAGCCTCTTCTAAAGATGATGCACAAGAAAGCCCGCAAGCAGTTTGTTGAAGACAAGCAGACTAAGGACAAAGATTACTGGAACCATGTCCTGTGGTCTGATGAGACCCTTTTGAGCATCTGTGGGGCATCCTCAAATGGAAGGTGGAGGAGCACAAGGTCTCTAACATCCACCAGCTCTGTGATGTCATCATGGAGGAGTGGAAGAGGACTCCAGTGGCAACCTGTGAAGCTCTGGTGACCTCCATGCCCAAGAGGGCTAAGGCAGTGCTGGAAAATAATGGTGGCCACACACTTTGACCCAACTTGGACATTTTTACTTAGGGGTGTACTCACTTTTGTTGCCAGCAGTTTAGACATTAATGGCTGTGTGTTGAGTTATTTTGAGGGGACAGTAAATTTACACTGTTATACAAGCTGTACACTCACTACTTTACATTGTAGCAAAGTGTCATTTCTTCAGTGTTGTCATATGAAAAGATTTATTAAAATATTTACAAAAAATGTGAGGGGTGTACTCACTTTTGTGAGATACTGTATGTTATATATGTCGAACACTGTATTCACACTGTATATTGTATCTGTGTTGCATATTATATATACTGTACTTTTGTACTGTACATTGTATCTGTGTTGCAGGCACTCGTGTGTCTTCACAAGCGATCTTCGTGGCGTGCAAGTTGGATTGGACCCGGAGCACGCCAAATATGTGCACCACTGCTTCCAGAATGATGAGCTTCATACATACAATGTCCCATCTGCTGCTGTTCTGTTTATTTGTTTAAGTCACGGTGAACTACTTTACAAATAAAACAACTGAAATGCTTGTTGCTGAAGAGAAGAGTGGCGATGACATCATATGATGTGTCCACCACTTCTTGACCAATATAAGAACAGCATGAGTCGGGGTCAGGGTTGGGGGCGGGGGGGGCATCTATATGGAGGTGATGGGAACATAAAATACCGGATTGAGGCTTCCTCCTCTGGAACATTTGGCAGATGTGTGGGAGACTATACTGTACATTTACTACATAAACTTTATACGCTTCTGTATAAAACACAAGCCTGAACAACAGAGGAAAAAGAAGAATTACAGGATTAAAGCATGTTTATACAGAGCTTAATTATGATGTAGGGTTATTACCTCTCTTACTGTCCTTTAGAAACCATCTCAAATCTGCCCATCCCTGATTATTAAATGCTTTATATAAAGCATTATTAAATCTGTTCTCAGCATTTGTTCATTAAGAAACAGCAGAATGGAGACTGCCAGGGTGGTGATGTCATGTGATCATTCAGAACTAAGGTAGTGAAAGCAGGTGTTCCGTGAAAAATCCATACCCGTGAGAAAACCATACCCTCGTCACTTCCGGTTCCGCTACGGAGGGTATGGATTTCTCACGGTAGTTACACTTGCGGCGCTTACATTAAAACAGCTCATTTGAAACGTAAATCATCTCCGCTCTTCGCCCTGTCACTGCCCTCATCTCCGGTAATAAATATAAAAGCGGATCACGGAGCCACGATCGCCGTCACATTTACATCACATACACCCGCCACCGCTTTTATATTTATTACCGGAGATCAGGGCAGTGACAGGGCGAAGAGCGGAGATGATTTACGTTTCAGATGAGCTGTTTTAATGTAAGCGCCGCAAGTTTTACATTAGACACAGTGCCGTGAGAATTTCATGCCCACCGAGCATGCGCACTTGTCTAATTCTTTAATGTTCAATCACGTATCCGGGACTCTGAGCATGCGCACTGCTGCGCTGCTCAGCTGTTTCAGCCCGGAAGTGACGAGGGTATGGTTTCTCCACGGGGTATGGTTTTTTAACGTTACACAGGCAGTGTGCGGATGTCATGTGATTATTTATAGCCAATGTGGATGAAGCAGGCAGTGTGATGATGTCATAGAGGAAGTGGGCAGTGTGATGATGTCATAGAGGAAGTGGGCAGTGTGATGATGTCATGTGATTATTTATAGCCAATGTAGAGAAAACAGGCAGTGTAAGGATATCATGTGATTATTCATAGGCAATGTAGTGGAAGCAGGCAGTGTGATGATGTCATAGAAGAAGCAGGCAGTGTGATGATGTCATAGAGGAAGCAGGCAGTGTGATGATGTCATAGAGGAAGCAGGCAGTGTGATGATGTCAGGTGATTAATTATAGGCAATGTAGAGGAAGCAGGCAGTGTGATGATGTCATAGAAGAAGCAGGCAGTGTGATGATGTCATGTGAATATATATAGCCAAGGTAGAGGAAGCATGCAGTGTGGGGATGTCATGTGATTATTTATTGGCAATGTAGAGAAGTAGAGAAAGCAGGCAGTATGATGATGTCAGGTGCTTAATTATAGGCAATGTAGAGGAAGCAGGCAGTGTGATGATGTCATGTGATTATTTCTTGGCAATGTAGAGGAATCAGGCAGTGCGATAATATCATGTGATTATTTGTAGGCAATGTAGAGGATGCAGGCAGTGTGATGATGTCATGTGATTATTTGTAGGCAATGTAGAGCAGGGGTGGGGAACCATTTTTCTACCAAGGGCCATTTGGATTTTTGTAACATCATTCGGGGGCCGTACAAAATGTATGCATAAATGTAATAGGCATTGCTTTGCGGCAAAAAATGCTGTAAAAAATTGCGTGACTTTGAGGTCACAAAAGTGTGAAAGGGGCCTTCAGTAATCAAGGTATAGTGTGCCCCCTTTCAATGCAGACTGACCACAGCGTGCCCCCCTTTCAATGCAGACTGACCACAGCGTGCCCCCCTTTCAATGCAGACTGACCACAGCGTGCCCACCTTTCAATGCGGAGTGACCACAGCATGCCCCTTTTCAATGCGGAGTGACCACAGCGTGTCCCCTTTCAATGCAGACTGACCACAGCGTGCCCTCTTTCAATGCAGACTGACCATAGCGTGCCCCCTTTCAATGCAGACTGACCACAGCGTGCCCCCCTTTCAATGCAGAGTGACCACAGCGTGCCCCCCTTTCAATGCAGAGTGACCACAGCGTGCCCCCCTTTCAACGCAGAGTGACCACAGCGTGCCCCCTTTCAATGCAGAGTGACCACAGCATGCCCCCTTTCAATGCAGAGTGACCACAGCGTGCCCCCTTTCAATGCGGAGTGCCCACAGCGTGCCCCCTTTCAATGCGGAGTGCCCACAGCCTGTCCCCTTTCAATGCGGAGTGCCCACAGCCTGCACCCTTTCAATGCGGAGTGACCACAGCGTGCCCCCTTTCAATGCGGAGTGACCACAGCGTGCCCCCTTTCAATGCGGAGTGCCCACATTGTGCCCCCTTTCAATGCGGAGTGCCCACAGCCTGCCCCCTTTCAATGCGGAGTGCCCACAGCGTGCCCCCATCAATGCGGAGTGCCCACAGCGTGCCCCCTTTCAATGCGGAGTGCCCACAGCGTGCCCCCTCTCAATGCGGAGTGTCCACAGCCTGCCTCCTTTCAATGCGGAGTGCCCAGAATGCAGAATGCACAGCGTACCAAGCCCCAGTGCACTTCACTTACCTGTTTTAGCGGCGGCTTCCTCTTCAGCCTCGCGTCTCTTCGAGTCCTCCCGCGTCCCGCCTCCTCCTCGGCCAATGCGTCCCGCCTCCTCCTCGGCCCTCGGCATTGGCCGAGGAGGAGGAGGATCCGTGAGACAGTAGCAAATTTTCATTCGCTATTGTCACACAAATGGGCGGGCTCAAGGCGCACTGCTCGGCGCCTCGGGTCCACCCTTTTCGGAGATTCACAGTGTCAGAACGGAGCGCATGCGGCCCGCGGGCCGGAGGTTCCCCACCCTTGATGTAGAGGATGCAGGCAGTGTGATGATGTCATGTGATTATTTGTAGGCAATGTAGAGAAAGCCCACAGCGTGCCCCCTTTCAATGCAGAGTGACCACAGCATGCCCCCTTTCAATGCAGAGTGACCACAGCGTGCCCCCTTTCAATGCGGAGTGCCCACAGCGTGCCCCCTTTCAATGCGGAGTGCCCACAGCCTGTCCCCTTTCAATGCGGAGTGCCCACAGCCTGCACCCTTTCAATGCGGAGTGACCACAGCGTGCCCCCTTTCAATGCGGAGTGACCACAGCGTGCCCCCTTTCAATGCGGAGTGCCCACAGCGTGCCCCCTTTCAATGCGGAGTGCCCACAGCCTGCCCCCTTTCAATGCGGAGTGCCCACAGCGTGCCCCCTTTCAATGCGGAGTGCCCACAGCCTGCCCCCTTTCAATGCGGAGTGCCCACAGCGTGCCCCCTTTCAATGCGGAGTGCCCACAGCCTGCCCCCTTTCAATGCGGAGTGCCCACAGCGTGCCCCCTTTCAATGCGGAGTGACCACAGCGTGCCCCCTTTCAATGCAGAGTGACCACAGCGTGCCCCCTTTCAATGTGGAGTGTCCACAGCCTGCCCCCTTTCAATGCGGAGTGCCCACAGCGTGCCCCCTTTCAATGCGGAGTGCCCACAGCCTGCCCCCTTTCAATGCGGAGTGCCCACAGCGTGCCCCCATCAATGCGGAGTGCCCACAGCGTGCCCCCTTTCAATGCGGAGTGCCCACAGCGTGCCCCCTCTCAATGCGGAGTGTCCACAGCCTGCCTCCTTTCAATGCGGAGTGCCCAGAATGCAGAATGCACAGCGTACCAAGCCCCAGTGCACTTCACTTACCTGTTTTAGCGGCGGCTTCCTCTTCAGCCTCGCGTCTCTTCGAGTCCTCCCGCGTCCCGCCTCCTCCTCGGCCAATGGCATTGGCCGAGGAGGAGGAGGATCCGTGAGACAGTAGCAAATTTTCATTCGCTATTGTCACACAAATGGGCGGGCTCAAGGCGCACTGCTCGGCGCCTCGGGTCCACCCTTTTCGGAGATTCACAGTGTCAGAACGGAGCGCATGCGGCCCGCGGGCCGGAGGTTCCCCACCCCTGATGTAGAGGATGCAGGCAGTGTGATGATGTCATGTGATTATTTGTAGGCAATGTAGAGAAAGCAGGCAGTGTGATGATGTTGTAGAGGAAGCAGGCAGTGTGATGATGTCATGTGATTATTTATAGCCAATGTAGAGAAAGCAGGCAGTGTGATGATGTCATGTGATTATTTATAGCCAATGTAGAGAAAGCAGGCAGTGTGATGATGTCATGTGATTATTTATAGCCAATGTAGAGAAAGCAGGCAGTGTGATGATGTCGTAGAGGAAGCAGGCAGTGTGATGATGTCATTTGATTATTTATAGCCAATGTACAGGAAGCAGGCAGTGTGATGATGTCATGTGATTCCTTAACCACTTAAGCCCCAGCCCTATTTCGGACACTTTTTGTTTACAAGTTAAAAACAGTATTTTTTCCTAGAAAACTACTTAGAACCCCCAAAGTTTAGAGGTAGAGTGTAGCTCTTTTTTTTTAATTATTGCCCATGCTCTGGCGATCGCGGCAATACCTCACATGTGTGGTTTGAACATCGATTTCATTCGCGGCTCGACTTGCGTATACGTTTTTTTTTTTTGTGCGCAAGCTAACGGTGACGGGGGCGGCTAAATTTTTTTTTTTTTCCTATTTATTTTTTCTTCTTTTTTTTTTAACTATATTACAGTTTTAAAAAAAAAAAAAAATCTGATGACTTTTATTGCTGTCACAAGCAATGTAAACATCCCTTGTGACACCAATATGTAGTGACAGGTACTCTTTATGGAGGGATCGAGGGTCTAAAAGACCCCAAACCCCTCCACTACACTTCCCTGTATGCAAAACACCGAAAACTGCGTTTTTGCATACAGCCGTTTTTTAAATTTGCCGCCTTTTGCAGCACAGTAACCCGGAAGTAACGTCATGGACGCCGCCTCCGGGTTACGTCATCGGAGACCCGATCGATGCCGTTTCCGGCATTCATCAGGACTCCATCCAGCCGGTGGACGTGCCGGCTGGGTGCTCGGGGCTCCCGGTGGGACGGGAGCCCCGAGCAAAGCCACTGAAGGCGGCGGGAGGGGGGGGGGGACGTCCCCTCCCGCTCACCCGAGTAACGATCGAGCGCCTCCCGAGCCGCATCGGTCGTTACCGACGGAAAGCCGACCGTCGGCTTCAAACCACGGTACTGGGATGATGCCTCTAGCTAGAGGCATCATCCCGGTATAACCCAGCAAAGTTACCCGACGTACCGGTACGTCGATATGCTGTAATTTGTTAAAGTCCTGTAAGTTGGGGGTGGAGTCTCCATTGATCAGACTTAGATTGAGATCGGGAGAATTTAGAGGCCAAGTAAACACCCTGAAGTCCTTTTTGTGCTCCTCAAACCATTCTTAAACCATTTTTGCGTGACACATTATGCTGAAAGAGGCCACTGCCATCAGGGAATACCGTTTCCATGAAGGGGTGGACTTGGTCCCCAACAATGTTTAGGTAGGTGGTACATGTCAAGTATGGCAGGAGACAGGTTTCCCAGTTCCCCAAAGCATCACACTGCTTCCACCAGCTTCCTGGTACTATCTCTTCCCCTGGTGAGTGACGCACCCACACCCAGCCATCCACATGATGTAAAATAATATGTGATCCATTAGACCAGGCCACCTTCTTCCATTGCTCTGTGGTCTGGTTTCCGATGCTCATGTGCTCATTGTAGCCACTTTTGGCTGTGGACACGGGTCAGCATGGGCACCCTGAACAGTCTGCAGCTACGCAGATCCATACACAACAAACTGCGGTGCCCATTTTTTCTGCTTTCAACACTTCAACTTCAGGGACAACATGTTCACTTTCTGAGTTATATATACCACTGACATTCAGATGCCATTGTAATGAGATAATCAATGTTATTCACTTAACCTGTCACTGGTCATAAAAGTTATGGCTGATTGGTGTTTAGTTCTGAAGCTGTGTATGCTGCAGTTGAGACTGCTGAGACTTGAAGCTTCTTATTAGCTTTAAACTGCCATCTGAACACTGGGACTGCTTTGTAGGCAGGTGCAGTCTACTTTCTTCCTGCAGGTGGTGCACATCCCCAGCGGCATCACAGTTAGAGGGGAAGTCAAGAGGAGCATGGTTCCTCTCTGGTTTTCTGGGTCACTAAGTAAGCTATCTGTTTGGATTCTGTCACCCCATCTGACTCTGGCAGCCATCTTGGGTCAGGCAGAGCCTATTTAAGGCTCTGGCTCCCAGACTTGGAGTGAATTAAGTAGTGTAGGGATAGGTCATCTGTCTGGTAGGAACAGTGAATTCGAGGTTGGGTGAGGTTCCAGAAGAATAGGGAAAGGATAAGGACATTCTTTCTGGGGATCTACCCATTTGGGTAACGACCAGCCAGGCCGCATTACACCCCCTCAAGACAGATGTTGTTGGCACATCTGAGACCTTCTCTGCTACACATCGCTGTTACATTCTGTGAGTCTTCCAGGTCAGGCGCCTTCCCGCCAGGCTTGTTGTGAGTTACTGAACTTTGACATTACCCACTTTAGGTCCAACCTATAGCAGTTTTACTGCTACAGGATGACATCTGTGCGCTGGATCACACACACACACACATATATATATATATATAAATATATACAAGATCCAACACTTCCGGGTAGGGGGCACGCTTCCGCTGTCATTATACACAGTGGAAACCAATCGACGGGTGCCAGGTACACAATGTCTGCTGGCACCTGCCGGTCGTCGGGCAGAGAGACAGAACTGCGATCTGCCTATATGAACAAGGCAAATCGCCATTGTGAAAGGGGGAAGAGATGGAGTTGGTGTCCCTGCAAAGCAGGGAATAAATTCCATCTCTTCCCAAAATGAAAGCACCTCCCACACTATATAAAATCACAAGCTAGGCACACAGTTAACCCTTTGATCGCCCCTGATTATAGCCCCTTCCTACCTAGTGTCATTAGTACAGTGACAGTGCATATTTGTAGCACTGATCACTGTATTAGTGTCACTGGTTCCCACAAAGTGTCAGTTAGTGTCAGATTGTCCGCCGCAATATCAAAGTCCTGCTATAAGTCGCTGATCACCATCATTTCTAGTAAAAAAAATAAATATATATTTATATATATATATATATATATATATATATAAATAAAGAAATATATCCCATAGTTTTTTGTTTAGAGCGCAAAAAATAAAAATCACAGAGGTCATCAAATACCACCAAAATAAAGTTCTAATTGTGGGGGAAAAGAGGACATAAATTTTATTTTTAAACAGTGTTGCATGACCGCACAATTGTCAGTTAAAGTAACACAGTGAGGTATCTCAAAAAATAACTTTGTCATAAAGGAGCAGGGCCAGCATCAGGGGGGTACAGGTGATACATCTGTACGGGGCCTGAGGGCCAGGAGGGGCCCGGGCCACGGCAACCAGGAAGTATGCACTGTGCAAGAGAGAGGAGATGGTATGGAGGAGATATGATTGGAGGAGGAGGAGGACATGGGATGGAGGAGATGAGACTGCAGGAGAAGGACATGGGATTGGGGAGATGGGATGCAGAAGGAAGAGGGCATGGGATGTAAGAGGACATGGGATGGTGGAGGACATGTGATGTAAGAGGACATGGGATGGAGGCCGACATAGGATGGAGGAGGACATGGGATGGAGGCCGACATAGGATGGAGGAGGACATGGGATGGAGGCTAACATAGGATGGAGGAGGACATGGGATGGAAGAGGACATGGGATTGGGGAGATGGGATGGAGAAGGAAGAGGGCATGGGATGGAGGAGGGCATGAGATGGAAGAGGACATGGGATGGAGGAGGACATGGGATGGAGGAGGACATGGGATGGAGGAGGACATGGGATGGAAGAGGACATGGGATGGAGGAGGACATGGGATGGAGGAGGACATGGGATGGAAGAGGACATGGGATGGAGGAGAACATGGGATGGAAGCGGACATGGGATGGAGGAGAACATGGGATGGAAGCGGACATGGGATGGAGGAGGACATGGGATGGAAGCGGACATGGGATGGAGGAGGACATGGGATGGAAGCGGACATGGGATGGAGGAGGACATGGGATGGAGGAGGACATGGGATGGAAGAGGACATGGGATTGGGGAGATGGGATGGAGAAGGAAGAGGACATTGGATATGGGAGGACATGGGATGGGACTTGGTGGGACAGCCAGTGGGGGGTCCTGGGGAATGTTGATGGTCAGGTCCAGAGGGGGCCCAGGCCTAAAGCTGTGTAAGGGGCCCCAAAACGTCTGATGGCTGCCCTGTGAAGGGGGGTAAATCTTCCAGAGGTCAAGTGGTTAATACAAGTTCTGCTCTCTGCAGCTGAACTCTGAAGGGTTGATTTACTAAAGGCAAATAGACTTTCACTTTGCAAAGAATATCCAATCTCATTCAAGGAAAATTAAAAAAGCAGCATTTTTGCTTGCACATGATTGGATGATGGAAGTCATAGCCATTACATAGCCATTAGTTTTTCATTACCAGTCATGGATTGGAGCAGGTTGGGGGAGGATTGGGCGATCTCCAAGCCCATCTGTTTCCCATCCATCCATCAGCATTCATGTACTTCCTTTGTGGAGACACTCAGACACTCAGGTTGAGTAGTGTTAAGGCCCGTACACACGATAATAAAATCTGAAGGGAAAATTCGTCCGACGACCGATCTGCCGATTTTCGGATTGTTAGTATGGTGCTTTCGACAGCCGACTCCGACTTTTCGGCTGACAAAATCCTGATGTGCCGGCTATAAAATTTTTGTCGTCCATAATACAACGTCCGATTTTCGTCTCATTAGTACAGATTTTGACGGAAAAAAATCTTAAGAGCAAGACTAGGCATGCTCAGAGAGGAAAGAACACATACAAAGCAATCCAACACATGACATCACTTCTGAAGTAGAATTCTGTTGTACGGGAAAATTCGTATGAAAATAACCTCTTCACTTTCCACATCAGACTAGCATGCCACAAAAAACGGACGACAGATCGTTCGATAATCTCATCGTGTGTACGGGGCTTTAGGATGTGTTAGGACTGCAGGATACACAGGGTGCCTTGTTGTTGGCCTTGCAGCTTATACATGCGTTTGCAAATGTGTGTTAACTAAACCCCTGTTTTTAACCCAATTTGTTAGACAGGTATTTTCGGTTTATTAGCAGACTGGTGGGTAAGTATATCAAACTAGGGACCGACTGGTTCCCACACACCTTCTATAATCCCCCTTGCTTTTCATTTTTATTGTGTATAGGGATGGAGACGCTGAGCAGTGCTCGCCGGTGTCTCGTCTAAAGTCCCAAAACTGCCCAGTTTTTGTAAGTTTCACTTTGCAAAAAATATCCAATCACATTCAAGGAAAATTTAAAAAAACAGCATTTTTGCTTGCACATGATTGGATGATGAAAGTCAGCTGAGCTCTCCCTCATTTACCAAGCTCCGGAGCAACTGCTCTTGCAGAGTGCAACTGCACATTGCAAAGCGCAGAGTCTATTTGCCTTTAGTAAATCAATCCCTGAGTGTTTTATTGCCGCCGCACCATGCTGCACCTCCCCACATGCTAGGGCTTGTAGTTCTGTACTGGTTGGGTTCTGCCATCTGGACAATGAGATTACTGGGACTTGTGGTGCCACCCTGACATGGTGTGTTTGTCTCCTCCCTCCTAGTCTCTTCTGCCCTATTGTGTGCTAATACTCCTTCCATAAACACTACACAGGTCGGGTCCTCTGCGTGCTTATCCTCTGCGCGCTCGCTCTCTGCGCTCTTAGTTGGTCACACCATGATAAGCATACACGATGGAGGAATCCATGTCCCCCAGGTCTGTGTGTCCTCTTGCTTCCAGAATAATTTTATGCTTTTTGTCCCCGGATAAACAGTAGGGCTTTTATCACCCATCAGAGATGTTGACATGAGCGGGGATTAGGATGTGCGGATCCTGGGATGTCTCAGTGCCGGGCCTGTGATTAGTGGCCATGGAGGGGCACAGGAGGGAGAAACCAAACCGCAGTCGCGTGTCTTCTACTGAGATGTGAGACGCAGCTGCTGTGCAGGACCTGCCCGCCGGGCACCGCGCCAGACCAGAGCCAATGGCAGACCAACGCTTGCCGTTAAAAACGCACGCTCCCAGCATACTTAAAGGGAAAGTTCAAAGCAGATGTCTCTCTGTAATTACCTTGTAGCATCTCCATTAAAATAGCTGAACGCTGCTAATTGTTTCTGCTTGTGTCTTCTTAAGTTCAGCCAACGTCCACATTTCACGCAGCTTCTAATTTTATTTTAAACACCATAAATACTTCGGGATAATTCCTATACGGGTCACATTTGTGTGAATGAACTCTGTGCCCTCTCCTACACACTCTGTTCTTATTCTATGGACTTTGCACAGTACCACTTCTCTTGTCCTGTATGCCGGGTGTAATTCTCAGTATCCTTTCCTATTCTGTATGTATGGACTCTGCACAGTACCACTTCTCTTGTCCTGTATGCCGGGTGTAATTCTCAGTATCTGTTCTTATTCTGCATATATGGACTCTGCTCAGTCCTACTTCTCTTGTCCTGTATGCCGGGTGTAATTCTCGGTATCTGTTCTTATTCTGTATGTATGGACTCTGCTCAGTAGCACTTCTCTTCTCTCCTGTATGCCGGGTGTAATTCTCAGTATCTGTTCTTATTCTGCATATATGGACTCTGCTCAGTAGCACTTCTCTTCTCTCCTGTATGCCGGGTGTAATTCTCAGTATCTGCTCCAGTGAGGACAAAGACAGAAATAAAAAGCTAAACAAATCCTATCTCTATGATGAATTTACCTGACTCAATGACATTTCTTGAATTTTTTTTCCCTAGAAATTGGACCTGAATCCCCCCTCCCCCTCATATGTATGTGATATCGGACAGCTAACAATAACTAACATAAATCCCATCTGAGCGACTGACAGTCCTGACCTGAGTTTGGATAAAGTGCGCTCGCCGTGTAATAAAATACGATAACGCCATTTCTATATGTTGGCTCTTACGCAGAAAGCACTTATTTTATGGCTGCCGGTAAATTGGACGTCCTTGCTCTGACCTTGTTCTCGGCCCACAAAGACACATCAAAGGCTCCTCAGATGAAATGGAACTGTGTTTAAGTGTTCGCGAAAAGGCAGTCTCTCATTTCTCAGTTTGGGTGAGTTACCTTAAATTACAGGTTTTATTGTGGCGGCCTAAAAAAACTCACCGACCGCATTTTCTCGTCTTCCCAAAGAGGAATTCACAAATCGTGTTCTAGAAAGATTCTCAGTACGCTGATTCTCGAGAGCCCAGAGCACATAAATAGGGCAGATTTAACCACTTGCTGAACACCAGCAGTACATATACTGCGGCAATTCGGGCTCTGTCCCGCAAAACGACGTAACTGTACGCCACGTGACGTGAGAGGTGGAAGCGTCTTTGAATTTTTTTCTATTTTTCGGTTATGGCGAGCGTCGTGATTAACAATGGATTTACATCGAGGGACACTATTTTTTTATTTTTGAATAAAGGACTTTATTCCCCCCCTCCTGAACCATACCAGATTCTGATGAGCCCCCCCACCCGAAGACCTCCACAACCACAGTCCAGGGTTATCAGGAAGAGACCCTTGTCCCCATCAAAATGGGGACAAGGTGCTTTGGGGGGCACCCCAAAGCACCCTCCCTATGTTAAGGGCAAGCAGCCTGGTATGGTTCAGGAGGGGGACCAATGTGAATGGGTATCGGGCACATCGTACAAAACAAATAAACACAAAAGTTTTGACAGTTTTGAACATCCATCGTCAATTACGATGCTCGCCATACCCGAAAAATAGAAAAAAATTCAAAGACGCTTCCGCCTCTTACGTCACGTGACGTCAGACGGGGCGGTGCCACCGGGTGATGTAACCAGTGCCCCCCCCTTGCCTATAAAAGATCGGTCAATCGGCATCGTGATCGACGATAGATTTACTTTGAGGGACACTATTTTTTCATTTTTATTTTTGAATAAAGGATTTGTCAAAAACTGTCTTTTGTATTTTTTTTTTGTACACTTTTTTAGTGAATGGGTAGGGGTACGATGTACCCAACACCCATTCACATGGGGGGGGGGGCAGGATCTGATGTTAAGATGTCAATTTCTTCCCACTTTTTTAAAGGTTTTGACAGCATCCATCACTCCACTGTTATTGCACCTGTTTCTCCCAAGAAGGTGACACGGGCTCACCCAAGGAGTGGAGTCTGAGTGACAGCCTGGTCTTCAGCAGAGCAAAGAGTGATAGATCCGTAACCCAAGTGCCCCCTGGGCTACTTTGGTGCAAGATGTCAGCAGGTCATGGCCCTCAGAATCTCCCCACCCAGGGGATCGAAGGAACAAGATAGCTACAATATGGAGTTAGCAGTAATAAAACCAGTCAGGTACAGGCTGAGGTTGGGGCAGGTGGCAGACAAGAGTGACTGGTATGAAGCCAGGGTTGAGGCAAGCAGTAGCCAAGTGTAATCAATGTTCATGCAGAGGTTGAGGCAGACAGCAGATGAGAATAGTTATAGTCCAGGCAGAGGTTGGGGCAGGCAGCAGGCAAGAGTGATTAGTGTTCAGGCAAAGGTTGAGGCAGAGGGCAGAGGAGAGTAGTCACAGTCCAGGCAGAGGTTGGGGCAGGCAGCAGGCAAGAGGGATTAGTGTTCAGGCAAAGGTTGAGGCAGAGGGCAGAGGAAAGTAGTCACAGTCCAGGCAGAGGTCAGGGCAAACAGCAGGCAAGAGTGATTAGTGTTCAGGCAAAGGTTGAGGCAGAGGGCAGAGGAGAGTAGTCACAGTCCAGGCAGAGGTTGGGGCAGGCAGCAGGCAAGAGGGATTAGTGTTCAGGCAAAGGTTGAGGCAGAGGGCAGAGGAGAGTAGTCACAGTCCAGGCAGAGGTCAGGGCAAACAGCAGGTAAGAGTGATTAGTGTTAAGCAAAGGTCAAAGAGAGTAGTCAGCGTCCAGGCAAAATCAAGGTAGGCAGCAAACAAAGGCAAAGCAGAGTCAACACAACTGTGGACGGCACAGTGGTGTAGTGATTAGCACTTTCACCTAGCAGCAAGAGGGTCACTGGTTCGAATCCCAACCACGACACTACCTGCCTGGAGTTTGCATGTTCTCCCTGTGCCTGCGTGGGTTTCCTCTGGGTACTCCGGTTTCCTCCCACACTCCAAAGACATGCTGGTAGGTTAATTGGATCCTGTATAAAATTGGCCCTACTATGTATGTATGCATGTGAGTTAGGGACCTTAGATTGTGAGCTCCTTGAGGGCAGGGACTGATGTGAATGTGTAATGTATATGTAAAGCGCTGCGTAAATTGACAGCGCTATATAAGTACCTGTAATAAATAAATACCTAAATAAACAGTGAGATACAGGCAGAGTCAAGCTGCCTGTGTCAATATAGCAAGGCAGGAATCAGCAGTCTCAGGAACAAGGTAGCTGGCAAGAAGTCATAGCACTGACTACCATAGCGGAATGAGCTTAAATACCCTCTTTGGCATACCCAGCATCAGGAATGCAAGACATTACGTACACACCTACACTTAAGAATGCAACCATTCATAGCTAAATATCCACAATCTGGTATGAGCCATGCTGCCCACAGACAGGGTGAGCCAGCTCCTGGGATGGGATGTATATATGTTATCCAATAAGGTACTGTAACAGCACTGCGCAAACCATGCACCCCCCACACTTTTTGGAAGGCTCGTCTTCCTTGTAGTGTGGCCTGCTGGACCAAAGAACCTTCTGCTTTCTTGTTTCTATAACGCAGTCAGGGGCATACACAGAGGGGTCGCAGCAGTCGCCATTGCGGCCTGGCCTCATGTTTCAGTGGGCCTGTGCGGCCCCCTGTACACCTGGATAGGAGGGCGGCGGGGGTGGCAGCACATACAGAAACCAATCCCTCCATGTAGTTGTTGAATGCCTGCTTCTCCTCCTCTCCCTCCAGCAGACATTCAGCGGCTGCAGGAGGAAAATGAAGGGCATCGGTTCCTCCACATGCCTCTCCTGCTTCATAGCTGGGGCGTAGTAAAATGTTTTGACTATGGTTCACTTTATGAATGAACGAGAAGCTCTGTACAGAGTTATTCCTGTTCATTTATTCTGTGCAGCTGAGGCTGCAGAGAAAGGGACTGATAAATCTGTCAAAAGTGAGACATTAGGGGTCTGTTTAGACCCCTTATGTCACCAAAGCCTGCCAATGGGGGTCCTAAAATGTATGTAAAAAAATTATAAAAATGTAAAATAAATAAATAAATATAAATGGTAAAAAAAAAAAAATAATTAAAAAAAAAATAAAAAACTACTGACACAAGTGGCGGAATTACCAGAGTTGCAAAGGTTGCACATGTAACTGGGCTCTGGCTTTCTGCCACCATGGGGGGGGGGGGACCCTAAGAAGGCAGGAAGGTGGCCTACTGCAGGACCATAATAAAGGTATCACACAATGGGAGTAAAGGGCCCTGGGATCAGTGGGAATGGGGCCCCTCATGGTTTCTTGCACCGGGACCTTAAAGGTACTAGTTACGCCTCTGAACGGAATGTCTACTCCAAGCAGAACAATGCAAGCAGGGTGTCATCAAACCCTCTACAATGTAAAAGGTTTCCTAAATATTCCACATCTTACAAAATGTTTTTTCCCTATCATACATGCAGTGGACACTTTTTTAGATGCTTCTGCTATTAAATGCAAAAGGCCAGATAACTACAGCTTAATATATAGAGGATGTAGACACGGTCAAAAACTTCAGCTGTTGTTTCACAAAGCTTTAGAATGAATAAGATGTGTAATCTAAACTCCTTTGGCTCTGAAATGATTGTTAGTAGCTCATATGGTAATTGCAGCATCTCAGACAATGCCACACTTCTGTAATGTTCATCCATACAGTGTCAAGACCAGAATCTGAACCTGCAACATCTGCTGTGTCTGCCAGTGTCTCTTCTTGCTAAGCTTGAGATGCTGGAAAGCTCCTTTGACAATTCCTTGAACAGTCTTGCCTTGAACCTTGTTTCTGGTGAACCTTGAACTCTTTGCTCCACCCATGAACTTTCTATTTAAGCCAAGCCTTTGCACTTCCTGTTTGCTAGATTACTGTACTCTTTCCAGCCAATATCTTGCTTTTGTCACTCCTTCCGCTGTCCATATCTTTGCTACCACTTGCTACCGACCTTTGGCTTGTTCCTTGACTTTTGCTTGATTCCAACCTTGTTACTGACCTTTGACTTATTTACTGACTATGCTTTCACTTGGTGCCTAACTGCTATATTTGCCATTGGCTCCTGGCTTGCTCACCTCCTGGTGGGGTGATTCTGAGGACTGGGACCTGGTACTAACATGCAGCAAAACCCATCTCCATCATTAGGAGCTCTGGTTAACACCGGTTAGTGCTTAGAACCCGCACCTGACCTGCTTGTATACTCATCCTGCTGGTTGATGAGAGCCTCTCTATTGCTATAGCTAATGGGCTCCAAGCCTCAGCCCTAACCATGACATACTGTCTAAAGTCTTCAGCAGTTCTGTGGGGAAAACGTTTTGTTAATTAAAGCGGAGTTCCGGGCACAAAAAAGATTTTTTTTTTTTTGTGCCCCTCCGCTAGGTATGCCGCACCTGAAAAGGAATTGGATAGTTATTTTTTTTTTTTTGTTTACTCACCTTTTTATTGACGATCGTAAATACTCACCTATGACAGCTTCCTCCTCCAGCGCCGAGGCTCACCCCGTCACTTCCTGCCTCGCGATGATTCCTGGGAGCTAAACGTCATAGCTCCCAGGAATCAATGCGCCGCACCGGCCCCGCTCGTCATTTCCGGGCGACGCCGCATTCCCCTGCTAAACAGCTTCTGGGCATGCCCAGAAGCTGTTTAGGAATGCGGCGCCGCACCGGAAGTGACGAGAGGGGCCGGTGCGGCGCATTCTGGGAGAAGAAGACGCGGAAGAAGACGGAGAAGAGGACCGCGCCGGCTTCAGCTGCCCACAACCGAGATGGAAACGCTGTGGAAGAAAATTTCTAAGTAAGTATTTCTTCTAAAAGGTAAGTGCGAACTGGGACAGATCAGAGGCTAGCCATTGTGGAATGTGCTAGCCCTGACTGTCCCGGGGGTATGTTCAAGAAAAAAACGTTTCTCTGCCCGGATCTCCGCTTTAAAGAGGTCAGAAGAGAATGACCTGGTTTGGGCTGACAGGAAGTCAGCAACTTCCCAAATAACCACTCTTCACAGCAGTGCTGTGCAGAAGGCCATCTATGCACATCCAACATGGCAAACTCTTTAAGAGGATGGACTATAGCAGTAGAAAACCACTTCAGGGTCCTGCAGGAAATTAGGCTACAGGGAGCACCAGATAACCAGCAGTGGACAACTGATGGCTGGGTAGAATGTTGTTTCAACGTAACGCCAGACATTTTGTAGCAATATCACTCTCAATTGCAAAAATTATTAACCCGGCTCAGGTAACCTACCAACACTCCTGCCCAAAAAATAAAAATATGTAAACGTATCCTAGCAGTGGATTGCCTAAATTGCCCATTTTACTTGTATTTTCTTGATTGCTCCAGGTGTGTCCACCATATAAACAGTAACTCACCCTAGCTCCACCGCACTGTGGGAAGATAAAGAGCTAAGTGTCGGTGCTAAGGCTGAACGTCCAAACCAAATGTTATATGAATAAAGCCGGCACATGAAAAGTCTTCTTCCAAGTAAAATACTTTATTCCAACATGGATAGCGGTGACAACATGACAAATGCTGACGTGTTTTGGCTTTACGTCTTCCTCTTCCTGAGGAAGGCGTAAAGCCGAAACGCGTCAGCATTTGTCATGTTGTCACCGCTATCCATGTTGGAATAAAGTATTTTACTAGGAAGAAGACTTTTCGTGTGCTGGCTTTATTCACATAACATTGTGTCCACCATATACAGAGGAGTTCTAGAATCCTCTGCCAGTACTAGCTGCGTCAAAGTTTGCATTTATAATTATGCAGGTCATGTTCAGATTGTCACTCTAATGCAATAATAAATAAATATTGATTTTGGGATAAAAAATGCATTAACATTTTACAGCTGTGCAGGGCGCCATTACACTGCATAAAAGTTTGATGCAGGTTCTGCCTTTAGATGGGAGAGCAATAGAATATCCTCCCATGGAGCAGAACAATCTCCTGGTTACTGTGTGTCCAGCCTTATATAAAGTCTAATTTTATCTGTATATGGAGCCAAGAGATGGGTTCATACTGGCTGTGAGTTGACAACCTATATAGAGTGATATGCAGAGCACAGGAGTCTATCAGATTTCAGATAACACATTTGATAAGACAATGATCTGGACATACTGAGAAATCTTGCAGTATTCCGCACAGTTTAGGGTCATGTTACAGTAGAAAGTTGCAGCTGTAAGTGACAACAACGCTTCTGTAGGCCAGTGCTTCTTAGCCACCAGGCTGGGCCCCTCCTGACAAGCTGCCACCTCCCTCCTGCTGGGCGAATTGATCTGCTGGCCAACTGATCTCAAATAGTGGCCGGGGCTGCTATACCAGAGTCTTCATTTGTGGGGTGGTACTGGCTTCTAAACTAGACAAGCTAAGTACCACCACTGACACATGATTTTGGGAGCCATTCTCCTCTGGGGCCCATTTATTCCACTGACACCAATGAATTGGGGGGCTTTTCTTTACCTGGTGGCCATTATTCCACTTAAACCAACAATTTGGAGGCCTATTCTTCCTTGAGGGCCATTATCCCGCTGATACCAAATAATTTGGAGGCTATTCTCCACCCTGGGAGCAATGCTCCCCACAGACACCAATGGAGGCTGTTCTACCTGGACACTGTTCAGCCCACTATTCCACTGACACCAACAGTTTTAGGGACTATTCTTCCCTGGGGACCACTATTTTACTGACACCAATGAATTGAGGGACTTTTCTCCCCTGGAGGCCACCATTCCACTGATGCCAATGAATTGAGTGACTATTCTCCCCTGGAGGCCACTATTCCACTGATGACAATGAATTAGGGGGGCTTTTCTTCATCACTAGCCACTATCCAATTGACACCAAGGATTTTAGGGGCTATTCTTCCTTGTTGGCCACTGTTCCCATTGACACCAATGAATAGGGAAGCATTTCTTCCCTCAGGCCCACTATTCCACTGACACCAATTATTTGAGGGACTATTTACCCCTAGGGGCTGCTTTCCTACTGACACCAATGATTTCAGGGACTGTTTTTCCCTGGGGCCCACCATACCACTGACACCAATGGTTTGAGGGTCTGTTCTTCCCTGAGAGCTATTATTTTATTGACACAAATGGATTGGGGGGCTGCTCTTCCCTGTGGCTCACTATTCCACTGACATTAGAGAATTGACGAACTAGTCTCCCCTGGGAGCAGCAATCCCTCTGCCATTATTGATTTAGGATGCCATTCATCCCTGGGGCCCACTATTTCACTGACACCAATGAATTGGAGGGCTATTCTTCCCTGGTGGTCATTATCCCATTTAAACCAATGATATGGAGGACTATTCTTTCCTGATGGCCATTATCACACTGATACCAAGGAATTCAGAGTCTATTCTCCATCCTGGGAGCCATGCACCTCACAGACACCAATGTGGACTATTTTTACCCGGCCACTATTCTGCCCACTATTCAACAGACACCAACAGTTTTAGGGACTATTCTTCCCTGGGGACCACTATTTCACTGACACCAATAAATTAGGAACTATTCTCCCCTGGAGGCCACCATTCCACTGCCCCCCCTTCCCAGGAGCCATGTTCCCACTGCCAATGATCTGAGGAATTTTTCTTCCCTGGGGACCACTGATCTATGACACCAATACATTGATGGACTATTCTCACCTGAAGGCCACCATTCCAATTATAGCAATAAATTGGGGGCTTTTCTTCTCTGTTAGCCACTATCCAACTGACATCAATGGTTTGGGGGCTATTCTTCCTTGTTGACCACTGTTCCCATTGACACCAATGAATAGGAGAGACCACTATTCCACTGACACCAATTATTTGAGGGACTATTCACCCCTGGGGGCCATTATCCTACTGACACCAATGATTTGATTTGGAGGACTGTTCTACCCTGGGGCCCACAATTTCACCATTGACACCAATGAATTGAGGGCCTATTCTTCCTTGGGGCCAGAGTACCCCCCCCCCAACACCAATGAACTGAGGGGCTTTTCTCCCCTGGGGGGTACTATCCCACTGAAGCACTTCCATATTTTACGAGTATACATTTTTTCTTTCTGTTGTGGAAGTTTTTGGAAGAATTTACAGGGCCCCAGTCTCACTAAGATTGGGAACCACTGATTTAGGCCGCAAACTCTGGTGTTCCATGTTCCTCATCATTGGTATTGGAGAACATGATAAACCCCTGAAGATGGTGATTTTGTATCTCCAAAAGCTGCAAAATGCGACTGAGCTACAAATCTCTAATCCATATGTAGCGCTACCCCTGCAAGAGCTGCTTGAATATTGGTGCCTGAGCCTCCCAGTGATTGATCCACAGCCAGTCACAGGGTATTTTCACACAGTCAGGTGCACACACTCTTTCGCTCGTTGTCTCCAATGACCAGTCTAGGGGATTTGTTTTTGTTTTATTTGGAGAACTTGGATAGAAGAAGGGATTCTCTCTATAGAACCGTGTAGCTGATCATCAGCCTGACCATACAGAATGAACAAGTCCCTTTGTAGCTGAAGGAACTCAGTGAATTTTGCCTCTTCGAGACACTAGTGTCCCCTTTAGCTTGCACCCAGTAGCTGACCAGTCCCAGGGATCCCCTGTGGGGGTCTGTACTCCCAATACCTCTGAAGCACCAACGGCAGCCCTCCTCAGTAGAATCAGACAGCATCCGTAAACATCCTCCCTCAGTCAGCTCTCACAAGAACCATGAGTTGCAGCTTTAGTATTTCAGGCCCTTAGTTCGACCACCTGAGGCCGCATGGCAGCCTACGCTGAGGAGGGGCAGAAGCCCCCTCCCATCCTGGACCTCTCTCTGTAGTGGAAGACCCAGAGCCCATGTGCTCTTCAGATAGAAATATCGTTACCCAGCATGCCTTGGGGCACATCCCTTTCTAATTGGCCAGGGCTGTATAACCATCCATGCTCTCATCTGCAAGGTTTCCTCCCACTGTCCAGTACATCCAATAGCCAACAGACCAGTGTAAAACTTTCAAGACAGCATGAGCAGCACCAGAACTCTGTGAGCAGACTCTGCTAAACAATCACAGCCTCTGTTAAGATAGCAAATAAATTTACCTAGCTGGCTCCCTGTTAGGCAGAAACCAAAAACGATATACACTCACTCTAGCACCTACCTAGGAGGGCGCTACACATACACAGTGCACCTTGAATGGACTGCAATATATTTCTTCCTACCAACATAAATGTCATTCTTTAGCTGCCTAAAATCTCTGCTACAAAATTGCCAGTGTGACACAGACCTCACCCGGTGCTGATGACCAACTGGTGACCCTGAACTGGAGATTTGACTCCTGCCGATATTTGAGAACAGATCGGAAACAGGATTAAAGGAATATTTCAGATGTGGGGGCGCCGTGGTGATAAATGATGGAAGATTCAGGGAACGTTACTCTCTCCACCCTTCTCGGAGAGCTTCATTAGCCAAAAACAACACAAGCAGATTACCAAGTGATAACGTTACACGGACTGGATCATTTTACATGGAAACCTTATGATGTATTCCGAGGGAGCAGTGACATGAAATGTCCAGTCTGAAAAGAAATACTCCACTATAACCTGAACATTCAGAACTTTGGTGCATAATGAACATCTCAGTGTCCGAATTATCAGAGAAGTCTCAGGACAAAAAATACTTGAGAAAGATGATTTCAGAGCCACCATGAATATCTGAAGATTGTTCTGTGTTTTGTGTGTTAGAAAAATACATCAAATATATCTATATATTTAATTTCTGTTCACTAAATCTGCGACTCCAACCTCTCCAATCCAGTCTCAATCTTTAGGTGGAGATCTATCTATCTATCTATCTATCTATCTATCTATCTATCGTGCCTTGCGAAAGTATTCGGCCCCCTTGAACTTTGCAACCATTAGCCACATTTCAGGCTTCAAACATAAAGATATAAAACTGTAATTTTTTGTGAAGAATCAGCAACAAGTGGGACACAATCATGAATCATTCAACCCCCTTAAGTTAATACTTTGTAGCGCCACCTTTTGCTGCGATTACAGCTGTAAGTCGCTTGGGGTATGGCTCTATCAGTTTTGCACATCGAGAGACTGAAATTTTTGCCCATTCCTCCTTGCAAAACAGCTCGAGTTCAGTGAGGTTGGATGGAGAGCGTTTGTGAACAGCAGTTTTCAGTTCTTTCCACAGATTCTCGATTTGATTCAGGTCTGGACTTTGACTTGGCCATTCTAACACCTGGATATGTTTATTTGTGAACCATTCCATTGTAGATTTTGCTTTATGTTTTGGATCATTGTCTTGTTGGAAGACAAATCTCTGTCCCAGTCTCAGGTCTTTTGCAGACTCCATCAGGTTTTCTTCCAGAATGGTCCTGTATTTGGCTCCATCCATCTTCCCATCAATTTTAACCATCTTCCCTGTCCCTGCTGAAGAAAAGCAGCCCAAACCATGATGCTGCCACCACCATGTTTGACAGTGGGGATGGTGTGTTCAGGGTGATGAGCTGTGTTGCTTTTACGCCAAACATAACGTTTTGCATTGTTGCCAAAAAGTTTGATTTTGGTTTCATCTGACCAGAGCTCCTTCTTCCACATGTTTGGTGTCTCCCAGGTGGCTTGTGGCAAACTTTAAACAACACTTTTTATGGATATCTTTAAGAAATGGCTTTCTTCTTGCCACTCTTCCATAAAGGCCAGATTTGTGCAGTATACTACTGTTTGTTGTCCTATGGACAGAGTCTCCCACCTCAGCTGTAGATCTCTGCAGTTCATCCAGAGTGATCATGGGCCTCTTGGCTGCATCTCTGATCAGTCTTCTCCTTGTATGAGCTGAAAGTTTAGAGGGACGGCCAGGTCTTCGTAGATTTGCAGTGGTCTGATACTCCTTCCATTTCAATATTATCACTTGCACAGTGCTCCTTGGGATGTTTAAAGCTTGGGAAATCTTTTTGTATCCAAATCTGGCTTTAAACTTCTCCATAACAGTATCTCGGACCTGCCTGGTGTGTTCCTTGTTCTTCATGATGCTCTCTGCGCTTTAAACGGACCTCTGAGACTATCACAGTGCAGGTGCATTTATACAGAGACTTGATTACACACAGGTGGATTCTATTTATCATCATTAGTCATTTAGGTCAACATTGGATCATTCAGAGATCCTCACTGAACTTCTGGAGAGAGTTTGCTGCACTGAAAGTAAAGGGGCTGAATAATTTTGCACACCCAATTTTTCAGTTTTTTATTTGTTAACATAGTTTGAAATATCCAATAAATTTCATTTATCTTCATGATTGTGTCCCACTTGTTGTTGATTCTTCACAAAAAATTACAGTTTTATATCTTTATATTTGAAGCCTGAAATGTGGCAAAAGGTCGCAAAGTTCAAGGCACTCTATCTATCTATCTATCTATCTATCTATCTATCTATCTGTCTGTCTGTCTGTCTGTCTGTCTGTCTGTCTGTCTGTCTGTCTGTCTGTCTGTCTGTCTGTCTGTCTGTCTGTCTGTCTGTCTGTCTGTCTGTCTGTCTGTCTGTCTGTCTGTCTGTCTGTCTGTCTGTCTGTCTGTCTGTCTGTCTGTCTGTCTGTCTGTGATGGACCTCCAGGCACCAAGATACAGCTTACTCCACTCTGGAACCAGGAACCAGATATTATAGCTAAGCATTGCACCCAAGAACTAGACAACACTAACTTACAGAATACATACCACAAAATCAGATGAGAGCATGATCACAGCCAACAAAAACATGAATGGTAATCTGATTAAATAGTATGCTAATTAACAGCTAATCATCTAGACAAGCCTAGGTGACTCAGGTCAGTGCCCACTCAAACAGTTTGGCATCAGTATTCAAGAAGACCCAGAGCTGTCAAAATCCCATTACCAGCTTTCTTTTCACAGCCAGTTTCAAGTTGGCAGAGACCATCGTGGCTTCATTGGCTGTTAAACGTGATAATATCATCTTGCATTACATAACAGGACATCATCCTGAATTCTTGTAGCTCCCTCAAATGCCAGGGCCTATAGACAGTAGGCAAGAGGCTACCCTGCAGTCCTCTCCAAAAGCCCCTGTCCTGGTTGGGGTCTATCTATCTATCTATCTATCTATCTATCTATCTATCTATCTATCTATCTATCTATCTATCTATCTATCTATCTTCCAGTATGATATCACAGAACATTTCTCATGAGAAAATTGAGGATGATCTATTGTCTCTTTCATCTATCTTTTCTTTTTTTTTCTTAATTTCTTTTTCTATCTATAGAATGAATCCAGTGGCAGAACTGTTGCAGAGTGCGATCACTGGGTGCAGCGGAGTCTATTCAGATCAGACATTGTGGAGTAAACAGGAACTGGCTTCTTTTATTAGAACATAACACAGGAATCAAACATGTCACCTTCTCATCTTAATAAGAAGAACAACAGACAGGAAGAGATAACCAACAAGTTCAATACAGTTTACAGGAAATGAAAACACATCATAGAGAATGCATAGCATATCACTGAGCATTAGCGACATCTAGCGTCCTATTTGTGAACTGCAGTTTATCTGTAATAAGCTAAAAGCTGTTGTATCTCCAACACCCCTTCTCAACAGCTAAGGCTTAGTCTATTAAACCCATCTTCTTTGTAAGCCTTGAGTGTCTTTCAGCGGTCAGAGGCTTTGTAAGGATATCTGCTGTCATATCCTCGGTTGGGCAATAAAGTAACTCAAGAAGACCTTTCTCTTGAAGATCCCTAAGAAAGTGGAAATTCACGTCAATGTGCTTGGTTCTTGAATTAACTCCTTCCATGCGCGCAAGTGCAAGGCATCCTTGATTGTCCTCATACATTTCTGTTGGTCCCAACTGTTGTTGACCCAAGTCTGTTAATAGCTGTCTCAGCCATATAACTTCTTGGCTTGCTTGCGCTGCAGCAACGTATTCTGCTTCAGTAGACGACAATGAAACAGAGAGTTGCTTTTTACTAGTCCAACTGATGGCACCTCCTGACATAAAAAATAAGTATCCACTGGTAGATTTCCTGTCGCTGGTGTCTCCTGCCCAGTCAGCATCCACATATCCTGTTAAGGTGCTTTCATCACTTGCTGGTAACTTTAACTTGTAGTGCAAAGTCCCTTTAAGATAGCGAATGATTCGCTTTACAGCATTCCAGTCCTTTTGACTTGGCACTGAAACCTTTCTGCATAGGATTCCAACAGTTGCTGCAATGTCCGGCCTTGTAGCAGTGGTAAGATACAGCAATTTCCCTATTGCCTTCCTGTATTGAGTATTAGTAGGTAATGGGTTATCTTGGCAATTCATCTCCTTTAGGTAGTTGGTTTCCATTGGAGACTTTACTGGTTTGGCGTCTTCCATTCCAAATGTTTCAATTATTTCTTGTATTTTGTGTCTTTGGTTCAGAAGAAAGCTGCCATCTTCCTCTCTCTCGATCTGGATGCCGAGGTAATTCTTTATGTTGCCAAGATCTTTGGTGTTGAAGTTCTGATTTAATTTTTCTAGGATTTCTGCTTCATCCCCTTCTTGCTCAAAGCAAATCAGTATATCATCCACATAAATAAGCATATAGACCCATCTGTCTGCCAATTTCTTTGTGTATAAGCAGGGGTCCTCTTTACTCCTCAGAAAGTTTTGATGTGTAAGCACTTCATTTATTTTTATATTGCACGCTCTGGCTGCTTGCTTTAGACCATATATACTCCTGTGAAGTTTGCATACTAGGTCTGGCCTTTGTTCATCTTTGAACCCTGGCGGCTGTTCCATGTAAATTTCTTCTGTTAGCTCGCCATGTAGAAACGCGGTTTTCACATCAAAGTGTTTCACTTGCATTTTCCTTGTGACGGCTACTGTCAGTAAAGTCCGTATTGTAGTGTGCTTGACTACTGGTGCAAATGTCTCATCATAGTCCTCTCCGTATTTTTGAGAATAGCCCTTGGCTACTAGCCTTGCTTTGTATCGCTCAATTGTGCCATCTGCATTGTATTTCACTTTAAAAGTCCATTTACAGCCTATGGCTTTCCTTCCGGGTGGTAGTTCTGTAAGTGTCCATGTTTTAGTGTCATGCATGGATTTTATCTCTTCATCAGCAGCCTTTATCAATTTACTTGCTTCTTGTTCTGAAAGCTGAGATATGTCTTCCCAGGTTGCAGGTTCGTTGATACTGGCAGTACTTGCTTTGTATGAGAGACGTACAGGTGGTTTACCTCTGTTTTCTCTTGTTGAACGTCTCAGTTTTGTGTCTGAGCCTTCTTGAATCTGCTCTTCAGTACTGGTAGAGTCTGCACTCACTTCAACTGTTTGTTCAGAAGTTACAGAGATGGGCTGGTCAGTGTCAGTTTTCTCTTCTATTTTTGCTTCTACTGTTGTCATTACATTGTCTCTTAAATCTTCAACAAAAGTTATGCTGTTGCTAATGGTAACCTTGTCTGTTTTGGGACTTAAGATTCTGTAACCTTTGACATTGTCACTGTATCCAACGAAGATACCTTCAAATGCTCTGTTTTGGAGTTTGGTGCGTTTTTCTTCAGGTATGTAGATGAATGCTTTGCATCCAAAAACTCTTAGGTGTTTTACATTTGGCTTCTCATTGTGCCAAAGTTCATATGGAGTTTTCTCTATTGTTCTGGAAAGAAGTCTGTTCTGCAAATATGTAGCTGTCATAGCTGCTTCACCCCAGTATTTTTGTGGTAGTCCAGAGTCTGTCAGCATACATCTGATCATTTCAGTCAGAGTTCTGTTCTTTCTTTCAGCTACTCCATTTTGTTCTGGTGTATATGGGACTGTCTTTTGATGTTCTATTCCATTCTGTTTTAAGTACTCTTGTATCTTATATCCTGTGAATTCACCTCCATTGTCACTCTGAAGTATGAGAGGCTTCCTCTGAAATTTGTTACTGGTCTTTATTATATAGTCTTGTAATTTGTCAAAAACTTCACTCTTGTGTTGTATTAGGTAGGTGACTGTGTATCTTGAATAGTCGTCTATGAAAGTCACTATGTACCTTTTGCCTCCAGGTGTAGATGGGTTTAGGGGACCACACACGTCACTGTGAACTAAGTCAAGTGGTCTTGAAGCTCTCTTCTGACTGACTTTAGGAAGTGTTGCTCTTGTAGCTTTGGATTTAATGCAACATTCACACTTAGCAGTAACTGGACAAGGGGATATTGTTAGATCCCTTGTCAGATTTCTCCTCTGTAGTTCCTGTATGCATTCTGGGTGTCTGTGACCTAGACGTCTGTGCCATATATGTATACAGTCATTGTGCTTGTGTGTACATAGTCTCACCTTTTCCTTCACTGTGTCTAGGTGATATAGATGGTCATCCAGCTTGGCACTTGCTATTGTCTGGTTGCCGTTTAGGATTGAACACTTGTCACCTTGGAATTTTACAGTGAGTCCTCTGGCTGTCAGACGCTTCACAGATAAGAGTCCTCCTTCTAGATTAGGAACATAAAGCACATCTTTCACTAGTATGGCTAGATTGTGTCCCACATCATCAGGGCATACAAGGGTTCCATGCCCATATCCTTCTGCATGTATTTTGCTTCCATCTGCAAGATAAATAGTTTCTTTGTTGTTCAGATCAAGTTCTGTGAAAAAACTTCTATCACTTGTCATGTGACTGGTTGCCCCGGAATCGATGCACCAGCCTTGACATTTATTGTTGCCTGTCACTTTAAATGTGGCATTCCAGTTTCCTTTCCATGGATCGTTGATTATGGCTTTCCCCTTTTGTTTAGCATAAGATGGACGCTGTCTTCCTTGCTCTGCTTTCCATATCGTACAGTCTTTCTTTATGTGTCCCTGTTTGTGACATCTGAAACACACTCTGGTCTCTTTCCTGTGTAACCTTGCGTCTGTAGCTTTAAGAACGGTTCTGGTGTCGGTTTCTGTGGAGTCATGCACTAATTCCTTTCTTCTCTGATACTCATCTATGAGCCTGGTTTTTACAAATGCTAGCGTCAGATCTGTCTCAGGTCGTGTCTCCAGTGCATTGATCAGTGCAGTATATGTATCGGGCAAACTGCATAACAACATGGCTGCAGCATGGCTGTCTGTTATATTCTCCCCAATTGATCTGAGTTGTGCAATCACTTCCAGCATTGCACTTATGTGCTCCTGTATGTCCTGTTCTCTGCCAAGTCTCATTTTGTAAAGTTTCCGCAGTAGAAACAGCTTGCTGTTTAAACTAGATCTTTCATGCAGTATTCTTAGTATGTCCCACATGCCTTTAGCTGTGTCCTCATGGCGTATATGTATGAGCTGATCATCCTCCACTAGTAAGCTTATGGTGGCCCGTGCCTGTCTGTTTTTCTTGTCCCAGTCCTGATTATTGTCCTGTGGCCTCTCTGTGGTGGTAACCTCCCACAAGTCATCTCTAGATAATAGCATTTCCACTTTAAACTTCCATAGATGATAATTGTCATTGTTCAGCTTGGCCACTGAGAGTTTAAGTTCTGAGTTTCCAGACATTTTTCCCCTTCTTTATATATGAACAGTCTTACTTGTCTATAGGAGATGTCACTGGAAAGCTTCCTTATGTCGATCTTTATCCGGATCCTGGGCCCATAACCTGTTGCAGAGTGCGATCACTGGGTGCAGCAGAGTCCATTCAGATCAGACATTGTGGAGTAAACAGGAACTGGCTTCTTTTATTAGAACATAACACAGGAATCAAACATGTCACCTTCTCATCTTAATAAGAAGAACAACAGACAGGAAGAGATAACCAACAAGTTCAATACAGTTTACAGGAAATGACAACACATCATAGAAATGCATAGCATATCACTGAGCATTAGCGACATCTAGCATCCTATTTGTGAACTGCAGTTTATCTGTAATAAGCTAAAAGCTGTTGTATCTCCAACAAGAACTACCAGGGTCACAACAGCCACACTTGCAACCGGGCCCTGGCGTTACACCGCTGTCAGGGGCCCCAGCGGGGTTGCTAGTCGCAGGGCTCTGAGCTGAGAGTGTCTCTCTCATTAAGCTCAGAGCCAGCATTGACAGTTCCCCCTCCTCCCTCTTACGAATGAGAGAGGAGACAACCGATCTGCTCCTTCTCCCCCACCGCCTCTTTCCTCCTGTGTATGCACCTTGGGCAGTGTGAATTCATCAGCTTCACACTTCATGAAGTGCAACACACAGATCATTTAGTTAGGTACTCCCATATGAGGGAGAAGGGGGAACTGTCAATGCCGGCTCTGAGCTATACAAGAGAGATGCTTTCAGCTCAGAGCCCTGCTAAGGAGGCAGGTGGCATTGATGAAGCACTGATAGGTGGCACTGATGGGAACTGATAGGCGGCACTGATGGACATTGATGAGCACTGAAAAGCGGCACTGATGGGCATTAAGCACTGATAGGCAGCACTGATGGATACTGATAGGTGGCATTGATGAGCCCTGACAGGCGGCATTGATAGACTGCACTGACAGGCACTGATTATCAGTGTAAAGAATGCACTGACGTTCTTTCCGTTTAATGGCTTACCTTTCCTCAGACAGAAACAGCGTGGGAGGAAAGGGCTGCTGATAATCGGTAAGTCTGTTTACATCTGATCAGCTGGGGCTGCTGTGATTGACCCTTTACCGTGATCTGTGATCATCCAAAGGACACTGCAGTAAGAGATTGCGCTGGATGCACGCCCCTGGGGGCACGCGGGAGGCAGGGTTCTTGGAGGATGTCCATGGACGCCCTCCCACAATTGGAAGCCCGGGGCTCGTATGGAAGTGGGGGGGGGGGGAGGGTGTCAGGGGGGCCATCATGGTTTCTTGCACCAGGGCCCTGAAGGTTCTAATTACACCTCTTAATCAGAGGCGTAAACTACAACCTTCAGGGCCCTGGTGCAAGAAACCATGAAGGGCCCCCAGGACCCCTAGCCAGGGCCCTTCCCTTTAAGCCTGGGGCTCTTCCCACTGATCCTGGGGCCCTTTACTCTCATTGCGGTACCCTTTATTATGGTCCTGCAGCGGGACCCTTTCACAAGTTCTGCAGTGGGCCCCCCTTCCTGCCATCTTGGGGCCTCCCCACGGTGGTGGAATGCCAGGGCCCATTCGCAAGTGTGACCTCTGCAATTCCTGGAAGTTCACCCACTGGTGTCTGTAGTTTTTATTTTTTGGTATTTTAATTGTATTATTTTTTATCATTTTATTTTTTACAATATCATTGACTATGACTCTGTCCATTCAGAAAAGGAAGGAGCTGGTAAATTACATATTTACCGACCCCTTCCTGGTTCTCTATTGTGACACATCCCCTGCAGCAGACGTCAGGAGAGGGGAGGGAGCACGGGGGGGGGGTCCAGGGGAGAACACAGGGGCCCAGAGACAGCAGAACACAAGTGAACTGGATAGGAGGAGTGGCGGGGGCAGCATACAGAGGAACCAATCTCCTCCATTTTCCTCCTGCGGCTACAGGAGGAAAAAGGAGGACAGTGATTTAGATACATGCTGCCCCCACCCCCCCTCCTATCCAGTTGTACAGGGGAGCCGCAAAGGCCCCCTGGAGCATGGGGCCCAGTTGCAATTGCAACCCCTGCAATTGAATCATCTATCTATCTTTAGTATACTATCACGGAACATTTATCATGAGAATAATGAGGAAGATCCTGCAGTGCATGAATTGTGCACACTTGCATTCGTTTTCATAGCTATTCAAATCCAGCGAGGGATAATATACCAAATACTCATACTGCCCACCTACTGTCCTTCTACTGGAATACAGTATTCCTCCCAGTGCTTAGTTACTAACTGAATAAACATTGTTGGTTCTGTGGATAGACACAAGGATGTCAAGTACGGGACACGACAGGAACGCGGCACAAAATGTTCAGCTGATAAGACGGATAATAAATGATAAGTTCTATCAGATCCCAGAGATCTAAAGACATGTGGATGGAGGACACAGACAAGTCATTCAAATGCCGGTAATCACCCAGAATACTCCCAGCACTGACACCAACATATCCAGATAGGATCAGACAACTTATTAAATATTCTGTAAAATTCCAATCGTAGAATCAGCCAAATAAGGCACCATGGTATATGGCAGCATCAGACTGTGTGGAGGTATTTCAGGCTATCATCCACAATAGGAGCTTGATTGGCAAATGTATTAATATTGTGTAGCAATATTTCCAGGCATTGGGCCTGATATGGGTCTGCCATTGTTACCGGTAACACTTCCAACACATTTAAGTTGAATACCCAAGTGTGAGTGTGAGAGGAAACAATGACCATTTCGGCATCTTTTGTTTGTTTTGTTTTATTTTGTAATGGGCAGTGGCGGCCGATGCGTTGGGGGTGCAGGGGCGCCGCCCCCCCCATCCATGCGTCCGGCCCCCTAATCTGCATGTGGGGCCTGGACGCATGAAGTTCAATGGGGCTTTTTTTTTTTGTATCACCTGATTAGAGCCAGAGGCTCTAATAGGCCTCAGCAAAGGGTGGACCCGGGGCGCAGAGCAGTGCGCCCTGAGCCCACCCATTGTGTGACAATAGCGAATTAAAATTTGCTATTGTCCCACGGATCCTCCTCCTGGCCAATCAGGAAGCGGGTCCGAAACCCGTATCCTGATTGGCCGAAAGGCAAACCCCATGCCATTGGCCGAGGAGGCGGGAGGACTGAGGACTCGAGGAGACGCGGGGACTGAAGAGAAGCCCCGCTACAGGTAAGTGCACAGGTCTAGGGGGGTGGCTTGGCACGCTGATCTCTGCATTGAAGGGGACACGATGATCTCTGCATTGAAGGGGGCACAATGATCTCTGCATTGAAGGGGGCACGGTGATCTCTGCATTGAAGGGGGCACGCTATAGTCACTGTGCATTGAAAGGGGGCACGCTGGTCACTGTGCATTGAAAGGGGGACACGCTGGTCACTGTGCATTGAAAGGGGGGCACGCTGGTCACTGTGCATTGAAAGGGGGCACGCTGGTCACTGTGCATTGAAAGGGGGCACGCTGGTCACTGTGCATTGAAAGGGGGCACATTATACCTTGATTACTGAAAGCCCCTTTCACAATTTTGTGACCTCAAAGTCATGCAATTTTTTACAGCGTTTTTTGCCGCAAAGCAATGCCTATTACATTTTTCTGTTTGCGCCCCCCCCCCCCAAAAATTTTGAGCACTAGCCGCCACTGGTAATGGGGATGGGAGAAGGGAATGAGTGGGATACTCCTCTGGCTCAACTGAGACTCTGTACAGAAAAATGCCTGTTAGCGCTGTCTTGACGCCAGCTGAATGCTGACCAACGCTTCCTGGTGCTTGAAGATACTGTTTTGCCAAACTGTGCTAGAAGTTCGACTTTAACCCTCTGGTTAACTCAGAAGATCCAGGACTGTAATAACACTTGACTCTTGACACTCTGTTTAGCTCAAAAGTCCGGTGAACAGCTCCCTCCAGTCCTTCACTGACTGAGGTAGCTCCTTGTAACTGCTTGTGCTGCTGCAACTCTCAACACTGTACACTGCACACTGCACGCTGTACACCTAACTCTTCAGGGCCCAACCGCTGGCACCCCCTTTACACTTCAGGTTCCTCTCACTAGGCACCCCACTCTGACACTTTAGGGTCCTCTCACTAGGCACCCCCTCTGACACTTCAGGGTCCTCTGACTAGGCACCCCCTCTGACACTTCAGGGTCCTCTGACTAGGCACCCCCTTTGACACTTCAGGGTCCTCTGACTAGGCACCCCCTTTACCTCTAGCTAGCTCCTGGATCCCAGGGACCTTCACCGGAGGGGTCCCCTTTAAGCTAGGCAGACCCTCAGGGGTAGTTCCCAGTACTCACAAAATTGGAATGCTTTCCTGGAACTGAACCCCTCTTTCTCCGCTGGTCCTTGGCACACCGGATCCTCTCTGCAGCTCAGCTCAGCTCTCTCTCTACTCTCAGGCAAGCCACCTGAGACACCCAATCCTTCTGACAGGAGGAGAGACAGCCATACTCTCCCTCCTTGGACTCTGCTTCCCGCCAAAGATGCTGTGTCATGCGCTCCCCTCAAACTTATACCTACTCCCAGAGTCCTCTATGGCAGGATCTGCCTTCTGGGGTAGATACAGGCTTGAATGTGCCACTGGTTGGGTTTCCTCCACTGCCCAATGAGAATCCTCTCATGGAGCCAGTGGGGAGACTCCCCTCTCAGCAGCCACACCTGGGAGACATGACAGCCCAGCTGAAAATCATGGCCCTGCTGTTAGGCAGCCAAGGCCCATTATACTTTGCCTAGCACCTACCTTGTAGGGTGCTACATCTGTATCATATTTTTTCCAATGTTCGGACAGAGAATTTGTTTCCTTACTAAAGGAACCCCTAGCAACCTCTGGAGGAACCCAAGGGTTCCACCAAACCCTGGTTGAGAAAAGGCTGCTGTAACATGATAATGTAATTTGAAAAGTCATTTTCAATCTTCTTTTTAGATATGC